>NW_027101888.1:0-300000 GCF_035609145.1 Eleutherodactylus coqui | reverse complement strand
CTCTTAAAGGGCCAGTACACTTAAAATGCTGTTGTTTCGAGGGTTTGTACACAACCCTGGTCAACCTCTTAAAGGACATAATTCCCTAAATTTGTCACCTCTTCAAGGGTTTGTCCACTTCTAGAGTCTGCCTCATAAAGGGCCAGTCCGCAAAATATGCCACATGTTCAAGTGGCTTTCCACTTCATAAGCCCCATTGACATTTCCAAAGGTCTGTCCATTCCCAGGGTTGTCTCTTAGAAGGCCACCCACACACAATAATGCATCTTTAAGGACTGTCCACTTCCATGGTCATCCTCTTCATAGGCCAGTCACCTTAAAGTATTGCCAATTTTAAAGGTCCGTAAGCTTCCCAGGCCTGCCTCTTAAAGGGCCAGTACACTTAAAATGCTGTTGTTTCGAGGGTTTGTACACAACCCTGGTCAACCTCTTAAAGGACATAATTCCCTAAATTTGTCACCTCTTCAAGGGTTTGTCCACTTCTAGGGTCTGCCTCTTAAAGGGCCAGTCCGCAAAACATGTCACATGTTGAAGTAGCTTTCCACTTCATAAGCCACATTGACATTTCCAAAGGTCTGTCCATTCCCAGGGTTGCCTCTTAGAAGGCCACCCACACACAATAATGCATCTTTAAGGACTGTCCACTTCCATGATCATCCTCTTCATAGGCTAGTCACCTTAAAGTATTGCCAATTTTAAAGGTCCGTAAGCTTCCCAGGTCCACCTCTTAAAGGGCCAGTACACTTAAAATGCTGTTGTTTCGAGGGTTTGTACACAACCCTGGTCAACCTCTTAAAGGACATAATTCCCTAAATTTGTCACCTCTTCAAGGGTTTGTCCATATCTAGGGTCTGCCTCTTAAAGGGCCAGTCCGCAAAACATGTCACATGTTCAAGTGGCTTTCCACTTCATAAGCCACATTGACATTTCCAAAGGTCTGTCCATTCCCAGGGTTGTCTCTTAGAAGGCCACCCACACACAATAATGCATCTTTAAGGACTGTCCACTTCCATGGTCATCCTCTTCATAGGCCAGTCACCTTAAAGTATTGCCAATTTTAAAGGTCCGTAAGCTTCCCAGGTCCACCTCTTAAAGGGCCAGTACACTTAAAATGCTGTTGTTTCGGGGGTTTGTACACAACCCTGGTCAACCTCTTAAAGGACATAATTCCCTAAATTTGTCACCTCTTCAAGGGTTTGTCCACTTCTAGGGTCTGCCTCTTAAAGGGCCAGTCCGCAAAACATGTCACATGTTGAAGTAGCTTTCCACTTCATAAGCCACATTGACATTTCCAAAGGTCTGTCCATTCCCAGGGTTGTCTCTTAGAAGGCCACCCACACACAATAATGCATCTTTAAGGACTGTCCACTTCCATGATCATCCTCTTCATAGGCTAGTCACCTTAAAGTATTGCCAATTTTAAAGGTCTGTAAGCTTCCCAGGTCCACCTCTTAAAGGGCCAGTACACTTTAAATGCTGTTGTTTCGAGGGTTTGTACACAACCCTGGTCAACCTCTTAAAGGACATAATTCCCTAAATTTGTCACCTCTTCAAGGGTTTGTCCACTTCTAGGGTCTGCCTCTTAAAGGGCCAGTCCGCAAAACATGTCACATGTTCAAGTGGCTTTCCACTTCATAAGCCACATTGACATTTCCAAAGGTCTGTCCATTCCCAGGGTTGTCTCTTAGAAGGCCACCCACACACAATAATGCATCTTTAAGGACTGTCCACTTCCATGGTCATCCTCTTCATAGGCCAGTCACCTTAAAGTATTGCCAATTTTAAAGGTCCGTAAGCTTCCCAGGTCCACCTCTTAAAGGGCCAGTACACTTAAAATGCTGTTGTTTCGGGGGTTTGTACACAACCCTGGTCAACCTCTTAAAGGACATAATTCCCTAAATTTGTCACCTCTTCAAGGGTTTGTCCACTTCTAGGGTCTGCCTCTTAAAGGGCCAGTCCGCAAAACATGTCACATGTTCAAGTGGCTTTCCACTTCATTAGCCACATTGACATTTCCAAAGGTCTGTCCATTCCCAGGGTTGTCTCTTAGAAGGCCACCCACACACAATAATGCATCTTTAAGGACTGTCCACTTCCATGGTCATCCTCTTCATAGGCCAGTCACCTTAAAGTATTGCCAATTTTAAAGGTCTGTAAGCTTCCCAGGTCCACCTCTTAAAGGGCCAGTACACTTAAAATGCTGTTGTTTCTAGGGTTTGTACACAACCCTGGTCAACCTCTTAAAGGACATAATTCCCTAAATTTGTCTCCTCTTCAAGGGTTTGTCCACTTCTAGGGTCTGCCTCTTAAAGGGCCAGTCATCAAAACATGTCACATGTTCAAGTGGATTTCCACTTCATAAGCCACATTAACATTTCCAAAGGTCTGTCCATTCCCAGGGTTGTCTCTTAGAAGGCCACCCACACACAATAATGCATCTTTAAGGACTGTCCACTTCCATGGTCATCCTCTTCATAGGCCAGTCACCTTTAAGTATTGCCAATTTTAAAGGTCCGTAAGCTTCCCAGGTCCACCTCTTAAAGGGCCACTACACTTAAAATGCTGTTGTTTCGAGGGTTTGTACACAACCCTGGTCAACCTCTTAAAGGACATAATTCCCTAAATTTGTCACCTCTTCAAGGGTTTGTCCACTTCTAGGGTCTGCCTCTTAAAGGGCCAGTCCGCAAAACATGTCACATGTTGAAGTAGCTTTCCACTTCATAAGCCACATTGACATTTCCAAAGGTCTGTCCATTCCCAGGGTTGTCTCTTAGAAGGCCACCCACACACAATAATGCATCTTTAAGGACTGTCCACTTCCATGATCATCCTCTTCATAGGCTAGTCACCTTAAAGTATTGCCAATTTTAAAGGTCCGTAAGCTTCCCAGGTCCACCTCTTAAAGGGCCAGTACACTTAAAATGCTGTTGTTTCGAGGGTTTGTACACAACCCTGGTCAACCTCTTAAAGGACATAATTCCCTAAATTTGTCACCTCTTCAAGGGTTTGTCCATATCTAGGGTCTGCCTCTTAAAGGGCCAGTCCGCAAAACATGTCACATGTTCAAGTGGCTTTCCACTTCATAAGCCACATTGACATTTCCAAAGGTCTGTCCATTCCCAGGGTTGTCTCTTAGAAGGCCACCCACACACAATAATGCATCTTTAAGGACTGTCCACTTCCATGGTCATCCTCTTCATAGGCCAGTCACCTTAAAGTATTGCCAATTTTAAAGGTCCGTAAGCTTCCCAGGTCCACCTCTTAAAGGGCCAGTACACTTAAAATGCTGTTGTTTCGAGGGTTTGTACACAACCCTGGTCAACCTCTTAAAGTACATAATTCCCTAAATTTGTCACCTCTTCAAGGGTTTGTCCACTTCTAGGGTCTGCCTCTTAAAGGGCCAGTCCGCAAAACATGTCACATGTTGAAGTAGCTTTCCACTTCATAAGCCACATTGACATTTCCAAAGGTCTGTCCATTCCCAGGGTTGTCTCTTAGAAGGCCACCCACACACAATAATGCATCTTTAAGGACTGTCCACTTCCATGATCATCCTCTTCATAGGCCAGTCACCTTAAAGTATTGCCAATTTTAAAGGTCCGTAAGCTTCCCAGGTCCACCTCTTAAAGGGCCAGTACACTTAAAATGCTGTTGTTTCGAGGGTTTGTACACAACCCTGGTCAACCTCTTAAAGGACATAATTCCCTAAATTTGTCACCTCTTCAAGGGTTTGTCCACTTCTAGGGTCTGCCTCTTAAAGGGCCAGTCCGCAAAACATGTCACATGTTCAAGTGGCTTTCCACTTCATAAGCCACATTGACATTTCCAAAGGTCTGTCCATTCCCAGGGTTGTCTCTTAGAAGGCCACCCACACACAATAATGCATCTTTAAGGACTGTCCACTTCCATGGTCATCCTCTTCATAGGCCAGTCACCTTAAAGTATTGCCAATTTTAAAGGTCTGTAAGCTTCCCAGGTCAGCCTCTTAAAGGGCCAGTACACTTAAAATGCTGTTGTTTCGAGGGTTTGTACACAACCCTGGTCAACCTCTTAAAGGACATAATTCCCTAAATTTGTCACCTCTTCAAGGGTTTGTCCATATCTAGGGTCTGCCTCTTAAAGGGCCAGTCATCAAAACATGTCACATGTTCAAGTGGATTTCCACTTTTTAAGCCACATTAACATTTCCAAAGGTCTGTCCATTCCCAGGGTTGTCTCTTAGAAGGCCACCCACACACAATAATGCATCTTTAAGGACTGTCCACTTCCATGGTCATCCTCTTCATAGGCCAGTCACCTTAAAGTATTGCCAATTTTAAAGGTCTGTAAGCTTCCCAGGTCCACCTCTTAAAGGGCCAGTACACTTAAAATGCTGTTGTTTCGAGGGTTTGTACACAACCCTGGTCAACCTCTTAAAGGACATAATTCCCTAAATCTGTCACCTCTTCAAGGGTTTGTCCACTTCTAGGGTCTGCCTCATAAAGGGCCAGTCCGCAAAATATGCCACATGTTCAAGTGGCTTTCCACTTCATAAGCCCCATTGACATTTCCAAAGGTCTGTCCATTCCCAGGGTTGTCTCTTAGAAGGCCACCCACACACAATAATGCATCTTTAAGGACTGTCCACTTCCATGGTCATCCTCTTCATAGGCCAGTCACCTTAAAGTATTGCCAATTTTAAAGGTCCGTAAGCTTCCCAGGCCTGCCTCTTAAAGGGCCAGTACACTTAAAATGCTGTTGTTTCGAGGGTTTGTACACAACCCTGGTCAACCTCTTAAAGGACATAATTCCCTAAATTTGTCACCTCTTCAAGGGTTTGTCCACTTCTAGGGTCTGCCTCTTAAAGGGCCAGTCCGCAAAACATGTCACATGTTGAAGTAGCTTTCCACTTCATAAGCCACATTGACATTTCCAAAGGTCTGTCCATTCCCAGGGTTGTCTCTTAGAAGGCCACCCACACACAATAATGCATCTTTAAGGACTGTCCACTTCCATGATCATCCTCTTCATAGGCTAGTCACCTTAAAGTATTGCCAATTTTAAAGGTCCGTAAGCTTCCCAGGTCCACCTCTTAAAGGGCCAGTACACTTAAAATGCTGTTGTTTCGAGGGTTTGTACACAACCCTGGTCAACCTCTTAAAGGACATAATTCCCTAAATTTGTCACCTCTTCAAGGGTTTGTCCACTTCTAGGGTCTGCCTCTTAAAGGGCCAGTCCGCAAAACATGTCACATGTTCAAGTGACTTTCCACTTCATAAGCCACATTGACATTTCCAAAGGTCTGTCCATTCCCAGGGTTGTCTCTTAGAAGGCCACCCACACACAATAATGCATCTTTAAGGACTGTCCACTTCCATGGTCATCCTCTTCATAGGCCAGTCACCTTAAAGTATTGCCAATTTTAAAGGTCTGTAAGCTTCCCAGGTCAGCCTCTTAAAGGGCCAGTACACTTAAAATGCTGTTGTTTCGAGGGTTTGTACACAACCCTGGTCAACCTCTTAAAGGACATAATTCCCTAAATTTGTCACCTCTTCAAGGGTTTGTCCATATCTAGGGTCTGCCTCTTAAAGGGCCAGTCATCAAAACATGTCACATGTTCAAGTGGATTTCCACTTCATAAGCCACATTAACATTTCCAAAGGTCTGTCCATTCCCAGGGTTGTCTCTTAGAAGGCCACCCACACACAATAATGCATCTTTAAGGACTGTCCACTTCCATGGTCATCCTCTTCATAGGCCAGTCACCTTAAAGTATTGCCAATTTTAAAGGTCCGTAAGCTTCCCAGGTCCACCTCTTAAAGGGCCAGTACACTTAAAATGCTGTTGTTTTGAGGGTTTGTACACAACCCTGGTCAACCTCTTAAAGGACATAATTCCCTAAATTTGTCACCTCTTCAAGGGTTTGTCCACTTCTAGAGTCTGCCTCATAAAGGGCCAGTCCGCAAAATATGCCACATGTTCAAGTGGCTTTCCACTTCATAAGCCCCATTGACATTTCCAAAGGTCTGTCCATTCCCAGGGTTGTCTCTTAGAAGGCCACCCACACACAATAATGCATCTTTAAGGACTGTCCACTTCCATGGTCATCCTCTTCATAGGCCAGTCACCTTAAAGTATTGCCAATTTTAAAGGTCCGTAAGCTTCCCAGGCCTGCCTCTTAAAGGGCCAGTACACTTAAAATGCTGTTGTTTCGAGGGTTTGTACACAACCCTGGTCAACCTCTTAAAGGACATAATTCCCTAAATTTGTCACCTCTTCAAGGGTTTGTCCACTTCTAGGGTCTGCCTCTTAAAGGGCCAGTCCGCAAAACATGTCACATGTTGAAGTAGCTTTCCACTTCATAAGCCACATTGACATTTCCAAAGGTCTGTCCATTCCCAGGGTTGCCTCTTAGAAGGCCACCCACACACAATAATGCATCTTTAAGGACTGTCCACTTCCATGATCATCCTCTTCATAGGCTAGTCACCTTAAAGTATTGCCAATTTTAAAGGTCCGTAAGCTTCCCAGGTCCACCTCTTAAAGGGCCAGTACACTTAAAATGCTGTTGTTTCGAGGGTTTGTACACAACCCTGGTCAACCTCTTAAAGGACATAATTCCCTAAATTTGTCACCTCTTCAAGGGTTTGTCCATATCTAGGGTCTGCCTCTTAAAGGGCCAGTCCGCAAAACATGTCACATGTTCAAGTGGCTTTCCACTTCATAAGCCACATTGACATTTCCAAAGGTCTGTCCATTCCCAGGGTTGTCTCTTAGAAGGCCACCCACACACAATAATGCATCTTTAAGGACTGTCCACTTCCATGGTCATCCTCTTCATAGGCCAGTCACCTTAAAGTATTGCCAATTTTAAAGGTCTGTAAGCTTCCCAGGTCAGCCTCTTAAAGGGCCAGTACACTTAAAATGCTGTTGTTTCTAGGGTTTGTACACAACCCTGGTCAACCTCTTAAAGGACATAATTCCCTAAATTTGTCACCTCTTCAAGGGTTTGTCCATATCTAGGGTCTGCCTCTTAAAGGGCCAGTCATCAAAACATGTCACATGTTCAAGTGGATTTCCACTTCATAAGCCACATTGACATTTCCAAAGGTCTGTCCATTCCCAGGGTTGTCTCTTAGAAGGCCACCCACACACAATAATGCATCTTTAAGGACTGTCCACTTCCATGGTCATCCTCTTCATAGGCCAGTCACCTTAAAGTATTGCCAATTTTAAAGGTCCGTAAGCTTCCCAGGTCCACCTCTTAAAGGGCCAGTACACTTAAAATGCTGTTGTTTCGGGGGTTTGTACACAACCCTGGTCAACCTCTTAAAGGACATAATTCCCTAAATTTGTCACCTCTTCAAGGGTTTGTCCACTTCTAGGGTCTGCCTCTTAAAGGGCCAGTCCGCAAAACATGTCACATGTTCAAGTGGCTTTCCACTTCATAAGCCACATTGACATTTCCAAAGGTCTGTCCATTCCCAGGGTTGTCTCTTAGAAGGCCACCCACACACAATAATGCATCTTTAAGGACTGTCCACTTCCATGGTCATCCTCTTCATAGGCCAGTCACCTTAAAGTATTGCCAATTTTTAAGGTCCGTAAGCTTCCCAGGTCCACCTCTTAAAGGGCCAGTACACTTAAAATGCTGTTGTTTTGAGGGTTTGTACACAACCCTGGTCAACCCTTTTAAAGGACATTATTCCCTAAATTTGTCACCTCTTCAAGGGTTTGTCCACTTCTAGGGTCTGCCTCTTAAAGGGCCAGTCCGCAAAACATGTCACATGTTCAAGTGGCTTTCCACTTCATAAGCCACATTGACATTTCCAAAGGTCTGTCCATTCCCAGGGTTGTCTCTTAGAAGGCCACCCACACACAATAATGCATCTTTAAGGACTGTCCACTTCCATGGTCATCCTCTTCATAGGCCAGTCACCTTAAAGTATTGCCAATTTTAAAGGTCCGTAAGCTTCCCAGGTCCACCTCTTAAAGGGCCAGTACACTTAAAATGCTGTTGTTTCTAGGGTTTGTACACAACCCTGGTCAACCTCTTAAAGGACATAATTCCCTAAATTTGTCACCTCTTCAAGGGTTTGTCCACTTCTAGGGTCTGCCTCTTAAAGGGCCAGTCCGCAAAACATGTCACATGTTGAAGTAGCTTTCCACTTCATAAGCCACATTGACATTTCCAAAGGTCTGTCCATTCCCAGGGTTGTCTCTTAGAAGGCCACCCACACACAATAATGCATCTTTAAGGACTGTCCACTTCCATGATCATCCTCTTCATAGGCTAGTCACCTTAAAGTATTGCCAATTTTAAAGGTCTGTAAGCTTCCCAGGTCCACCTCTTAAAGGGCCAGTACACTTTAAATGCTGTTGTTTCGAGGGTTTGTACACAACCCTGGTCAACCTCTTAAAGGACATAATTCCCTAAATTTGTCACCTCTTCAAGGGTTTGTCCACTTCTAGGGTCTGCCTCTTAAAGGGCCAGTCCGCAAAACATGTCACATGTTCAAGTGGCTTTCCACTTCATAAGCCACATTGACATTTCCAAAGGTCTGTCCATTCCCAGGGTTGTCTCTTAGAAGGCCACCCACACACAATAATGCATCTTTAAGGACTGTCCACTTCCATGGTCATCCTCTTCATAGGCCAGTCACCTTAAAGTATTGCCAATTTTAAAGGTCCGTAAGCTTCCCAGGTCCACCTCTTAAAGGGCCAGTACACTTAAAATGCTGTTGTTTCGGGGTTTGTACACAACCCTGGTCAACCTCTTAAAGGACATAATTCCCTAAATTTGTCACCTCTTCAAGGGTTTGTCCACTTCTAGGGTCTGCCTCTTAAAGGGCCAGTCCGCAAAACATGTCACATGTTCAAGTGGCTTTCCACTTCATTAGCCACATTGACATTTCCAAAGGTCTGTCCATTCCCAGGGTTGTCTCTTAGAAGGCCACCCACACACAATAATGCATCTTTAAGGACTGTCCACTTCCATGGTCATCCTCTTCATAGGCCAGTCACCTTAAAGTATTGCCAATTTTAAAGGTCCGTAAGCTTCCCAGGCCTGCCTCTTAAAGGGCCAGTACACTTAAAATGCTGTTGTTTCGAGGGTTTGTACACAACCCTGGTCAACCTCTTAAAGGACATAATTCCCTAAATTTGTCACCTCTTCAAGGGTTTGTCCACTTCTAGGGTCTGCCTCTTAAAGGGCCAGTCCGCAAAACATGTCACATGTTGAAGTAGCTTTCCACTTCATAAGCCACATTGACATTTCCAAAGGTCTGTCCATTCCCAGGGTTGCCTCTTAGAAGGCCACCCACACACAATAATGCATCTTTAAGGACTGTCCACTTCCATGATCATCCTCTTCATAGGCTAGTCACCTTAAAGTATTGCCAATTTTAAAGGTCCGTAAGCTTCCCAGGTCCACCTCTTAAAGGGCCAGTACACTTAAAATGCTGTTGTTTCGAGGGTTTGTACACAACCCTGGTCAACCTCTTAAAGGACATAATTCCCTAAATTTGTCACCTCTTCAAGGGTTTGTCCACTTCTAGGGTCTGCCTCTTAAAGGGCCAGTCCGCAAAACATGTCACATGTTCAAGTGGCTTTCCACTTCATTAGCCACATTGACATTTCCAAAGGTCTGTCCATTCCCAGGGTTGTCTCTTAGAAGGCCACCCACACACAATAATGCATCTTTAAGGACTGTCCACTTCCATGGTCATCCTCTTCATAGGCCAGTCACCTTAAAGTATTGCCAATTTTAAAGGTCTGTAAGCTTCCCAGGTCCACCTCTTAAAGGGCCAGTACACTTAAAATGCTGTTGTTTCTAGGGTTTGTACACAACCCTGGTCAACCTCTTAAAGGACATAATTCCCTAAATTTGTCACCTCTTCAAGGGTTTGTCCACTTCTAGGGTCTGCCTCTTAAAGGGCCAGTCCGCAAAACATGTCACATGTTCAAGTGGCTTTCCACTTCATAAGCCACATTGACATTTCCAAAGGTCTGTCCATTCCCAGGGTTGTCTCTTAGAAGGCCACCCACACACAATAATGCATCTTTAAGGACTGTCCACTTCCATGATCATCCTCTTCATAGGCTAGTCACCTTAAAGTATTGCCAATTTTAAAGGTCTGTAAGCTTCCCAGGTCCACCTCTTAAAGGGCCAGTACACTTTAAATGCTGTTGTTTCGAGGGTTTGTACACAACCCTGGTCAACCTCTTAAAGGACATAATTCCCTAAATTTGTCACCTCTTCAAGGGTTTGTCCACTTCTAGGGTCTGCCTCTTAAAGGGCCAGTCCGCAAAACATGTCACATGTTCAAGTGGCTTTCCACTTCATAAGCCACATTGACATTTCCAAAGGTCTGTCCATTCCCAGGGTTGTCTCTTAGAAGGCCACCCACACACAATAATGCATCTTTAAGGACTGTCCACTTCCATGGTCATCCTCTTCATAGGCCAGTCACCTTAAAGTATTGCCAATTTTAAAGGTCCGTAAGCTTCCCAGGTCCACCTCTTAAAGGGCCAGTACACTTAAAATGCTGTTGTTTCGGGGTTTGTACACAACCCTGGTCAACCTCTTAAAGGACATAATTCCCTAAATTTGTCACCTCTTCAAGGGTTTGTCCACTTCTAGGGTCTGCCTCTTAAAGGGCCAGTCCGCAAAACATGTCACATGTTCAAGTGGCTTTCCACTTCATTAGCCACATTGACATTTCCAAAGGTCTGTCCATTCCCAGGGTTGTCTCTTAGAAGGCCACCCACACACAATAATGCATCTTTAAGGACTGTCCACTTCCATGGTCATCCTCTTCATAGGCCAGTCACCTTAAAGTATTGCCAATTTTAAAGGTCCGTAAGCTTCCCAGGCCTGCCTCTTAAAGGGCCAGTACACTTAAAATGCTGTTGTTTCGAGGGTTTGTACACAACCCTGGTCAACCTCTTAAAGGACATAATTCCCTAAATTTGTCACCTCTTCAAGGGTTTGTCCACTTCTAGGGTCTGCCTCTTAAAGGGCCAGTCCGCAAAACATGTCACATGTTCAAGTGGCTTTCCACTTCATTAGCCACATTGACATTTCCAAAGGTCTGTCCATTCCCAGGGTTGTCTCTTAGAAGGCCACCCACACACAATAATGCATCTTTAAGGACTGTCCACTTCCATGGTCATCCTCTTCATAGGCCAGTCACCTTAAAGTATTGCCAATTTTAAAGGTCCGTAAGCTTCCCAGGTCCACCTCTTAAAGGGCCAGTACACTTAAAATGCTGTTGTTTCGGGGTTTGTACACAACCCTGGTCAACCTCTTAAAGGACATAATTCCCTAAATTTGTCACCTCTTCAAGGGTTTGTCCACTTCTAGGGTCTGCCTCTTAAAGGGCCAGTCCGCAAAACATGTCACATGTTCAAGTGGCTTTCCACTTCATTAGCCACATTGACATTTCCAAAGGTCTGTCCATTCCCAGGGTTGTCTCTTAGAAGGCCACCCACACACAATAATGCATCTTTAAGGACTGTCCACTTCCATGGTCATCCTCTTCATAGGCCAGTCACCTTAAAGTATTGCCAATTTTAAAGGTCCGTAAGCTTCCCAGGCCTGCCTCTTAAAGGGCCAGTACACTTAAAATGCTGTTGTTTCGAGGGTTTGTACACAACCCTGGTCAACCTCTTAAAGGACATAATTCCCTAAATTTGTCACCTCTTCAAGGGTTTGTCCACTTCTAGGGTCTGCCTCTTAAAGGGCCAGTCCGCAAAACATGTCACATGTTGAAGTAGCTTTCCACTTCATAAGCCACATTGACATTTCCAAAGGTCTGTCCATTCCCAGGGTTGCCTCTTAGAAGGCCACCCACACACAATAATGCATCTTTAAGGACTGTCCACTTCCATGATCATCCTCTTCATAGGCTAGTCACCTTAAAGTATTGCCAATTTTAAAGGTCCGTAAGCTTCCCAGGTCCACCTCTTAAAGGGCCAGTACACTTAAAATGCTGTTGTTTCGAGGGTTTGTACACAACCCTGGTCAACCTCTTAAAGGACATAATTCCCTAAATTTGTCACCTCTTCAAGGGTTTGTCCATATCTAGGGTCTGCCTCTTAAAGGGCCAGTCCGCAAAACATGTCACATGTTCAAGTGGCTTTCCACTTCATAAGCCACATTGACATTTCCAAAGGTCTGTCCATTCCCAGGGTTGTCTCTTAGAAGGCCACCCACACACAATAATGCATCTTTAAGGACTGTCCACTTCCATGGTCATCCTCTTCATAGGCCAGTCACCTTAAAGTATTGCCAATTTTAAAGGTCCGTAAGCTTCCCAGGTCCACCTCTTAAAGGGCCAGTACACTTAAAATGCTGTTGTTTCGAGGGTTTGTACACAACCCTGGTCAACCTCTTAAAGTACATAATTCCCTAAATTTGTCACCTCTTCAAGGGTTTGTCCACTTCTAGGGTCTGCCTCTTAAAGGGCCAGTCCGCAAAACATGTCACATGTTGAAGTAGCTTTCCACTTCATAAGCCACATTGACATTTCCAAAGGTCTGTCCATTCCCAGGGTTGTCTCTTAGAAGGCCACCCACACACAATAATGCATCTTTAAGGACTGTCCACTTCCATGATCATCCTCTTCATAGGCCAGTCACCTTAAAGTATTGCCAATTTTAAAGGTCCGTAAGCTTCCCAGGTCCACCTCTTAAAGGGCCAGTACACTTAAAATGCTGTTGTTTCGAGGGTTTGTACACAACCCTGGTCAACCTCTTAAAGGACATAATTCCCTAAATTTGTCACCTCTTCAAGGGTTTGTCCACTTCTAGGGTCTGCCTCTTAAAGGGCCAGTCCGCAAAACATGTCACATGTTCAAGTGGCTTTCCACTTCATAAGCCACATTGACATTTCCAAAGGTCTGTCCATTCCCAGGGTTGTCTCTTAGAAGGCCACCCACACACAATAATGCATCTTTAAGGACTGTCCACTTCCATGGTCATCCTCTTCATAGGCCAGTCACCTTAAAGTATTGCCAATTTTAAAGGTCTGTAAGCTTCCCAGGTCAGCCTCTTAAAGGGCCAGTACACTTAAAATGCTGTTGTTTCGAGGGTTTGTACACAACCCTGGTCAACCTCTTAAAGGACATAATTCCCTAAATTTGTCACCTCTTCAAGGGTTTGTCCATATCTAGGGTCTGCCTCTTAAAGGGCCAGTCATCAAAACATGTCACATGTTCAAGTGGATTTCCACTTTTTAAGCCACATTAACATTTCCAAAGGTCTGTCCATTCCCAGGGTTGTCTCTTAGAAGGCCACCCACACACAATAATGCATCTTTAAGGACTGTCCACTTCCATGGTCATCCTCTTCATAGGCCAGTCACCTTAAAGTATTGCCAATTTTAAAGGTCTGTAAGCTTCCCAGGTCCACCTCTTAAAGGGCCAGTACACTTAAAATGCTGTTGTTTCGAGGGTTTGTACACAACCCTGGTCAACCTCTTAAAGGACATAATTCCCTAAATCTGTCACCTCTTCAAGGGTTTGTCCACTTCTAGGGTCTGCCTCATAAAGGGCCAGTCCGCAAAATATGCCACATGTTCAAGTGGCTTTCCACTTCATAAGCCCCATTGACATTTCCAAAGGTCTGTCCATTCCCAGGGTTGTCTCTTAGAAGGCCACCCACACACAATAATGCATCTTTAAGGACTGTCCACTTCCATGGTCATCCTCTTCATAGGCCAGTCACCTTAAAGTATTGCCAATTTTAAAGGTCCGTAAGCTTCCCAGGCCTGCCTCTTAAAGGGCCAGTACACTTAAAATGCTGTTGTTTCGAGGGTTTGTACACAACCCTGGTCAACCTCTTAAAGGACATAATTCCCTAAATTTGTCACCTCTTCAAGGGTTTGTCCACTTCTAGGGTCTGCCTCTTAAAGGGCCAGTCCGCAAAACATGTCACATGTTGAAGTAGCTTTCCACTTCATAAGCCACATTGACATTTCCAAAGGTCTGTCCATTCCCAGGGTTGTCTCTTAGAAGGCCACCCACACACAATAATGCATCTTTAAGGACTGTCCACTTCCATGATCATCCTCTTCATAGGCTAGTCACCTTAAAGTATTGCCAATTTTAAAGGTCCGTAAGCTTCCCAGGTCCACCTCTTAAAGGGCCAGTACACTTAAAATGCTGTTGTTTCGAGGGTTTGTACACAACCCTGGTCAACCTCTTAAAGGACATAATTCCCTAAATTTGTCACCTCTTCAAGGGTTTGTCCACTTCTAGGGTCTGCCTCTTAAAGGGCCAGTCCGCAAAACATGTCACATGTTCAAGTGACTTTCCACTTCATAAGCCACATTGACATTTCCAAAGGTCTGTCCATTCCCAGGGTTGTCTCTTAGAAGGCCACCCACACACAATAATGCATCTTTAAGGACTGTCCACTTCCATGGTCATCCTCTTCATAGGCCAGTCACCTTAAAGTATTGCCAATTTTAAAGGTCTGTAAGCTTCCCAGGTCAGCCTCTTAAAGGGCCAGTACACTTAAAATGCTGTTGTTTCGAGGGTTTGTACACAACCCTGGTCAACCTCTTAAAGGACATAATTCCCTAAATTTGTCACCTCTTCAAGGGTTTGTCCATATCTAGGGTCTGCCTCTTAAAGGGCCAGTCATCAAAACATGTCACATGTTCAAGTGGATTTCCACTTCATAAGCCACATTAACATTTCCAAAGGTCTGTCCATTCCCAGGGTTGTCTCTTAGAAGGCCACCCACACACAATAATGCATCTTTAAGGACTGTCCACTTCCATGGTCATCCTCTTCATAGGCCAGTCACCTTAAAGTATTGCCAATTTTAAAGGTCCGTAAGCTTCCCAGGTCCACCTCTTAAAGGGCCAGTACACTTAAAATGCTGTTGTTTCGAGGGTTTGTACACAACCCTGGTCAACCTCTTAAAGGACATAATTCCCTAAATTTGTCACCTCTTCAAGGGTTTGTCCACTTCTAGAGTCTGCCTCATAAAGGGCCAGTCCGCAAAATATGCCACATGTTCAAGTGGCTTTCCACTTCATAAGCCCCATTGACATTTCCAAAGGTCTGTCCATTCCCAGGGTTGTCTCTTAGAAGGCCACCCACACACAATAATGCATCTTTAAGGACTGTCCACTTCCATGGTCATCCTCTTCATAGGCCAGTCACCTTAAAGTATTGCCAATTTTAAAGGTCCGTAAGCTTCCCAGGCCTGCCTCTTAAAGGGCCAGTACACTTAAAATGCTGTTGTTTCGAGGGTTTGTACACAACCCTGGTCAACCTCTTAAAGGACATAATTCCCTAAATTTGTCACCTCTTCAAGGGTTTGTCCACTTCTAGGGTCTGCCTCTTAAAGGGCCAGTCCGCAAAACATGTCACATGTTGAAGTAGCTTTCCACTTCATAAGCCACATTGACATTTCCAAAGGTCTGTCCATTCCCAGGGTTGCCTCTTAGAAGGCCACCCACACACAATAATGCATCTTTAAGGACTGTCCACTTCCATGATCATCCTCTTCATAGGCTAGTCACCTTAAAGTATTGCCAATTTTAAAGGTCCGTAAGCTTCCCAGGTCCACCTCTTAAAGGGCCAGTACACTTAAAATGCTGTTGTTTCGAGGGTTTGTACACAACCCTGGTCAACCTCTTAAAGGACATAATTCCCTAAATTTGTCACCTCTTCAAGGGTTTGTCCATATCTAGGGTCTGCCTCTTAAAGGGCCAGTCCGCAAAACATGTCACATGTTCAAGTGGCTTTCCACTTCATAAGCCACATTGACATTTCCAAAGGTCTGTCCATTCCCAGGGTTGTCTCTTAGAAGGCCACCCACACACAATAATGCATCTTTAAGGACTGTCCACTTCCATGGTCATCCTCTTCATAGGCCAGTCACCTTAAAGTATTGCCAATTTTAAAGGTCTGTAAGCTTCCCAGGTCAGCCTCTTAAAGGGCCAGTACACTTAAAATGCTGTTGTTTCTAGGGTTTGTACACAACCCTGGTCAACCTCTTAAAGGACATAATTCCCTAAATTTGTCACCTCTTCAAGGGTTTGTCCATATCTAGGGTCTGCCTCTTAAAGGGCCAGTCATCAAAACATGTCACATGTTCAAGTGGATTTCCACTTCATAAGCCACATTGACATTTCCAAAGGTCTGTCCATTCCCAGGGTTGTCTCTTAGAAGGCCACCCACACACAATAATGCATCTTTAAGGACTGTCCACTTCCATGGTCATCCTCTTCATAGGCCAGTCACCTTAAAGTATTGCCAATTTTAAAGGTCCGTAAGCTTCCCAGGTCCACCTCTTAAAGGGCCAGTACACTTAAAATGCTGTTGTTTCGGGGGTTTGTACACAACCCTGGTCAACCTCTTAAAGGACATAATTCCCTAAATTTGTCACCTCTTCAAGGGTTTGTCCACTTCTAGGGTCTGCCTCTTAAAGGGCCAGTCCGCAAAACATGTCACATGTTCAAGTGGCTTTCCACTTCATAAGCCACATTGACATTTCCAAAGGTCTGTCCATTCCCAGGGTTGTCTCTTAGAAGGCCACCCACACACAATAATGCATCTTTAAGGACTGTCCACTTCCATGGTCATCCTCTTCATAGGCCAGTCACCTTAAAGTATTGCCAATTTTTAAGGTCCGTAAGCTTCCCAGGTCCACCTCTTAAAGGGCCAGTACACTTAAAATGCTGTTGTTTTGAGGGTTTGTACACAACCCTGGTCAACCCTTTTAAAGGACATTATTCCCTAAATTTGTCACCTCTTCAAGGGTTTGTCCACTTCTAGGGTCTGCCTCTTAAAGGGCCAGTCCGCAAAACATGTCACATGTTCAAGTGGCTTTCCACTTCATAAGCCACATTGACATTTCCAAAGGTCTGTCCATTCCCAGGGTTGTCTCTTAGAAGGCCACCCACACACAATAATGCATCTTTAAGGACTGTCCACTTCCATGGTCATCCTCTTCATAGGCCAGTCACCTTAAAGTATTGCCAATTTTAAAGGTCCGTAAGCTTCCCAGGTCCACCTCTTAAAGGGCCAGTACACTTAAAATGCTGTTGTTTCTAGGGTTTGTACACAACCCTGGTCAACCTCTTAAAGGACATAATTCCCTAAATTTGTCACCTCTTCAAGGGTTTGTCCACTTCTAGGGTCTGCCTCTTAAAGGGCCAGTCCGCAAAACATGTCACATGTTGAAGTAGCTTTCCACTTCATAAGCCACATTGACATTTCCAAAGGTCTGTCCATTCCCAGGGTTGTCTCTTAGAAGGCCACCCACACACAATAATGCATCTTTAAGGACTGTCCACTTCCATGATCATCCTCTTCATAGGCTAGTCACCTTAAAGTATTGCCAATTTTAAAGGTCTGTAAGCTTCCCAGGTCCACCTCTTAAAGGGCCAGTACACTTTAAATGCTGTTGTTTCGAGGGTTTGTACACAACCCTGGTCAACCTCTTAAAGGACATAATTCCCTAAATTTGTCACCTCTTCAAGGGTTTGTCCACTTCTAGGGTCTGCCTCTTAAAGGGCCAGTCCGCAAAACATGTCACATGTTCAAGTGGCTTTCCACTTCATAAGCCACATTGACATTTCCAAAGGTCTGTCCATTCCCAGGGTTGTCTCTTAGAAGGCCACCCACACACAATAATGCATCTTTAAGGACTGTCCACTTCCATGGTCATCCTCTTCATAGGCCAGTCACCTTAAAGTATTGCCAATTTTAAAGGTCCGTAAGCTTCCCAGGTCCACCTCTTAAAGGGCCAGTACACTTAAAATGCTGTTGTTTCGGGTTTGTACACAACCCTGGTCAACCTCTTAAAGGACATAATTCCCTAAATTTGTCACCTCTTCAAGGGTTTGTCCACTTCTAGGGTCTGCCTCTTAAAGGGCCAGTCCGCAAAACATGTCACATGTTCAAGTGGCTTTCCACTTCATTAGCCACATTGACATTTCCAAAGGTCTGTCCATTCCCAGGGTTGTCTCTTAGAAGGCCACCCACACACAATAATGCATCTTTAAGGACTGTCCACTTCCATGGTCATCCTCTTCATAGGCCAGTCACCTTAAAGTATTGCCAATTTTAAAGGTCCGTAAGCTTCCCAGGCCTGCCTCTTAAAGGGCCAGTACACTTAAAATGCTGTTGTTTCGAGGGTTTGTACACAACCCTGGTCAACCTCTTAAAGGACATAATTCCCTAAATTTGTCACCTCTTCAAGGGT
This sequence comes from Eleutherodactylus coqui, assembly GCF_035609145.1. Lineage (NCBI taxonomy): Eukaryota > Metazoa > Chordata > Amphibia > Anura > Eleutherodactylidae > Eleutherodactylus > Eleutherodactylus coqui. The sequence continues at coordinate 281,793 of NW_027101888.1, read as the reverse complement.
TTGTCCACTTCTAGGGTCTGCCTCTTAAAGGGCCAGTCCGCAAAACATGTCACATGTTGAAGTAGCTTTCCACTTCATAAGCCACATTGACATTTCCAAAGGTCTGTCCATTCCCAGGGTTGCCTCTTAGAAGGCCACCCACACACAATAATGCATCTTTAAGGACTGTCCACTTCCATGATCATCCTCTTCATAGGCTAGTCACCTTAAAGTATTGCCAATTTTAAAGGTCCGTAAGCTTCCCAGGTCCACCTCTTAAAGGGCCAGTACACTTAAAATGCTGTTGTTTCGAGGGTTTGTACACAACCCTGGTCAACCTCTTAAAGGACATAATTCCCTAAATTTGTCACCTCTTCAAGGGTTTGTCCACTTCTAGGGTCTGCCTCTTAAAGGGCCAGTCCGCAAAACATGTCACATGTTCAAGTGGCTTTCCACTTCATTAGCCACATTGACATTTCCAAAGGTCTGTCCATTCCCAGGGTTGTCTCTTAGAAGGCCACCCACACACAATAATGCATCTTTAAGGACTGTCCACTTCCATGGTCATCCTCTTCATAGGCCAGTCACCTTAAAGTATTGCCAATTTTAAAGGTCTGTAAGCTTCCCAGGTCCACCTCTTAAAGGGCCAGTACACTTAAAATGCTGTTGTTTCTAGGGTTTGTACACAACCCTGGTCAACCTCTTAAAGGACATAATTCCCTAAATTTGTCACCTCTTCAAGGGTTTGTCCACTTCTAGGGTCTGCCTCTTAAAGGGCCAGTCCGCAAAACATGTCACATGTTCAAGTGGCTTTCCACTTCATAAGCCACATTGACATTTCCAAAGGTCTGTCCATTCCCAGGGTTGTCTCTTAGAAGGCCACCCACACACAATAATGCATCTTTAAGGACTGTCCACTTCCATGATCATCCTCTTCATAGGCTAGTCACCTTAAAGTATTGCCAATTTTAAAGGTCTGTAAGCTTCCCAGGTCCACCTCTTAAAGGGCCAGTACACTTTAAATGCTGTTGTTTCGAGGGTTTGTACACAACCCTGGTCAACCTCTTAAAGGACATAATTCCCTAAATTTGTCACCTCTTCAAGGGTTTGTCCACTTCTAGGGTCTGCCTCTTAAAGGGCCAGTCCGCAAAACATGTCACATGTTCAAGTGGCTTTCCACTTCATAAGCCACATTGACATTTCCAAAGGTCTGTCCATTCCCAGGGTTGTCTCTTAGAAGGCCACCCACACACAATAATGCATCTTTAAGGACTGTCCACTTCCATGGTCATCCTCTTCATAGGCCAGTCACCTTAAAGTATTGCCAATTTTAAAGGTCCGTAAGCTTCCCAGGTCCACCTCTTAAAGGGCCAGTACACTTAAAATGCTGTTGTTTCGGGGTTTGTACACAACCCTGGTCAACCTCTTAAAGGACATAATTCCCTAAATTTGTCACCTCTTCAAGGGTTTGTCCACTTCTAGGGTCTGCCTCTTAAAGGGCCAGTCCGCAAAACATGTCACATGTTCAAGTGGCTTTCCACTTCATTAGCCACATTGACATTTCCAAAGGTCTGTCCATTCCCAGGGTTGTCTCTTAGAAGGCCACCCACACACAATAATGCATCTTTAAGGACTGTCCACTTCCATGGTCATCCTCTTCATAGGCCAGTCACCTTAAAGTATTGCCAATTTTAAAGGTCCGTAAGCTTCCCAGGCCTGCCTCTTAAAGGGCCAGTACACTTAAAATGCTGTTGTTTCGAGGGTTTGTACACAACCCTGGTCAACCTCTTAAAGGACATAATTCCCTAAATTTGTCACCTCTTCAAGGGTTTGTCCACTTCTAGGGTCTGCCTCTTAAAGGGCCAGTCCGCAAAACATGTCACATGTTCAAGTGGCTTTCCACTTCATTAGCCACATTGACATTTCCAAAGGTCTGTCCATTCCCAGGGTTGTCTCTTAGAAGGCCACCCACACACAATAATGCATCTTTAAGGACTGTCCACTTCCATGGTCATCCTCTTCATAGGCCAGTCACCTTAAAGTATTGCCAATTTTAAAGGTCCGTAAGCTTCCCAGGTCCACCTCTTAAAGGGCCAGTACACTTAAAATGCTGTTGTTTCGGGGTTTGTACACAACCCTGGTCAACCTCTTAAAGGACATAATTCCCTAAATTTGTCACCTCTTCAAGGGTTTGTCCACTTCTAGGGTCTGCCTCTTAAAGGGCCAGTCCGCAAAACATGTCACATGTTCAAGTGGCTTTCCACTTCATTAGCCACATTGACATTTCCAAAGGTCTGTCCATTCCCAGGGTTGTCTCTTAGAAGGCCACCCACACACAATAATGCATCTTTAAGGACTGTCCACTTCCATGGTCATCCTCTTCATAGGCCAGTCACCTTAAAGTATTGCCAATTTTAAAGGTCCGTAAGCTTCCCAGGCCTGCCTCTTAAAGGGCCAGTACACTTAAAATGCTGTTGTTTCGAGGGTTTGTACACAACCCTGGTCAACCTCTTAAAGGACATAATTCCCTAAATTTGTCACCTCTTCAAGGGTTTGTCCACTTCTAGGGTCTGCCTCTTAAAGGGCCAGTCCGCAAAACATGTCACATGTTGAAGTAGCTTTCCACTTCATAAGCCACATTGACATTTCCAAAGGTCTGTCCATTCCCAGGGTTGCCTCTTAGAAGGCCACCCACACACAATAATGCATCTTTAAGGACTGTCCACTTCCATGATCATCCTCTTCATAGGCTAGTCACCTTAAAGTATTGCCAATTTTAAAGGTCCGTAAGCTTCCCAGGTCCACCTCTTAAAGGGCCAGTACACTTAAAATGCTGTTGTTTCGAGGGTTTGTACACAACCCTGGTCAACCTCTTAAAGGACATAATTCCCTAAATTTGTCACCTCTTCAAGGGTTTGTCCATATCTAGGGTCTGCCTCTTAAAGGGCCAGTCCGCAAAACATGTCACATGTTCAAGTGGCTTTCCACTTCATAAGCCACATTGACATTTCCAAAGGTCTGTCCATTCCCAGGGTTGTCTCTTAGAAGGCCACCCACACACAATAATGCATCTTTAAGGACTGTCCACTTCCATGGTCATCCTCTTCATAGGCCAGTCACCTTAAAGTATTGCCAATTTTAAAGGTCTGTAAGCTTCCCAGGTCCACCTCTTAAAGGGCCAGTACACTTAAAATGCTGTTGTTTCTAGGGTTTGTACACAACCCTGGTCAACCTCTTAAAGGACATAATTCCCTAAATTTGTCACCTCTTCAAGGGTTTGTCCACTTCTAGGGTCTGCCTCTTAAAGGGCCAGTCCGCAAAACATGTCACATGTTGAAGTAGCTTTCCACTTCATAAGCCACATTGACATTTCCAAAGGTCTGTCCATTCCCAGGGTTGTCTCTTAGAAGGCCACCCACACACAATAATGCATCTTTAAGGACTGTCCACTTCCATGATCATCCTCTTCATAGGCTAGTCACCTTAAAGTATTGCCAATTTTAAAGGTCTGTAAGCTTCCCAGGTCCACCTCTTAAAGGGCCAGTACACTTTAAATGCTGTTGTTTCGAGGGTTTGTACACAACCCTGGTCAACCTCTTAAAGGACATAATTCCCTAAATTTGTCACCTCTTCAAGGGTTTGTCCACTTCTAGGGTCTGCCTCTTAAAGGGCCAGTCCGCAAAACATGTCACATGTTCAAGTGGCTTTCCACTTCATAAGCCACATTGACATTTCCAAAGGTCTGTCCATTCCCAGGGTTGTCTCTTAGAAGGCCACCCACACACAATAATGCATCTTTAAGGACTGTCCACTTCCATGGTCATCCTCTTCATAGGCCAGTCACCTTAAAGTATTGCCAATTTTAAAGGTCCGTAAGCTTCCCAGGTCCACCTCTTAAAGGGCCAGTACACTTAAAATGCTGTTGTTTCGGGGGTTTGTACACAACCCTGGTCAACCTCTTAAAGGACATAATTCCCTAAATTTGTCACCTCTTCAAGGGTTTGTCCACTTCTAGGGTCTGCCTCTTAAAGGGCCAGTCCGCAAAACATGTCACATGTTCAAGTGGCTTTCCACTTCATTAGCCACATTGACATTTCCAAAGGTCTGTCCATTCCCAGGGTTGTCTCTTAGAAGGCCACCCACACACAATAATGCATCTTTAAGGACTGTCCACTTCCATGGTCATCCTCTTCATAGGCCAGTCACCTTAAAGTATTGCCAATTTTAAAGGTCTGTAAGCTTCCCAGGTCCACCTCTTAAAGGGCCAGTACACTTAAAATGCTGTTGTTTCTAGGGTTTGTACACAACCCTGGTCAACCTCTTAAAGGACATAATTCCCTAAATTTGTCTCCTCTTCAAGGGTTTGTCCACTTCTAGGGTCTGCCTCTTAAAGGGCCAGTCATCAAAACATGTCACATGTTCAAGTGGATTTCCACTTCATAAGCCACATTAACATTTCCAAAGGTCTGTCCATTCCCAGGGTTGTCTCTTAGAAGGCCACCCACACACAATAATGCATCTTTAAGGACTGTCCACTTCCATGGTCATCCTCTTCATAGGCCAGTCACCTTTAAGTATTGCCAATTTTAAAGGTCCGTAAGCTTCCCAGGTCCACCTCTTAAAGGGCCACTACACTTAAAATGCTGTTGTTTCGAGGGTTTGTACACAACCCTGGTCAACCTCTTAAAGGACATAATTCCCTAAATTTGTCACCTCTTCAAGGGTTTGTCCACTTCTAGGGTCTGCCTCATAAAGGGCCAGTCCGCAAAATATGCCACATGTTCAAGTGGCTTTCCACTTCATAAGCCCCATTGACATTTCCAAAGGTCTGTCCATTCCCAGGGTTGTCTCTTAGAAGGCCACCCACACACAATAATGCATCTTTAAGGACTGTCCACTTCCATGGTCATCCTCTTCATAGGCCAGTCACCTTAAAGTATTGCCAATTTTAAAGGTCCGTAAGCTTCCCAGGCCTGCCTCTTAAAGGGCCAGTACACTTAAAATGCTGTTGTTTCGAGGGTTTGTACACAACCCTGGTCAACCTCTTAAAGGACATAATTCCCTAAATTTGTCACCTCTTCAAGGGTTTGTCCACTTCTAGGGTCTGCCTCTTAAAGGGCCAGTCCGCAAAACATGTCACATGTTGAAGTAGCTTTCCACTTCATAAGCCACATTGACATTTCCAAAGGTCTGTCCATTCCCAGGGTTGTCTCTTAGAAGGCCACCCACACACAATAATGCATCTTTAAGGACTGTCCACTTCCATGATCATCCTCTTCATAGGCTAGTCACCTTAAAGTATTGCCAATTTTAAAGGTCCGTAAGCTTCCCAGGTCCACCTCTTGAAGGGCCAGTACACTTAAAATGCTGTTGTTTCGAGGGTTTGTACACAACCCTGGTCAACCTCTTAAAGGACATAATTCCCTAAATTTGTCACCTCTTCAAGGGTTTGTCCATATCTAGGGTCTGCCTCTTAAAGGGCCAGTCCGCAAAACATGTCACATGTTCAAGTGGCTTTCCACTTCATAAGCCACATTGACATTTCCAAAGGTCTGTCCATTCCCAGGGTTGTCTCTTAGAAGGCCACCCACACACAATAATGCATCTTTAAGGACTGTCCACTTCCATGGTCATCCTCTTCATAGGCCAGTCACCTTAAAGTATTGCCAATTTTAAAGGTCCGTAAGCTTCCCAGGTCCACCTCTTAAAGGGCCAGTACACTTAAAATGCTGTTGTTTCGAGGGTTTGTACACAACCCTGGTCAACCTCTTAAAGTACATAATTCCCTAAATTTGTCACCTCTTCAAGGGTTTGTCCACTTCTAGGGTCTGCCTCTTAAAGGGCCAGTCCGCAAAACATGTCACATGTTGAAGTAGCTTTCCACTTCATAAGCCACATTGACATTTCCAAAGGTCTGTCCATTCCCAGGGTTGTCTCTTAGAAGGCCACCCACACACAATAATGCATCTTTAAGGACTGTCCACTTCCATGATCATCCTCTTCATAGGCCAGTCACCTTAAAGTATTGCCAATTTTAAAGGTCCGTAAGCTTCCCAGGTCCACCTCTTAAAGGGCCAGTACACTTAAAATGCTGTTGTTTCGAGGGTTTGTACACAACCCTGGTCAACCTCTTAAAGGACATAATTCCCTAAATTTGTCACCTCTTCAAGGGTTTGTCCACTTCTAGGGTCTGCCTCTTAAAGGGCCAGTCCGCAAAACATGTCACATGTTCAAGTGGCTTTCCACTTCATAAGCCACATTGACATTTCCAAAGGTCTGTCCATTCCCAGGGTTGTCTCTTAGAAGGCCACCCACACACAATAATGCATCTTTAAGGACTGTCCACTTCCATGGTCATCCTCTTCATAGGCCAGTCACCTTAAAGTATTGCCAATTTTAAAGGTCTGTAAGCTTCCCAGGTCAGCCTCTTAAAGGGCCAGTACACTTAAAATGCTGTTGTTTCGAGGGTTTGTACACAACCCTGGTCAACCTCTTAAAGGACATAATTCCCTAAATTTGTCACCTCTTCAAGGGTTTGTCCATATCTAGGGTCTGCCTCTTAAAGGGCCAGTCATCAAAACATGTCACATGTTCAAGTGGATTTCCACTTTTTAAGCCACATTAACATTTCCAAAGGTCTGTCCATTCCCAGGGTTGTCTCTTAGAAGGCCACCCACACACAATAATGCATCTTTAAGGACTGTCCACTTCCATGGTCATCCTCTTCATAGGCCAGTCACCTTAAAGTATTGCCAATTTTAAAGGTCTGTAAGCTTCCCAGGTCCACCTCTTAAAGGGCCAGTACACTTAAAATGCTGTTGTTTCGAGGGTTTGTACACAACCCTGGTCAACCTCTTAAAGGACATAATTCCCTAAATCTGTCACCTCTTCAAGGGTTTGTCCACTTCTAGGGTCTGCCTCATAAAGGGCCAGTCCGCAAAATATGCCACATGTTCAAGTGGCTTTCCACTTCATAAGCCCCATTGACATTTCCAAAGGTCTGTCCATTCCCAGGGTTGTCTCTTAGAAGGCCACCCACACACAATAATGCATCTTTAAGGACTGTCCACTTCCATGGTCATCCTCTTCATAGGCCAGTCACCTTTAAGTATTGCCAATTTTAAAGGTCCGTAAGCTTCCCAGGTCCACCTCTTAAAGGGCCACTACACTTAAAATGCTGTTGTTTCGAGGGTTTGTACACAACCCTGGTCAACCTCTTAAAGGACATAATTCCCTAAATTTGTCACCTCTTCAAGGGTTTGTCCACTTCTAGGGTCTGCCTCATAAAGGGCCAGTCCGCAAAATATGCCACATGTTCAAGTGGCTTTCCACTTCATAAGCCCCATTGACATTTCCAAAGGTCTGTCCATTCCCAGGGTTGTCTCTTAGAAGGCCACCCACACACAATAATGCATCTTTAAGGACTGTCCACTTCCATGGTCATCCTCTTCATAGGCCAGTCACCTTAAAGTATTGCCAATTTTAAAGGTCCGTAAGCTTCCCAGGCCTGCCTCTTAAAGGGCCAGTACACTTAAAATGCTGTTGTTTCGAGGGTTTGTACACAACCCTGGTCAACCTCTTAAAGGACATAATTCCCTAAATTTGTCACCTCTTCAAGGGTTTGTCCACTTCTAGGGTCTGCCTCTTAAAGGGCCAGTCCGCAAAACATGTCACATGTTGAAGTAGCTTTCCACTTCATAAGCCACATTGACATTTCCAAAGGTCTGTCCATTCCCAGGGTTGTCTCTTAGAAGGCCACCCACACACAATAATGCATCTTTAAGGACTGTCCACTTCCATGATCATCCTCTTCATAGGCTAGTCACCTTAAAGTATTGCCAATTTTAAAGGTCCGTAAGCTTCCCAGGTCCACCTCTTAAAGGGCCAGTACACTTAAAATGCTGTTGTTTCGAGGGTTTGTACACAACCCTGGTCAACCTCTTAAAGGACATAATTCCCTAAATTTGTCACCTCTTCAAGGGTTTGTCCATATCTAGGGTCTGCCTCTTAAAGGGCCAGTCCGCAAAACATGTCACATGTTCAAGTGGCTTTCCACTTCATAAGCCACATTGACATTTCCAAAGGTCTGTCCATTCCCAGGGTTGTCTCTTAGAAGGCCACCCACACACAATAATGCATCTTTAAGGACTGTCCACTTCCATGGTCATCCTCTTCATAGGCCAGTCACCTTAAAGTATTGCCAATTTTAAAGGTCCGTAAGCTTCCCAGGTCCACCTCTTAAAGGGCCAGTACACTTAAAATGCTGTTGTTTCGAGGGTTTGTACACAACCCTGGTCAACCTCTTAAAGTACATAATTCCCTAAATTTGTCACCTCTTCAAGGGTTTGTCCACTTCTAGGGTCTGCCTCTTAAAGGGCCAGTCCGCAAAACATGTCACATGTTGAAGTAGCTTTCCACTTCATAAGCCACATTGACATTTCCAAAGGTCTGTCCATTCCCAGGGTTGTCTCTTAGAAGGCCACCCACACACAATAATGCATCTTTAAGGACTGTCCACTTCCATGATCATCCTCTTCATAGGCCAGTCACCTTAAAGTATTGCCAATTTTAAAGGTCCGTAAGCTTCCCAGGTCCACCTCTTAAAGGGCCAGTACACTTAAAATGCTGTTGTTTCGAGGGTTTGTACACAACCCTGGTCAACCTCTTAAAGGACATAATTCCCTAAATTTGTCACCTCTTCAAGGGTTTGTCCACTTCTAGGGTCTGCCTCTTAAAGGGCCAGTCCGCAAAACATGTCACATGTTCAAGTGGCTTTCCACTTCATAAGCCACATTGACATTTCCAAAGGTCTGTCCATTCCCAGGGTTGTCTCTTAGAAGGCCACCCACACACAATAATGCATCTTTAAGGACTGTCCACTTCCATGGTCATCCTCTTCATAGGCCAGTCACCTTAAAGTATTGCCAATTTTAAAGGTCTGTAAGCTTCCCAGGTCAGCCTCTTAAAGGGCCAGTACACTTAAAATGCTGTTGTTTCGAGGGTTTGTACACAACCCTGGTCAACCTCTTAAAGGACATAATTCCCTAAATTTGTCACCTCTTCAAGGGTTTGTCCATATCTAGGGTCTGCCTCTTAAAGGGCCAGTCATCAAAACATGTCACATGTTCAAGTGGATTTCCACTTTTTAAGCCACATTAACATTTCCAAAGGTCTGTCCATTCCCAGGGTTGTCTCTTAGAAGGCCACCCACACACAATAATGCATCTTTAAGGACTGTCCACTTCCATGGTCATCCTCTTCATAGGCCAGTCACCTTAAAGTATTGCCAATTTTAAAGGTCTGTAAGCTTCCCAGGTCCACCTCTTAAAGGGCCAGTACACTTAAAATGCTGTTGTTTCGAGGGTTTGTACACAACCCTGGTCAACCTCTTAAAGGACATAATTCCCTAAATCTGTCACCTCTTCAAGGGTTTGTCCACTTCTAGGGTCTGCCTCATAAAGGGCCAGTCCGCAAAATATGCCACATGTTCAAGTGGCTTTCCACTTCATAAGCCCCATTGACATTTCCAAAGGTCTGTCCATTCCCAGGGTTGTCTCTTAGAAGGCCACCCACACACAATAATGCATCTTTAAGGACTGTCCACTTCCATGGTCATCCTCTTCATAGGCCAGTCACCTTAAAGTATTGCCAATTTTAAAGGTCCGTAAGCTTCCCAGGCCTGCCTCTTAAAGGGCCAGTACACTTAAAATGCTGTTGTTTCGAGGGTTTGTACACAACCCTGGTCAACCTCTTAAAGGACATAATTCCCTAAATTTGTCACCTCTTCAAGGGTTTGTCCACTTCTAGGGTCTGCCTCTTAAAGGGCCAGTCCGCAAAACATGTCACATGTTGAAGTAGCTTTCCACTTCATAAGCCACATTGACATTTCCAAAGGTCTGTCCATTCCCAGGGTTGTCTCTTAGAAGGCCACCCACACACAATAATGCATCTTTAAGGACTGTCCACTTCCATGATCATCCTCTTCATAGGCTAGTCACCTTAAAGTATTGCCAATTTTAAAGGTCCGTAAGCTTCCCAGTTCCACCTCTTAAAGGGCCAGTACACTTAAAATGCTGTTGTTTCGAGGGTTTGTACACAACCCTGGTCAACCTCTTAAAGGACATAATTCCCTAAATTTGTCACCTCTTCAAGGGTTTGTCCACTTCTAGGGTCTGCCTCTTAAAGGGCCAGTCCGCAAAACATGTCACATGTTCAAGTGGCTTTCCACTTCATAAGCCACATTGACATTTCCAAAGGTCTGTCCATTCCCAGGGTTGTCTCTTAGAAGGCCACCCACACACAATAATGCATCTTTAAGGACTGTCCACTTCCATGGTCATCCTCTTCATAGGCCAGTCACCTTAAAGTATTGCCAATTTTAAAGGTCCGTAAGCTTCCCAGGTCCACCTCTTAAAGGGCCAGTACACTTAAAATGCTGTTGTTTCTAGGGTTTGTACACAACCCTGGTCAACCTCTTAAAGGACATAATTCCCTAAATTTGTCACCTCTTCAAGGGTTTGTCCACTTCTAGGGTCTGCCTCTTAAAGGGCCAGTCCGCAAAACATGTCACATGTTGAAGTAGCTTTCCACTTCATAAGCCACATTGACATTTCCAAAGGTCTGTCCATTCCCAGGGTTGTCTCTTAGAAGGCCACCCACACACAATAATGCATCTTTAAGGACTGTCCACTTCCATGATCATCCTCTTCATAGGCTAGTCACCTTAAAGTATTGCCAATTTTAAAGGTCTGTAAGCTTCCCAGGTCCACCTCTTAAAGGGCCAGTACACTTTAAATGCTGTTGTTTCGAGGGTTTGTACACAACCCTGGTCAACCTCTTAAAGGACATAATTCCCTAAATTTGTCACCTCTTCAAGGGTTTGTCCACTTCTAGGGTCTGCCTCTTAAAGGGCCAGTCCGCAAAACATGTCACATGTTCAAGTGGCTTTCCACTTCATAAGCCACATTGACATTTCCAAAGGTCTGTCCATTCCCAGGGTTGTCTCTTAGAAGGCCACTCACACACAATAATGCATCTTTAAGGACTGTCCACTTCCATGGTCATCCTCTTCATAGGCCAGTCACCTTAAAGTATTGCCAATTTTAAAGGTCCGTAAGCTTCCCAGGTCCACCTCTTAAAGGGCCAGTACACTTAAAATGCTGTTGTTTCGGGGGTTTGTACACAACCCTGGTCAACCTCTTAAAGGACATAATTCCCTAAATTTGTCACCTCTTCAAGGGTTTGTCCACTTCTAGGGTCTGCCTCTTAAAGGGCCAGTCCGCAAAACATGTCACATGTTCAAGTGGCTTTCCACTTCATTAGCCACATTGACATTTCCAAAGGTCTGTCCATTCCCAGGGTTGTCTCTTAGAAGGCCACCCACACACAATAATGCATCTTTAAGGACTGTCCACTTCCATGGTCATCCTCTTCATAGGCCAGTCACCTTAAAGTATTGCCAATTTTAAAGGTCTGTAAGCTTCCCAGGTCCACCTCTTAAAGGGCCAGTACACTTAAAATGCTGTTGTTTCTAGGGTTTGTACACAACCCTGGTCAACCTCTTAAAGGACATAATTCCCTAAATTTGTCTCCTCTTCAAGGGTTTGTCCACTTCTAGGGTCTGCCTCTTAAAGGGCCAGTCATCAAAACATGTCACATGTTCAAGTGGATTTCCACTTCATAAGCCACATTAACATTTCCAAAGGTCTGTCCATTCCCAGGGTTGTCTCTTAGAAGGCCACCCACACACAATAATGCATCTTTAAGGACTGTCCACTTCCATGGTCATCCTCTTCATAGGCCAGTCACCTTTAAGTATTGCCAATTTTAAAGGTCCGTAAGCTTCCCAGGTCCACCTCTTAAAGGGCCACTACACTTAAAATGCTGTTGTTTCGAGGGTTTGTACACAACCCTGGTCAACCTCTTAAAGGACATAATTCCCTAAATTTGTCACCTCTTCAAGGGTTTGTCCACTTCTAGGGTCTGCCTCATAAAGGGCCAGTCCGCAAAATATGCCACATGTTCAAGTGGCTTTCCACTTCATAAGCCCCATTGACATTTCCAAAGGTCTGTCCATTCCCAGGGTTGTCTCTTAGAAGGCCACCCACACACAATAATGCATCTTTAAGGACTGTCCACTTCCATGGTCATCCTCTTCATAGGCCAGTCACCTTAAAGTATTGCCAATTTTAAAGGTCCGTAAGCTTCCCAGGCCTGCCTCTTAAAGGGCCAGTACACTTAAAATGCTGTTGTTTCGAGGGTTTGTACACAACCCTGGTCAACCTCTTAAAGGACATAATTCCCTAAATTTGTCACCTCTTCAAGGGTTTGTCCACTTCTAGGGTCTGCCTCTTAAAGGGCCAGTCCGCAAAACATGTCACATGTTGAAGTAGCTTTCCACTTCATAAGCCACATTGACATTTCCAAAGGTCTGTCCATTCCCAGGGTTGTCTCTTAGAAGGCCACCCACACACAATAATGCATCTTTAAGGACTGTCCACTTCCATGATCATCCTCTTCATAGGCTAGTCACCTTAAAGTATTGCCAATTTTAAAGGTCCGTAAGCTTCCCAGGTCCACCTCTTAAAGGGCCAGTACACTTAAAATGCTGTTGTTTCGAGGGTTTGTACACAACCCTGGTCAACCTCTTAAAGGACATAATTCCCTAAATTTGTCACCTCTTCAAGGGTTTGTCCATATCTAGGGTCTGCCTCTTAAAGGGCCAGTCCGCAAAACATGTCACATGTTCAAGTGGCTTTCCACTTCATAAGCCACATTGACATTTCCAAAGGTCTGTCCATTCCCAGGGTTGTCTCTTAGAAGGCCACCCACACACAATAATGCATCTTTAAGGACTGTCCACTTCCATGGTCATCCTCTTCATAGGCCAGTCACCTTAAAGTATTGCCAATTTTAAAGGTCCGTAAGCTTCCCAGGTCCACCTCTTAAAGGGCCAGTACACTTAAAATGCTGTTGTTTCGAGGGTTTGTACACAACCCTGGTCAACCTCTTAAAGTACATAATTCCCTAAATTTGTCACCTCTTCAAGGGTTTGTCCACTTCTAGGGTCTGCCTCTTAAAGGGCCAGTCCGCAAAACATGTCACATGTTGAAGTAGCTTTCCACTTCATAAGCCACATTGACATTTCCAAAGGTCTGTCCATTCCCAGGGTTGTCTCTTAGAAGGCCACCCACACACAATAATGCATCTTTAAGGACTGTCCACTTCCATGATCATCCTCTTCATAGGCCAGTCACCTTAAAGTATTGCCAATTTTAAAGGTCCGTAAGCTTCCCAGGTCCACCTCTTAAAGGGCCAGTACACTTAAAATGCTGTTGTTTCGAGGGTTTGTACACAACCCTGGTCAACCTCTTAAAGGACATAATTCCCTAAATTTGTCACCTCTTCAAGGGTTTGTCCACTTCTAGGGTCTGCCTCTTAAAGGGCCAGTCCGCAAAACATGTCACATGTTCAAGTGGCTTTCCACTTCATAAGCCACATTGACATTTCCAAAGGTCTGTCCATTCCCAGGGTTGTCTCTTAGAAGGCCACCCACACACAATAATGCATCTTTAAGGACTGTCCACTTCCATGGTCATCCTCTTCATAGGCCAGTCACCTTAAAGTATTGCCAATTTTAAAGGTCTGTAAGCTTCCCAGGTCAGCCTCTTAAAGGGCCAGTACACTTAAAATGCTGTTGTTTCGAGGGTTTGTACACAACCCTGGTCAACCTCTTAAAGGACATAATTCCCTAAATTTGTCACCTCTTCAAGGGTTTGTCCATATCTAGGGTCTGCCTCTTAAAGGGCCAGTCATCAAAACATGTCACATGTTCAAGTGGATTTCCACTTTTTAAGCCACATTAACATTTCCAAAGGTCTGTCCATTCCCAGGGTTGTCTCTTAGAAGGCCACCCACACACAATAATGCATCTTTAAGGACTGTCCACTTCCATGGTCATCCTCTTCATAGGCCAGTCACCTTAAAGTATTGCCAATTTTAAAGGTCTGTAAGCTTCCCAGGTCCACCTCTTAAAGGGCCAGTACACTTAAAATGCTGTTGTTTCGAGGGTTTGTACACAACCCTGGTCAACCTCTTAAAGGACATAATTCCCTAAATCTGTCACCTCTTCAAGGGTTTGTCCACTTCTAGGGTCTGCCTCATAAAGGGCCAGTCCGCAAAATATGCCACATGTTCAAGTGGCTTTCCACTTCATAAGCCCCATTGACATTTCCAAAGGTCTGTCCATTCCCAGGGTTGTCTCTTAGAAGGCCACCCACACACAATAATGCATCTTTAAGGACTGTCCACTTCCATGGTCATCCTCTTCATAGGCCAGTCACCTTAAAGTATTGCCAATTTTAAAGGTCCGTAAGCTTCCCAGGCCTGCCTCTTAAAGGGCCAGTACACTTAAAATGCTGTTGTTTCGAGGGTTTGTACACAACCCTGGTCAACCTCTTAAAGGACATAATTCCCTAAATTTGTCACCTCTTCAAGGGTTTGTCCACTTCTAGGGTCTGCCTCTTAAAGGGCCAGTCCGCAAAACATGTCACATGTTGAAGTAGCTTTCCACTTCATAAGCCACATTGACATTTCCAAAGGTCTGTCCATTCCCAGGGTTGTCTCTTAGAAGGCCACCCACACACAATAATGCATCTTTAAGGACTGTCCACTTCCATGATCATCCTCTTCATAGGCTAGTCACCTTAAAGTATTGCCAATTTTAAAGGTCCGTAAGCTTCCCAGGTCCACCTCTTAAAGGGCCAGTACACTTAAAATGCTGTTGTTTCGAGGGTTTGTACACAACCCTGGTCAACCTCTTAAAGGACATAATTCCCTAAATTTGTCACCTCTTCAAGGGTTTGTCCATATCTAGGGTCTGCCTCTTAAAGGGCCAGTCCGCAAAACATGTCACATGTTCAAGTGGCTTTCCACTTCATAAGCCACATTGACATTTCCAAAGGTCTGTCCATTCCCAGGGTTGTCTCTTAGAAGGCCACCCACACACAATAATGCATCTTTAAGGACTGTCCACTTCCATGGTCATCCTCTTCATAGGCCAGTCACCTTAAAGTATTGCCAATTTTAAAGGTCCGTAAGCTTCCCAGGTCCACCTCTTAAAGGGCCAGTACACTTAAAATGCTGTTGTTTCGAGGGTTTGTACACAACCCTGGTCAACCTCTTAAAGTACATAATTCCCTAAATTTGTCACCTCTTCAAGGGTTTGTCCACTTCTAGGGTCTGCCTCTTAAAGGGCCAGTCCGCAAAACATGTCACATGTTGAAGTAGCTTTCCACTTCATAAGCCACATTGACATTTCCAAAGGTCTGTCCATTCCCAGGGTTGTCTCTTAGAAGGCCACCCACACACAATAATGCATCTTTAAGGACTGTCCACTTCCATGATCATCCTCTTCATAGGCCAGTCACCTTAAAGTATTGCCAATTTTAAAGGTCCGTAAGCTTCCCAGGTCCACCTCTTAAAGGGCCAGTACACTTAAAATGCTGTTGTTTCGAGGGTTTGTACACAACCCTGGTCAACCTCTTAAAGGACATAATTCCCTAAATTTGTCACCTCTTCAAGGGTTTGTCCACTTCTAGGGTCTGCCTCTTAAAGGGCCAGTCCGCAAAACATGTCACATGTTCAAGTGGCTTTCCACTTCATAAGCCACATTGACATTTCCAAAGGTCTGTCCATTCCCAGGGTTGTCTCTTAGAAGGCCACCCACACACAATAATGCATCTTTAAGGACTGTCCACTTCCATGGTCATCCTCTTCATAGGCCAGTCACCTTAAAGTATTGCCAATTTTAAAGGTCTGTAAGCTTCCCAGGTCAGCCTCTTAAAGGGCCAGTACACTTAAAATGCTGTTGTTTCGAGGGTTTGTACACAACCCTGGTCAACCTCTTAAAGGACATAATTCCCTAAATTTGTCACCTCTTCAAGGGTTTGTCCATATCTAGGGTCTGCCTCTTAAAGGGCCAGTCATCAAAACATGTCACATGTTCAAGTGGATTTCCACTTTTTAAGCCACATTAACATTTCCAAAGGTCTGTCCATTCCCAGGGTTGTCTCTTAGAAGGCCACCCACACACAATAATGCATCTTTAAGGACTGTCCACTTCCATGGTCATCCTCTTCATAGGCCAGTCACCTTAAAGTATTGCCAATTTTAAAGGTCTGTAAGCTTCCCAGGTCCACCTCTTAAAGGGCCAGTACACTTAAAATGCTGTTGTTTCGAGGGTTTGTACACAACCCTGGTCAACCTCTTAAAGGACATAATTCCCTAAATCTGTCACCTCTTCAAGGGTTTGTCCACTTCTAGGGTCTGCCTCATAAAGGGCCAGTCCGCAAAATATGCCACATGTTCAAGTGGCTTTCCACTTCATAAGCCCCATTGACATTTCCAAAGGTCTGTCCATTCCCAGGGTTGTCTCTTAGAAGGCCACCCACACACAATAATGCATCTTTAAGGACTGTCCACTTCCATGGTCATCCTCTTCATAGGCCAGTCACCTTAAAGTATTGCCAATTTTAAAGGTCCGTAAGCTTCCCAGGCCTGCCTCTTAAAGGGCCAGTACACTTAAAATGCTGTTGTTTCGAGGGTTTGTACACAACCCTGGTCAACCTCTTAAAGGACATAATTCCCTAAATTTGTCACCTCTTCAAGGGTTTGTCCACTTCTAGGGTCTGCCTCTTAAAGGGCCAGTCCGCAAAACATGTCACATGTTGAAGTAGCTTTCCACTTCATAAGCCACATTGACATTTCCAAAGGTCTGTCCATTCCCAGGGTTGTCTCTTAGAAGGCCACCCACACACAATAATGCATCTTTAAGGACTGTCCACTTCCATGATCATCCTCTTCATAGGCTAGTCACCTTAAAGTATTGCCAATTTTAAAGGTCCGTAAGCTTCCCAGGTCCACCTCTTAAAGGGCCAGTACACTTAAAATGCTGTTGTTTCGAGGGTTTGTACACAACCCTGGTCAACCTCTTAAAGGACATAATTCCCTAAATTTGTCACCTCTTCAAGGGTTTGTCCACTTCTAGGGTCTGCCTCTTAAAGGGCCAGTCCGCAAAACATGTCACATGTTCAAGTGACTTTCCACTTCATAAGCCACATTGACATTTCAAAAGGTCTGTCCATTCCCAGGGTTGTCTCTTAGAAGGCCACCCACACACAATAATGCATCTTTAAGGACTGTCCACTTCCATGGTCATCCTCTTCATAGGCCAGTCACCTTAAAGTATTGCCAATTTTAAAGGTCTGTAAGCTTCCCAGGTCAGCCTCTTAAAGGGCCAGTACACTTAAAATGCTGTTGTTTCGAGGGTTTGTACACAACCCTGGTCAACCTCTTAAAGGACATAATTCCCTAAATTTGTCACCTCTTCAAGGGTTTGTCCATATCTAGGGTCTGCCTCTTAAAGGGCCAGTCATCAAAACATGTCACATGTTCAAGTGGATTTCCACTTCATAAGCCACATTAACATTTCCAAAGGTCTGTCCATTCCCAGGGTTGTCTCTTAGAAGGCCACCCACACACAATAATGCATCTTTAAGGACTGTCCACTTCCATGGTCATCCTCTTCATAGGCCAGTCACCTTAAAGTATTGCCAATTTTAAAGGTCCGTAAGCTTCCCAGGTCCACCTCTTAAAGGGCCAGTACACTTAAAATGCTGTTGTTTCGAGGGTTTGTACACAACCCTGGTCAACCTCTTAAAGGACATAATTCCCTAAATTTGTCACCTCTTCAAGGGTTTGTCCACTTCTAGAGTCTGCCTCATAAAGGGCCAGTCCGCAAAATATGCCACATGTTCAAGTGGCTTTCCACTTCATAAGCCCCATTGACATTTCCAAAGGTCTGTCCATTCCCAGGGTTGTCTCTTAGAAGGCCACCCACACACAATAATGCATCTTTAAGGACTGTCCACTTCCATGATCATCCTCTTCATAGGCTAGTCACCTTAAAGTATTGCCAATTTTAAAGGTCCGTAAGCTTCCCAGGTCCACCTCTTAAAGGGCCAGTACACTTAAAATGCTGTTGTTTCGAGGGTTTGTACACAACCCTGGTCAACCTCTTAAAGGACATAATTCCCTAAATTTGTCACCTCTTCAAGGGTTTGTCCATATCTAGGGTCTGCCTCTTAAAGGGCCAGTCCGCAAAACATGTCACATGTTCAAGTGGCTTTCCACTTCATAAGCCACATTGACATTTCCAAAGGTCTGTCCATTCCCAGGGTTGTCTCTTAGAAGGCCACCCACACACAATAATGCATCTTTAAGGACTGTCCACTTCCATGGTCATCCTCTTCATAGGCCAGTCACCTTAAAGTATTGCCAATTTTAAAGGTCCGTAAGCTTCCCAGGTCCACCTCTTAAAGGGCCAGTACACTTAAAATGCTGTTGTTTCGAGGGTTTGTACACAACCCTGGTCAACCTCTTAAAGTACATAATTCCCTAAATTTGTCACCTCTTCAAGGGTTTGTCCACTTCTAGGGTCTGCCTCTTAAAGGGCCAGTCCGCAAAACATGTCACATGTTGAAGTAGCTTTCCACTTCATAAGCCACATTGACATTTCCAAAGGTCTGTCCATTCCCAGGGTTGTCTCTTAGAAGGCCACCCACACACAATAATGCATCTTTAAGGACTGTCCACTTCCATGATCATCCTCTTCATAGGCCAGTCACCTTAAAGTATTGCCAATTTTAAAGGTCCGTAAGCTTCCCAGGTCCACCTCTTAAAGGGCCAGTACACTTAAAATGCTGTTGTTTCGAGGGTTTGTACACAACCCTGGTCAACCTCTTAAAGGACATAATTCCCTAAATTTGTCACCTCTTCAAGGGTTTGTCCACTTCTAGGGTCTGCCTCTTAAAGGGCCAGTCCGCAAAACATGTCACATGTTCAAGTGGCTTTCCACTTCATAAGCCACATTGACATTTCCAAAGGTCTGTCCATTCCCAGGGTTGTCTCTTAGAAGGCCACCCACACACAATAATGCATCTTTAAGGACTGTCCACTTCCATGATCATCCTCTTCATAGGCTAGTCACCTTAAAGTATTGCCAATTTTAAAGGTCCGTAAGCTTCCCAGGTCCACCTCTTAAAGGGCCAGTACACTTAAAATGCTGTTGTTTCGAGGGTTTGTACACAACCCTGGTCAACCTCTTAAAGGACATAATTCCCTAAATTTGTCACCTCTTCAAGGGTTTGTCCATATCTAGGGTCTGCCTCTTAAAGGGCCAGTCCGCAAAACATGTCACATGTTCAAGTGGCTTTCCACTTCATAAGCCACATTGACATTTCCAAAGGTCTGTCCATTCCCAGGGTTGTCTCTTAGAAGGCCACCCACACACAATAATGCATCTTTAAGGACTGTCCACTTCCATGGTCATCCTCTTCATAGGCCAGTCACCTTAAAGTATTGCCAATTTTAAAGGTCCGTAAGCTTCCCAGGTCCACCTCTTAAAGGGCCAGTACACTTAAAATGCTGTTGTTTCGAGGGTTTGTACACAACCCTGGTCAACCTCTTAAAGTACATAATTCCCTAAATTTGTCACCTCTTCAAGGGTTTGTCCACTTCTAGGGTCTGCCTCTTAAAGGGCCAGTCCGCAAAACATGTCACATGTTGAAGTAGCTTTCCACTTCATAAGCCACATTGACATTTCCAAAGGTCTGTCCATTCCCAGGGTTGTCTCTTAGAAGGCCACCCACACACAATAATGCATCTTTAAGGACTGTCCACTTCCATGATCATCCTCTTCATAGGCCAGTCACCTTAAAGTATTGCCAATTTTAAAGGTCCGTAAGCTTCCCAGGTCCACCTCTTAAAGGGCCAGTACACTTAAAATGCTGTTGTTTCGAGGGTTTGTACACAACCCTGGTCAACCTCTTAAAGGACATAATTCCCTAAATTTGTCACCTCTTCAAGGGTTTGTCCACTTCTAGGGTCTGCCTCTTAAAGGGCCAGTCCGCAAAACATGTCACATGTTCAAGTGGCTTTCCACTTCATAAGCCACATTGACATTTCCAAAGGTCTGTCCATTCCCAGGGTTGTCTCTTAGAAGGCCACCCACACACAATAATGCATCTTTAAGGACTGTCCACTTCCATGGTCATCCTCTTCATAGGCCAGTCACCTTAAAGTATTGCCAATTTTAAAGGTCTGTAAGCTTCCCAGGTCAGCCTCTTAAAGGGCCAGTACACTTAAAATGCTGTTGTTTCGAGGGTTTGTACACAACCCTGGTCAACCTCTTAAAGGACATAATTCCCTAAATTTGTCACCTCTTCAAGGGTTTGTCCATATCTAGGGTCTGCCTCTTAAAGGGCCAGTCATCAAAACATGTCACATGTTCAAGTGGATTTCCACTTTTTAAGCCACATTAACATTTCCAAAGGTCTGTCCATTCCCAGGGTTGTCTCTTAGAAGGCCACCCACACACAATAATGCATCTTTAAGGACTGTCCACTTCCATGGTCATCCTCTTCATAGGCCAGTCACCTTAAAGTATTGCCAATTTTAAAGGTCTGTAAGCTTCCCAGGTCCACCTCTTAAAGGGCCAGTACACTTAAAATGCTGTTGTTTCGAGGGTTTGTACACAACCCTGGTCAACCTCTTAAAGGACATAATTCCCTAAATCTGTCACCTCTTCAAGGGTTTGTCCACTTCTAGGGTCTGCCTCATAAAGGGCCAGTCCGCAAAATATGCCACATGTTCAAGTGGCTTTCCACTTCATAAGCCCCATTGACATTTCCAAAGGTCTGTCCATTCCCAGGGTTGTCTCTTAGAAGGCCACCCACACACAATAATGCATCTTTAAGGACTGTCCACTTCCATGGTCATCCTCTTCATAGGCCAGTCACCTTAAAGTATTGCCAATTTTAAAGGTCCGTAAGCTTCCCAGGCCTGCCTCTTAAAGGGCCAGTACACTTAAAATGCTGTTGTTTCGAGGGTTTGTACACAACCCTGGTCAACCTCTTAAAGGACATAATTCCCTAAATTTGTCACCTCTTCAAGGGTTTGTCCACTTCTAGGGTCTGCCTCTTAAAGGGCCAGTCCGCAAAACATGTCACATGTTGAAGTAGCTTTCCACTTCATAAGCCACATTGACATTTCCAAAGGTCTGTCCATTCCCAGGGTTGTCTCTTAGAAGGCCACCCACACACAATAATGCATCTTTAAGGACTGTCCACTTCCATGATCATCCTCTTCATAGGCTAGTCACCTTAAAGTATTGCCAATTTTAAAGGTCCGTAAGCTTCCCAGGTCCACCTCTTAAAGGGCCAGTACACTTAAAATGCTGTTGTTTCGAGGGTTTGTACACAACCCTGGTCAACCTCTTAAAGGACATAATTCCCTAAATTTGTCACCTCTTCAAGGGTTTGTCCATATCTAGGGTCTGCCTCTTAAAGGGCCAGTCCGCAAAACATGTCACATGTTCAAGTGGCTTTCCACTTCATAAGCCACATTGACATTTCCAAAGGTCTGTCCATTCCCAGGGTTGTCTCTTAGAAGGCCACCCACACACAATAATGCATCTTTAAGGACTGTCCACTTCCATGGTCATCCTCTTCATAGGCCAGTCACCTTAAAGTATTGCCAATTTTAAAGGTCCGTAAGCTTCCCAGGTCCACCTCTTAAAGGGCCAGTACACTTAAAATGCTGTTGTTTCGAGGGTTTGTACACAACCCTGGTCAACCTCTTAAAGTACATAATTCCCTAAATTTGTCACCTCTTCAAGGGTTTGTCCACTTCTAGGGTCTGCCTCTTAAAGGGCCAGTCCGCAAAACATGTCACATGTTGAAGTAGCTTTCCACTTCATAAGCCACATTGACATTTCCAAAGGTCTGTCCATTCCCAGGGTTGTCTCTTAGAAGGCCACCCACACACAATAATGCATCTTTAAGGACTGTCCACTTCCATGATCATCCTCTTCATAGGCCAGTCACCTTAAAGTATTGCCAATTTTAAAGGTCCGTAAGCTTCCCAGGTCCACCTCTTAAAGGGCCAGTACACTTAAAATGCTGTTGTTTCGAGGGTTTGTACACAACCCTGGTCAACCTCTTAAAGGACATAATTCCCTAAATTTGTCACCTCTTCAAGGGTTTGTCCACTTCTAGGGTCTGCCTCTTAAAGGGCCAGTCCGCAAAACATGTCACATGTTCAAGTGGCTTTCCACTTCATAAGCCACATTGACATTTCCAAAGGTCTGTCCATTCCCAGGGTTGTCTCTTAGAAGGCCACCCACACACAATAATGCATCTTTAAGGACTGTCCACTTCCATGGTCATCCTCTTCATAGGCCAGTCACCTTAAAGTATTGCCAATTTTAAAGGTCTGTAAGCTTCCCAGGTCAGCCTCTTAAAGGGCCAGTACACTTAAAATGCTGTTGTTTCGAGGGTTTGTACACAACCCTGGTCAACCTCTTAAAGGACATAATTCCCTAAATTTGTCACCTCTTCAAGGGTTTGTCCATATCTAGGGTCTGCCTCTTAAAGGGCCAGTCATCAAAACATGTCACATGTTCAAGTGGATTTCCACTTTTTAAGCCACATTAACATTTCCAAAGGTCTGTCCATTCCCAGGGTTGTCTCTTAGAAGGCCACCCACACACAATAATGCATCTTTAAGGACTGTCCACTTCCATGGTCATCCTCTTCATAGGCCAGTCACCTTAAAGTATTGCCAATTTTAAAGGTCTGTAAGCTTCCCAGGTCCACCTCTTAAAGGGCCAGTACACTTAAAATGCTGTTGTTTCGAGGGTTTGTACACAACCCTGGTCAACCTCTTAAAGGACATAATTCCCTAAATCTGTCACCTCTTCAAGGGTTTGTCCACTTCTAGGGTCTGCCTCATAAAGGGCCAGTCCGCAAAATATGCCACATGTTCAAGTGGCTTTCCACTTCATAAGCCCCATTGACATTTCCAAAGGTCTGTCCATTCCCAGGGTTGTCTCTTAGAAGGCCACCCACACACAATAATGCATCTTTAAGGACTGTCCACTTCCATGGTCATCCTCTTCATAGGCCAGTCACCTTAAAGTATTGCCAATTTTAAAGGTCCGTAAGCTTCCCAGGCCTGCCTCTTAAAGGGCCAGTACACTTAAAATGCTGTTGTTTCGAGGGTTTGTACACAACCCTGGTCAACCTCTTAAAGGACATAATTCCCTAAATTTGTCACCTCTTCAAGGGTTTGTCCACTTCTAGGGTCTGCCTCTTAAAGGGCCAGTCCGCAAAACATGTCACATGTTGAAGTAGCTTTCCACTTCATAAGCCACATTGACATTTCCAAAGGTCTGTCCATTCCCAGGGTTGTCTCTTAGAAGGCCACCCACACACAATAATGCATCTTTAAGGACTGTCCACTTCCATGATCATCCTCTTCATAGGCTAGTCACCTTAAAGTATTGCCAATTTTAAAGGTCCGTAAGCTTCCCAGGTCCACCTCTTAAAGGGCCAGTACACTTAAAATGCTGTTGTTTCGAGGGTTTGTACACAACCCTGGTCAACCTCTTAAAGGACATAATTCCCTAAATTTGTCACCTCTTCAAGGGTTTGTCCACTTCTAGGGTCTGCCTCTTAAAGGGCCAGTCCGCAAAACATGTCACATGTTCAAGTGACTTTCCACTTCATAAGCCACATTGACATTTCAAAAGGTCTGTCCATTCCCAGGGTTGTCTCTTAGAAGGCCACCCACACACAATAATGCATCTTTAAGGACTGTCCACTTCCATGGTCATCCTCTTCATAGGCCAGTCACCTTAAAGTATTGCCAATTTTAAAGGTCTGTAAGCTTCCCAGGTCAGCCTCTTAAAGGGCCAGTACACTTAAAATGCTGTTGTTTCGAGGGTTTGTACACAACCCTGGTCAACCTCTTAAAGGACATAATTCCCTAAATTTGTCACCTCTTCAAGGGTTTGTCCATATCTAGGGTCTGCCTCTTAAAGGGCCAGTCATCAAAACATGTCACATGTTCAAGTGGATTTCCACTTCATAAGCCACATTAACATTTCCAAAGGTCTGTCCATTCCCAGGGTTGTCTCTTAGAAGGCCACCCACACACAATAATGCATCTTTAAGGACTGTCCACTTCCATGGTCATCCTCTTCATAGGCCAGTCACCTTAAAGTATTGCCAATTTTAAAGGTCCGTAAGCTTCCCAGGTCCACCTCTTAAAGGGCCAGTACACTTAAAATGCTGTTGTTTCGAGGGTTTGTACACAACCCTGGTCAACCTCTTAAAGGACATAATTCCCTAAATTTGTCACCTCTTCAAGGGTTTGTCCACTTCTAGAGTCTGCCTCATAAAGGGCCAGTCCGCAAAATATGCCACATGTTCAAGTGGCTTTCCACTTCATAAGCCCCATTGACATTTCCAAAGGTCTGTCCATTCCCAGGGTTGTCTCTTAGAAGGCCACCCACACACAATAATGCATCTTTAAGGACTGTCCACTTCCATGATCATCCTCTTCATAGGCTAGTCACCTTAAAGTATTGCCAATTTTAAAGGTCCGTAAGCTTCCCAGGTCCACCTCTTAAAGGGCCAGTACACTTAAAATGCTGTTGTTTCGAGGGTTTGTACACAACCCTGGTCAACCTCTTAAAGGACATAATTCCCTAAATTTGTCACCTCTTCAAGGGTTTGTCCATATCTAGGGTCTGCCTCTTAAAGGGCCAGTCCGCAAAACATGTCACATGTTCAAGTGGCTTTCCACTTCATAAGCCACATTGACATTTCCAAAGGTCTGTCCATTCCCAGGGTTGTCTCTTAGAAGGCCACCCACACACAATAATGCATCTTTAAGGACTGTCCACTTCCATGGTCATCCTCTTCATAGGCCAGTCACCTTAAAGTATTGCCAATTTTAAAGGTCCGTAAGCTTCCCAGGTCCACCTCTTAAAGGGCCAGTACACTTAAAATGCTGTTGTTTCGAGGGTTTGTACACAACCCTGGTCAACCTCTTAAAGTACATAATTCCCTAAATTTGTCACCTCTTCAAGGGTTTGTCCACTTCTAGGGTCTGCCTCTTAAAGGGCCAGTCCGCAAAACATGTCACATGTTGAAGTAGCTTTCCACTTCATAAGCCACATTGACATTTCCAAAGGTCTGTCCATTCCCAGGGTTGTCTCTTAGAAGGCCACCCACACACAATAATGCATCTTTAAGGACTGTCCACTTCCATGATCATCCTCTTCATAGGCCAGTCACCTTAAAGTATTGCCAATTTTAAAGGTCCGTAAGCTTCCCAGGTCCACCTCTTAAAGGGCCAGTACACTTAAAATGCTGTTGTTTCGAGGGTTTGTACACAACCCTGGTCAACCTCTTAAAGGACATAATTCCCTAAATTTGTCACCTCTTCAAGGGTTTGTCCACTTCTAGGGTCTGCCTCTTAAAGGGCCAGTCCGCAAAACATGTCACATGTTCAAGTGGCTTTCCACTTCATAAGCCACATTGACATTTCCAAAGGTCTGTCCATTCCCAGGGTTGTCTCTTAGAAGGCCACCCACACACAATAATGCATCTTTAAGGACTGTCCACTTCCATGGTCATCCTCTTCATAGGCCAGTCACCTTAAAGTATTGCCAATTTTAAAGGTCTGTAAGCTTCCCAGGTCAGCCTCTTAAAGGGCCAGTACACTTAAAATGCTGTTGTTTCGAGGGTTTGTACACAACCCTGGTCAACCTCTTAAAGGACATAATTCCCTAAATTTGTCACCTCTTCAAGGGTTTGTCCATATCTAGGGTCTGCCTCTTAAAGGGCCAGTCATCAAAACATGTCACATGTTCAAGTGGATTTCCACTTTTTAAGCCACATTAACATTTCCAAAGGTCTGTCCATTCCCAGGGTTGTCTCTTAGAAGGCCACCCACACACAATAATGCATCTTTAAGGACTGTCCACTTCCATGGTCATCCTCTTCATAGGCCAGTCACCTTAAAGTATTGCCAATTTTAAAGGTCTGTAAGCTTCCCAGGTCCACCTCTTAAAGGGCCAGTACACTTAAAATGCTGTTGTTTCGAGGGTTTGTACACAACCCTGGTCAACCTCTTAAAGGACATAATTCCCTAAATCTGTCACCTCTTCAAGGGTTTGTCCACTTCTAGGGTCTGCCTCATAAAGGGCCAGTCCGCAAAATATGCCACATGTTCAAGTGGCTTTCCACTTCATAAGCCCCATTGACATTTCCAAAGGTCTGTCCATTCCCAGGGTTGTCTCTTAGAAGGCCACCCACACACAATAATGCATCTTTAAGGACTGTCCACTTCCATGGTCATCCTCTTCATAGGCCAGTCACCTTAAAGTATTGCCAATTTTAAAGGTCCGTAAGCTTCCCAGGCCTGCCTCTTAAAGGGCCAGTACACTTAAAATGCTGTTGTTTCGAGGGTTTGTACACAACCCTGGTCAACCTCTTAAAGGACATAATTCCCTAAATTTGTCACCTCTTCAAGGGTTTGTCCACTTCTAGGGTCTGCCTCTTAAAGGGCCAGTCCGCAAAACATGTCACATGTTGAAGTAGCTTTCCACTTCATAAGCCACATTGACATTTCCAAAGGTCTGTCCATTCCCAGGGTTGTCTCTTAGAAGGCCACCCACACACAATAATGCATCTTTAAGGACTGTCCACTTCCATGGTCATCCTCTTCATAGGCCAGTCACCTTAAAGTATTGCCAATTTTAAAGGTCCGTAAGCTTCCCAGGTCCACCTCTTAAAGGGCCAGTACACTTAAAATGCTGTTGTTTCGAGGGTTTGTACACAACCCTGGTCAACCTCTTAAAGGACATAATTCCCTAAATTTGTCACCTCTTCAAGGGTTTGTCCACTTCTAGAGTCTGCCTCATAAAGGGCCAGTCCGCAAAATATGCCACATGTTCAAGTGGCTTTCCACTTCATAAGCCCCATTGACATTTCCAAAGGTCTGTCCATTCCCAGGGTTGTCTCTTAGAAGGCCACCCACACACAATAATGCATCTTTAAGGACTGTCCACTTCCATGATCATCCTCTTCATAGGCTAGTCACCTTAAAGTATTGCCAATTTTAAAGGTCCGTAAGCTTCCCAGGTCCACCTCTTAAAGGGCCAGTACACTTAAAATGCTGTTGTTTCGAGGGTTTGTACACAACCCTGGTCAACCTCTTAAAGGACATAATTCCCTAAATTTGTCACCTCTTCAAGGGTTTGTCCATATCTAGGGTCTGCCTCTTAAAGGGCCAGTCCGCAAAACATGTCACATGTTCAAGTGGCTTTCCACTTCATAAGCCACATTGACATTTCCAAAGGTCTGTCCATTCCCAGGGTTGTCTCTTAGAAGGCCACCCACACACAATAATGCATCTTTAAGGACTGTCCACTTCCATGGTCATCCTCTTCATAGGCCAGTCACCTTAAAGTATTGCCAATTTTAAAGGTCCGTAAGCTTCCCAGGTCCACCTCTTAAAGGGCCAGTACACTTAAAATGCTGTTGTTTCGAGGGTTTGTACACAACCCTGGTCAACCTCTTAAAGTACATAATTCCCTAAATTTGTCACCTCTTCAAGGGTTTGTCCACTTCTAGGGTCTGCCTCTTAAAGGGCCAGTCCGCAAAACATGTCACATGTTGAAGTAGCTTTCCACTTCATAAGCCACATTGACATTTCCAAAGGTCTGTCCATTCCCAGGGTTGTCTCTTAGAAGGCCACCCACACACAATAATGCATCTTTAAGGACTGTCCACTTCCATGATCATCCTCTTCATAGGCCAGTCACCTTAAAGTATTGCCAATTTTAAAGGTCCGTAAGCTTCCCAGGTCCACCTCTTAAAGGGCCAGTACACTTAAAATGCTGTTGTTTCGAGGGTTTGTACACAACCCTGGTCAACCTCTTAAAGGACATAATTCCCTAAATTTGTCACCTCTTCAAGGGTTTGTCCACTTCTAGGGTCTGCCTCTTAAAGGGCCAGTCCGCAAAACATGTCACATGTTCAAGTGGCTTTCCACTTCATAAGCCACATTGACATTTCCAAAGGTCTGTCCATTCCCAGGGTTGTCTCTTAGAAGGCCACCCACACACAATAATGCATCTTTAAGGACTGTCCACTTCCATGGTCATCCTCTTCATAGGCCAGTCACCTTAAAGTATTGCCAATTTTAAAGGTCTGTAAGCTTCCCAGGTCAGCCTCTTAAAGGGCCAGTACACTTAAAATGCTGTTGTTTCGAGGGTTTGTACACAACCCTGGTCAACCTCTTAAAGGACATAATTCCCTAAATTTGTCACCTCTTCAAGGGTTTGTCCATATCTAGGGTCTGCCTCTTAAAGGGCCAGTCATCAAAACATGTCACATGTTCAAGTGGATTTCCACTTTTTAAGCCACATTAACATTTCCAAAGGTCTGTCCATTCCCAGGGTTGTCTCTTAGAAGGCCACCCACACACAATAATGCATCTTTAAGGACTGTCCACTTCCATGGTCATCCTCTTCATAGGCCAGTCACCTTAAAGTATTGCCAATTTTAAAGGTCTGTAAGCTTCCCAGGTCCACCTCTTAAAGGGCCAGTACACTTAAAATGCTGTTGTTTCGAGGGTTTGTACACAACCCTGGTCAACCTCTTAAAGGACATAATTCCCTAAATCTGTCACCTCTTCAAGGGTTTGTCCACTTCTAGGGTCTGCCTCATAAAGGGCCAGTCCGCAAAATATGCCACATGTTCAAGTGGCTTTCCACTTCATAAGCCCCATTGACATTTCCAAAGGTCTGTCCATTCCCAGGGTTGTCTCTTAGAAGGCCACCCACACACAATAATGCATCTTTAAGGACTGTCCACTTCCATGGTCATCCTCTTCATAGGCCAGTCACCTTAAAGTATTGCCAATTTTAAAGGTCCGTAAGCTTCCCAGGCCTGCCTCTTAAAGGGCCAGTACACTTAAAATGCTGTTGTTTCGAGGGTTTGTACACAACCCTGGTCAACCTCTTAAAGGACATAATTCCCTAAATTTGTCACCTCTTCAAGGGTTTGTCCACTTCTAGGGTCTGCCTCTTAAAGGGCCAGTCCGCAAAACATGTCACATGTTGAAGTAGCTTTCCACTTCATAAGCCACATTGACATTTCCAAAGGTCTGTCCATTCCCAGGGTTGTCTCTTAGAAGGCCACCCACACACAATAATGCATCTTTAAGGACTGTCCACTTCCATGATCATCCTCTTCATAGGCTAGTCACCTTAAAGTATTGCCAATTTTAAAGGTCCGTAAGCTTCCCAGGTCCACCTCTTAAAGGGCCAGTACACTTAAAATGCTGTTGTTTCGAGGGTTTGTACACAACCCTGGTCAACCTCTTAAAGGACATAATTCCCTAAATTTGTCACCTCTTCAAGGGTTTGTCCACTTCTAGGGTCTGCCTCTTAAAGGGCCAGTCCGCAAAACATGTCACATGTTCAAGTGACTTTCCACTTCATAAGCCACATTGACATTTCCAAAGGTCTGTCCATTCCCAGGGTTGTCTCTTAGAAGGCCACCCACACACAATAATGCATCTTTAAGGACTGTCCACTTCCATGGTCATCCTCTTCATAGGCCAGTCACCTTAAAGTATTGCCAATTTTAAAGGTCTGTAAGCTTCCCAGGTCAGCCTCTTAAAGGGCCAGTACACTTAAAATGCTGTTGTTTCGAGGGTTTGTACACAACCCTGGTCAACCTCTTAAAGGACATAATTCCCTAAATTTGTCACCTCTTCAAGGGTTTGTCCATATCTAGGGTCTGCCTCTTAAAGGGCCAGTCATCAAAACATGTCACATGTTCAAGTGGATTTCCACTTCATAAGCCACATTAACATTTCCAAAGGTCTGTCCATTCCCAGGGTTGTCTCTTAGAAGGCCACCCACACACAATAATGCATCTTTAAGGACTGTCCACTTCCATGGTCATCCTCTTCATAGGCCAGTCACCTTAAAGTATTGCCAATTTTAAAGGTCCGTAAGCTTCCCAGGTCCACCTCTTAAAGGGCCAGTACACTTAAAATGCTGTTGTTTCGAGGGTTTGTACACAACCCTGGTCAACCTCTTAAAGGACATAATTCCCTAAATTTGTCACCTCTTCAAGGGTTTGTCCACTTCTAGAGTCTGCCTCATAAAGGGCCAGTCCGCAAAATATGCCACATGTTCAAGTGGCTTTCCACTTCATAAGCCCCATTGACATTTCCAAAGGTCTGTCCATTCCCAGGGTTGTCTCTTAGAAGGCCACCCACACACAATAATGCATCTTTAAGGACTGTCCACTTCCATGGTCATCCTCTTCATAGGCCAGTCACCTTAAAGTATTGCCAATTTTAAAGGTCCGTAAGCTTCCCAGGCCTGCCTCTTAAAGGGCCAGTACACTTAAAATGCTGTTGTTTCGAGGGTTTGTACACAACCCTGGTCAACCTCTTAAAGGACATAATTCCCTAAATTTGTCACCTCTTCAAGGGTTTGTCCACTTCTAGGGTCTGCCTCTTAAAGGGCCAGTCCGCAAAACATGTCACATGTTGAAGTAGCTTTCCACTTCATAAGCCACATTGACATTTCCAAAGGTCTGTCCATTCCCAGGGTTGCCTCTTAGAAGGCCACCCACACACAATAATGCATCTTTAAGGACTGTCCACTTCCATGATCATCCTCTTCATAGGCTAGTCACCTTAAAGTATTGCCAATTTTAAAGGTCCGTAAGCTTCCCAGGTCCACCTCTTAAAGGGCCAGTACACTTAAAATGCTGTTGTTTCGAGGGTTTGTACACAACCCTGGTCAACCTCTTAAAGGACATAATTCCCTAAATTTGTCACCTCTTCAAGGGTTTGTCCATATCTAGGGTCTGCCTCTTAAAGGGCCAGTCCGCAAAACATGTCACATGTTCAAGTGGCTTTCCACTTCATAAGCCACATTGACATTTCCAAAGGTCTGTCCATTCCCAGGGTTGTCTCTTAGAAGGCCACCCACACACAATAATGCATCTTTAAGGACTGTCCACTTCCATGGTCATCCTCTTCATAGGCCAGTCACCTTAAAGTATTGCCAATTTTAAAGGTCTGTAAGCTTCCCAGGTCAGCCTCTTAAAGGGCCAGTACACTTAAAATGCTGTTGTTTCTAGGGTTTGTACACAACCCTGGTCAACCTCTTAAAGGACATAATTCCCTAAATTTGTCACCTCTTCAAGGGTTTGTCCATATCTAGGGTCTGCCTCTTAAAGGGCCAGTCATCAAAACATGTCACATGTTCAAGTGGATTTCCACTTCATAAGCCACATTGACATTTCCAAAGGTCTGTCCATTCCCAGGGTTGTCTCTTAGAAGGCCACCCACACACAATAATGCATCTTTAAGGACTGTCCACTTCCATGGTCATCCTCTTCATAGGCCAGTCACCTTAAAGTATTGCCAATTTTAAAGGTCCGTAAGCTTCCCAGGTCCACCTCTTAAAGGGCCAGTACACTTAAAATGCTGTTGTTTCGGGGGTTTGTACACAACCCTGGTCAACCTCTTAAAGGACATAATTCCCTAAATTTGTCACCTCTTCAAGGGTTTGTCCACTTCTAGGGTCTGCCTCTTAAAGGGCCAGTCCGCAAAACATGTCACATGTTCAAGTGGCTTTCCACTTCATAAGCCACATTGACATTTCCAAAGGTCTGTCCATTCCCAGGGTTGTCTCTTAGAAGGCCACCCACACACAATAATGCATCTTTAAGGACTGTCCACTTCCATGGTCATCCTCTTCATAGGCCAGTCACCTTAAAGTATTGCCAATTTTAAAGGTCTGTAAGCTTCCCAGGTCAGCCTCTTAAAGGGCCAGTACACTTAAAATGCTGTTGTTTCGAGGGTTTGTACACAACCCTGGTCAACCTCTTAAAGGACATAATTCCCTAAATTTGTCACCTCTTCAAGGGTTTGTCCATATCTAGGGTCTGCCTCTTAAAGGGCCAGTCATCAAAACATGTCACATGTTCAAGTGGATTTCCACTTCATAAGCTACATTGACATTTCCAAAGGTCTGTCCATTCCCAGGGTTGTCTCTTAGAAGGCCACCCACACACAATAATGCATCTTTAAGGACTGTCCACTTCCATGGTCATCCTCTTCATAGGCCAGTCACCTTAAAGTATTGCCAATTTTAAAGGTCCGTAAGCTTCCCAGGTCCACCTCTTAAAGGGCCAGTACACTTAAAATGCTGTTGTTTCGGGGGTTTGTACACAACCCTGGTCAACCTCTTAAAGGACATAATTCCCTAAATTTGTCACCTCTTCAAGGGTTTGTCCACTTCTAGGGTCTGCCTCTTAAAGGGCCAGTCCGCAAAACATGTCACATGTTCAAGTGGCTTTCCACTTCATAAGCCACATTGACATTTCCAAAGGTCTGTCCATTCCCAGGGTTGTCTCTTAGAAGGCCACCCACACACAATAATGCATCTTTAAGGACTGTCCACTTCCATGGTCATCCTCTTCATAGGCCAGTCACCTTAAAGTATTGCCAATTTTTAAGGTCCGTAAGCTTCCCAGGTCCACCTCTTAAAGGGCCAGTACACTTAAAATGCTGTTGTTTTGAGGGTTTGTACACAACCCTGGTCAACCCTTTTAAAGGACATAATTCCCTAAATTTGTCACCTCTTCAAGGGTTTGTCAACTTCTAGGGTCTGCCTCTTAAAGGGCCAGTCCGCAAAACATGTCACATGTTCAAGTGGCTTTCCACTTCATAAGCCACATTGACATTTCCAAAGGTCTGTCCATTCCCAGGGTTGTCTCTTAGAAGGCCACCCACACACAATAATGCATCTTTAAGGACTGTCCACTTCCATGGTCATCCTCTTCATAGGCCAGTCACCTTAAAGTATTGCCAATTTTAAAGGTCCGTAAGCTTCCCAGGTCCACCTCTTAAAGGGCCAGTACACTTAAAATGCTGTTGTTTCTAGGGTTTGTACACAACCCTGGTCAACCTCTTAAAGGACAAAATTCCCTAAATTTGTCACCTCTTCAAGGGTTTGTCCACTTCTAGGGTCTGCCTCTTAAAGGGCCAGTCCGCAAAACATGTCACATGTTGAAGTAGCTTTCCACTTCATAAGCCACATTGACATTTCCAAAGGTCTGTCCATTCCCAGGGTTGTCTCTTAGAAGGCCACCCACACACAATAATGCATCTTTAAGGACTGTCCACTTCCATGATCATCCTCTTCATAGGCCAGTCACCTTAAAGTATTGCCAATTTTAAAGGTCCGTAAGCTTCCCAGGTCCACCTCTTAAAGGGCCAGTACACTTAAAATGCTGTTGTTTCGGGGGTTTGTACACAACCCTGGTCAACCTCTTAAAGGACATAATTCCCTAAATTTGTCACCTCTTCAAGGGTTTGTCCACTTCTAGGGTCTGCCTCTTAAAGGGCCAGTCCGCAAAACATGTCACATGTTCAAGTGGCTTTCCACTTCATAAGCCACATTGACATTTCCAAAGGTCTGTCCATTCCCAGGGTTGTCTCTTAGAAGGCCACCCACACACAATAATGCATCTTTAAGGACTGTCCACTTCCATGGTCATCCTCTTCATAGGCCAGTCACCTTAAAGTATTGCCAATTTTAAAGGTCTGTAAGCTTCCCAGGTCAGCCTCTTAAAGGGCCAGTACACTTAAAATGCTGTTGTTTCGAGGGTTTGTACACAACCCTGGTCAACCTCTTAAAGGACATAATTCCCTAAATTTGTCACCTCTTCAAGGGTTTGTCCATATCTAGGGTCTGCCTCTTAAAGGGCCAGTCATCAAAACATGTCACATGTTCAAGTGGATTTCCACTTCATAAGCCACATTGACATTTCCAAAGGTCTGTCCATTCCCAGGGTTGTCTCTTAGAAGGCCACCCACACACAATAATGCATCTTTAAGGACTGTCCACTTCCATGGTCATCCTCTTCATAGGCCAGTCACCTTAAAGTATTGCCAATTTTAAAGGTCCGTAAGCTTCCCAGGTCCACCTCTTAAAGGGCCAGTACACTTAAAATGCTGTTGTTTCGGGGGTTTGTACACAACCCTGGTCAACCTCTTAAAGGACATAATTCCCTAAATTTGTCACCTCTTCAAGGGTTTGTCCACTTCTAGGGTCTGCCTCTTAAAGGGCCAGTCCGCAAAACATGTCACATGTTCAAGTGGCTTTCCACTTCATAAGCCACATTGACATTTCCAAAGGTCTGTCCATTCCCAGGGTTGTCTCTTAGAAGGCCACCCACACACAATAATGCATCTTTAAGGACTGTCCACTTCCATGGTCATCCTCTTCATAGGCCAGTCACCTTAAAGTATTGCCAATTTTTAAGGTCCGTAAGCTTCCCAGGTCCACCTCTTAAAGGGCCAGTACACTTAAAATGCTGTTGTTTTGAGGGTTTGTACACAACCCTGGTCAACCCTTTTAAAGGACATAATTCCCTAAATTTGTCACCTCTTCAAGGGTTTGTCCACTTCTAGGGTCTGCCTCTTAAAGGGCCAGTCCGCAAAACATGTCACATGTTCAAGTGGCTTTCCACTTCATAAGCCACATTGACATTTCCAAAGGTCTGTCCATTCCCAGGGTTGTCTCTTAGAAGGCCACCCACACACAATAATGCATCTTTAAGGACTGTCCACTTCCTTGGTCATCCTCTTCATAGGCCAGTCACCTTAAAGTATTGCCAATTTTAAAGGTCCGTAAGCTTCCCAGGTCCACCTCTTAAAGGGCCAGTACACTTAAAATGCTGTTGTTTCTAGGGTTTGTACACAACCCTGGTCAACCTCTTAAAGGACATAATTCCCTAAATTTGTCACCTCTTCAAGGGTTTGTCCACTTCTAGGGTCTGCCTCTTAAAGGGCCAGTCCGCAAAACATGTCACATGTTGAAGTAGCTTTCCACTTCATAAGCCACATTGACATTTCCAAAGGTCTGTCCATTCCCAGGGTTGTCTCTTAGAAGGCCACCCACACACAATAATGCATCTTTAAGGACTGTCCACTTCCATGGTCATCCTCTTCATAGGCCAGTCACCTTAAAGTATTGCCAATTTTAAAGGTCCGTAAGCTTCCCAGGTCCACCTCTTAAAGGGCCAGTACACTTAAAATGCTGTTGTTTCTAGGGTTTGTACACAACCCTGGTCAACCTCTTAAAGGACATAATTCCCTAAATTTGTCACCTCTTCAAGGGTTTGTCCATATCTAGGGTCTGCCTCTTAAAGGGCCAGTCATCAAAACATGTCACATGTTCAAGTGGATTTCCACTTCATAAGCCACATTGACATTTCCAAAGGTCTGTCCATTCCCAGGGTTGTCTCTTAGAAGGCCACCCACACACAATAATGCATCTTTAAGGACTGTCCACTTCCATGGTCATCCTCTTCATAGGCCAGTCACCTTAAAGTATTGCCAATTTTAAAGGTCCGTAAGCTTCCCAGGTCCACCTCTTAAAGGGCCAGTACACTTAAAATGCTGTTGTTTCGGGGGTTTGTACACAACCCTGGTCAACCTCTTAAAGGACATAATTCCCTAAATTTGTCACCTCTTCAAGGGTTTGTCCACTTCTAGGGTCTGCCTCTTAAAGGGCCAGTCCGCAAAACATGTCACATGTTCAAGTGGCTTTCCACTTCATAAGCCACATTGACATTTCCAAAGGTCTGTCCATTCCCAGGGTTGTCTCTTAGAAGGCCACCCACACACAATAATGCATCTTTAAGGACTGTCCACTTCCATGGTCATCCTCTTCATAGGCCAGTCACCTTAAAGTATTGCCAATTTTAAAGGTCTGTAAGCTTCCCAGGTCAGCCTCTTAAAGGGCCAGTACACTTAAAATGCTGTTGTTTCGAGGGTTTGTACACAACCCTGGTCAACCTCTTAAAGGACATAATTCCCTAAATTTTTCACCTCCTCAAGGGTTTGTCCATATCTAGGGTCTGCCTCTTAAAGGGCCAGTCCGCAAAACATGTCACATGTTGAAGTAGCTTTCCACTTCATAAGCCACATTGACATTTCCAAAGGTCTGTCCATTCCCAGGGTTGTCTCTTAGAAGGCCACCCACACACAATAATGCATCTTTAAGGACTGTCCACTTCCATGATCATCCTCTTCATAGGCCAGTCACCTTAAAGTATTGCCAATTTTAAAGGTCCGTAAGCTTCCCAGGTCCACCTCTTAAAGGGCCAGTACACTTAAAATGCTGTTGTTTCGAGGGTTTGTACACAACCCTGGTCAACCTCTTAAAGGACATAATTCCCTAAATTTGTCACCTCTTCAAGGGTTTGTCCACTTCTAGGGTCTGCCTCTTAAAGGGCCAGTCCGCAAAACATGTCACATGTTCAAGTGGCTTTCCACTTCATAAGCCACATTGACATTTCCAAAGGTCTGTCCATTCCCAGGGTTGTCTCTTAGAAGGCCACCCACACACAATAATGCATCTTTAAGGACTGTCCACTTCCATGGTCATCCTCTTCATAGGCCAGTCACCTTAAAGTATTGCCAATTTTAAAGGTCTGTAAGCTTCCCAGGTCAGCCTCTTAAAGGGCCAGTACACTTAAAATGCTGTTGTTTCGAGGGTTTGTACACAACCCTGGTCAACCTCTTAAAGGACATAATTCCCTAAATTTGTCACCTCTTCAAGGGTTTGTCCATATCTAGGGTCTGCCTCTTAAAGGGCCAGTCATCAAAACATGTCACATGTTCAAGTGGATTTCCACTTTATAAGCCACATTAACATTTCCAAAGGTCTGTCCATTCCCAGGGTTGTCTCTTAGAAGGCCACCCACACACAATAATGCATCTTTAAGGACTGTCCACTTCCATGGTCATCCTCTTCATAGGCCAGTCACCTTAAAGTATTGCCAATTTTAAAGGTCCGTAAGCTTCCCAGGTCCACCTCTTAAAGGGCCAGTACACTTAAAATGCTGTTGTTTCGAGGGTTTGTACACAACCCTGGTCAACCTCTTAAAGGACATAATTCCCTAAATCTGTCACCTCTTCAAGGGTTTGTCCACTTCTAGGGTCTGCCTCATAAAGGGCCAGTCCGCAAAATATGCCACATGTTCAAGTGGCTTTCCACTTCATAAGCCCCATTGACATTTCCAAAGGTCTGTCCATTCCCAGGGTTGTCTCTTAGAAGGCCACCCACACACAATAATGCATCTTTAAGGACTGTCCACTTCCATGGTCATCCTCTTCATAGGCCAGTCACCTTAAAGTATTGCCAATTTTAAAGGTCCGTAAGCTTCCCAGGCCTGCCTCTTAAAGGGCCAGTACACTTAAAATGCTGTTGTTTCGAGGGTTTGTACACAACCCTGGTCAACCTCTTAAAGGACATAATTCCCTAAATTTGTCACCTCTTCAAGGGTTTGTCCACTTCTAGGGTCTGCCTCTTAAAGGGCCAGTCCGCAAAACATGTCACATGTTGAAGTAGCTTTCCACTTCATAAGCCACATTGACATTTCCAAAGGTCTGTCCATTCCCAGGGTTGTCTCTTAGAAGGCCACCCACACACAATAATGCATCTTTAAGGACTGTCCACTTCCATGATCATCCTCTTCATAGGCTAGTCACCTTAAAGTATTGCCAATTTTAAAGGTCCGTAAGCTTCCCAGGTCCACCTCTTAAAGGGCCAGTACACTTAAAATGCTGTTGTTTCGAGGGTTTGTACACAACCCTGGTCAACCTCTTAAAGGACATAATTCCCTAAATTTGTCACCTCTTCAAGGGTTTGTCCACTTCTAGGGTCTGCCTCTTAAAGGGCCAGTCCGCAAAACATGTCACATGTTCAAGTGGCTTTCCACTTCATAAGCCACATTGACATTTCCAAAGGTCTGTCCATTCCCAGGGTTGTCTCTTAGAAGGCCACCCACACACAATAATGCATCTTTAAGGACTGTCCACTTCCATGGTCATCCTCTTCATAGGCCAGTCACCTTAAAGTATTGCCAATTTTAAAGGTCTGTAAGCTTCCCAGGTCAGCCTCTTAAAGGGCCAGTACACTTAAAATGCTGTTGTTTCGAGGGTTTGTACACAACCCTGGTCAACCTCTTAAAGGACATAATTCCCTAAATTTGTCTCCTCTTCAAGGGTTTGTCCACTTCTAGGGTCTGCCTCTTAAAGGGCCAGTCATCAAAACATGTCACATGTTCAAGTGGATTTCCACTTCATAAGCCACATTAACATTTCCAAAGGTCTGTCCATTCCCAGGGTTGTCTCTTAGAAGGCCACCCACACACAATAATGCATCTTTAAGGACTGTCCACTTCCATGGTCATCCTCTTCATAGGCCAGTCACCTTAAAGTATTGCCAATTTTAAAGGTCCGTAAGCTTCCCAGGTCCACCTCTTAAAGGGCCAGTACACTTAAAATGCTGTTGTTTCGAGGGTTTGTACACAACCCTGGTCAACCTCTTAAAGGACATAATTCCCTAAATCTGTCAGCTCTTCAAGGGTTTGTCCACTTCTAGGGTCTGCCTCATAAAGGGCCAGTCCGCAAAATATGCCACATGTTCAAGTGGCTTTCCACTTCATAAGCCCCATTGACATTTCCAAAGGTCTGTCCATTCCCAGGGTTGTCTCTTAGAAGGCCACCCACACACAATAATGCATCTTTAAGGACTGTCCACTTCCATG
This sequence comes from Eleutherodactylus coqui, assembly GCF_035609145.1. Taxonomy (NCBI): domain Eukaryota; kingdom Metazoa; phylum Chordata; class Amphibia; order Anura; family Eleutherodactylidae; genus Eleutherodactylus; species Eleutherodactylus coqui. Next base: position 243,241 of record NW_027101888.1, on the reverse strand, counting down.
ATCATCCTCTTCATAGGCTAGTCACCTTAAAGTATTGCCAATTTTAAAGGTCCGTAAGCTTCCCAGGTCCACCTCTTAAAGGGCCAGTACACTTAAAATGCTATTGTTTCGAGGGTTTGTACACAACCCTGGTCAACCTCTTAAAGGACATAATTCCCTAAATTTGTCACCTCTTCAAGGGTTTGTCCACTTCTAGGGTCTGCCTCTTAAAGGGCCAGTCCGCAAAACATGTCACATGTTCAAGTGACTTTCCACTTCATAAGCCACATTGACATTTCCAAAGGTCTGTCCATTCCCAGGGTTGTCTCTTAGAAGGCCACCCACACACAATAATGCATCTGTAAGGACTGTCCACTTCCATGGTCATCCTCTTCATAGGCCAGTCACCTTAAAGTATTGCCAATTTTAAAGGTCTGTAAGCTTCCCAGGTCAGCCTCTTAAAGGGCCAGTACACTTAAAATGCTGTTGTTTCGAGGGTTTGTACACAACCCTGGTCAACCTCTTAAAGGACATAATTCCCTAAATTTGTCACCTCTTCAAGGGTTTGTCCATATCTAGGGTCTGCCTCTTAAAGGGCCAGTCATCAAAACATGTCACATGTTCAAGTGGATTTCCACTTCATAAGCCACATTAACATTTCCAAAGGTCTGTCCATTCCCAGGGTTGTCTCTTAGAAGGCCACCCACACACAATAATGCATCTTTAAGGACTGTCCACTTCCATGGTCATCCTCTTCATAGGCCAGTCACCTTAAAGTATTGCCAATTTTAAAGGTCTGTAAGCTTCCCAGGTCCACCTCTTAAAGGGCCAGTACACTTAAAATGCTGTTGTTTCTAGGGTTTGTACACAACCCTGGTCAACCTCTTAAAGGACATAATTCCCTAAATTTGTCTCCTCTTCAAGGGTTTGTCCACTTCTAGGGTCTGCCTCTTAAAGGGCCAGTCATCAAAACATGTCACATGTTCAAGTGGATTTCCACTTCATAAGCCACATTAACATTTCCAAAGGTCTGTCCATTCCCAGGGTTGTCTCTTAGAAGGCCACCCACACACAATAATGCATCTTTAAGGACTGTCCACTTCCATGGTCATCCTCTTCATAGGCCAGTCACCTTAAAGTATTGCCAATTTTAAAGGTCCGTAAGCTTCCCAGGTCCACCTCTTAAAGGGCCAGTACACTTAAAATGCTGTTGTTTCGGGGGTTTGTACACAACCCTGGTCAACCTCTTAAAGGACATAATTCCCTAAATTTGTCACCTCTTCAAGGGTTTGTCCACTTCTAGGGTCTGCCTCTTAAAGGGCCAGTCCGCAAAACATGTCACATGTTCAAGTGGCTTTCCACTTCATAAGCCACATTGACATTTCCAAAGGTCTGTCCATTCCCAGGGTTGTCTCTTAGAAGGCCACCCACACACAATAATGCATCTTTAAGGACTGTCCACTTCCATGGTCATCCTCTTCATAGGCCAGTCACCTTAAAGTATTGCCAATTTTAAAGGTCTGTAAGCTTCCCAGGTCAGCCTCTTAAAGGGCCAGTACACTTAAAATGCTGTTGTTTCGAGGGTTTGTACACAACCCTGGTCAACCTCTTAAAGGACATAATTCCCTAAATTTGTCACCTCTTCAAGGGTTTGTCCATATCTAGGGTCTGCCTCTTAAAGGGCCAGTCATCAAAACATGTCACATGTTCAAGTGGATTTCCACTTCATAAGCCACATTGACATTTCCAAAGGTCTGTCCATTCCCAGGGTTGTCTCTTAGAAGGCCACCCACACACAATAATGCATCTTTAAGGACTGTCCACTTCCATGGTCATCCTCTTCATAGGCCAGTCACCTTAAAGTATTGCCAATTTTAAAGGTCCGTAAGCTTCCCAGGTCCACCTCTTAAAGGGCCAGTACACTTAAAATGCTGTTGTTTCGGGGGTTTGTACACAACCCTGGTCAACCTCTTAAAGGACATAATTCCCTAAATTTGTCACCTCTTCAAGGGTTTGTCCACTTCTAGGGTCTGCCTCTTAAAGGGCCAGTCCGCAAAACATGTCACATGTTCAAGTGGCTTTCCACTTCATAAGCCACATTGACATTTCCAAAGGTCTGTCCATTCCCAGGGTTGTCTCTTAGAAGGCCACCCACACACAATAATGCATCTTTAAGGACTGTCCACTTCCATGGTCATCCTCTTCATAGGCCAGTCACCTTAAAGTATTGCCAATTTTTAAGGTCCGTAAGCTTCCCAGGTCCACCTCTTAAAGGGCCAGTACACTTAAAATGCTGTTGTTTTGAGGGTTTGTACACAACCCTGGTCAACCCTTTTAAAGGACATAATTCCCTAAATTTGTCACCTCTTCAAGGGTTTGTCCACTTCTAGGGTCTGCCTCTTAAAGGGCCAGTCCGCAAAACATGTCACATGTTCAAGTGGCTTTCCACTTCATAAGCCACATTGACATTTCCAAAGGTCTGTCCATTCCCAGGGTTGTCTCTTAGAAGGCCACCCACACACAATAATGCATCTTTAAGGACTGTCCACTTCCATGGTCATCCTCTTCATAGGCCAGTCACCTTAAAGTATTGCCAATTTTAAAGGTCCGTAAGCTTCCCAGGTCCACCTCTTAAAGGGCCAGTACACTTAAAATGCTGTTGTTTCTAGGGTTTGTACACAACCCTGGTCAACCTCTTAAAGGACATAATTCCCTAAATTTGTCACCTCTTCAAGGGTTTGTCCACTTCTAGGGTCTGCCTCTTAAAGGGCCAGTCCGCAAAACATGTCACATGTTGAAGTAGCTTTCCACTTCATAAGCCACATTGACATTTCCAAAGGTCTGTCCATTCCCAGGGTTGTCTCTTAGAAGGCCACCCACACACAATAATGCATCTTTAAGGACTGTCCACTTCCATGGTCATCCTCTTCATAGGCCAGTCACCTTAAAGTATTGCCAATTTTAAAGGTCCGTAAGCTTCCCAGGTCCACCTCTTAAAGGGCCAGTACACTTAAAATGCTGTTGTTTCTAGGGTTTGTACACAACCCTGGTCAACCTCTTAAAGGACATAATTCCCTAAATTTGTCACCTCTTCAAGGGTTTGTCCATATCTAGGGTCTGCCTCTTAAAGGGCCAGTCATCAAAACATGTCACATGTTCAAGTGGATTTCCACTTCATAAGCCACATTGACATTTCCAAAGGTCTGTCCATTCCCAGGGTTGTCTCTTAGAAGGCCACCCACACACAATAATGCATCTTTAAGGACTGTCCACTTCCATGGTCATCCTCTTCATAGGCCAGTCACCTTAAAGTATTGCCAATTTTAAAGGTCCGTAAGCTTCCCAGGTCCACCTCTTAAAGGGCCAGTACACTTAAAATGCTGTTGTTTCGGGGGTTTGTACACAACCCTGGTCAACCTCTTAAAGGACATAATTCCCTAAATTTGTCACCTCTTCAAGGGTTTGTCCACTTCTAGGGTCTGCCTCTTAAAGGGCCAGTCCGCAAAACATGTCACATGTTCAAGTGGCTTTCCACTTCATAAGCCACATTGACATTTCCAAAGGTCTGTCCATTCCCAGGGTTGTCTCTTAGAAGGCCACCCACACACAATAATGCATCTTTAAGGACTGTCCACTTCCATGGTCATCCTCTTCATAGGCCAGTCACCTTAAAGTATTGCCAATTTTAAAGGTCTGTAAGCTTCCCAGGTCAGCCTCTTAAAGGGCCAGTACACTTAAAATGCTGTTGTTTCGAGGGTTTGTACACAACCCTGGTCAACCTCTTAAAGGACATAATTCCCTAAATTTTTCACCTCCTCAAGGGTTTGTCCATATCTAGGGTCTGCCTCTTAAAGGGCCAGTCCGCAAAACATGTCACATGTTGAAGTAGCTTTCCACTTCATAAGCCACATTGACATTTCCAAAGGTCTGTCCATTCCCAGGGTTGTCTCTTAGAAGGCCACCCACACACAATAATGCATCTTTAAGGACTGTCCACTTCCATGATCATCCTCTTCATAGGCCAGTCACCTTAAAGTATTGCCAATTTTAAAGGTCCGTAAGCTTCCCAGGTCCACCTCTTAAAGGGCCAGTACACTTAAAATGCTGTTGTTTTGAGGGTTTGTACACAACCCTGGTCAACCCTTTTAAAGGACATAATTCCCTAAATTTGTCACCTCTTCAAGGGTTTGTCCACTTCTAGGGTCTGCCTCTTAAAGGGCCAGTCCGCAAAACATGTCACATGTTCAAGTGGCTTTCCACTTCATAAGCCACATTGACATTTCCAAAGGTCTGTCCATTCCCAGGGTTGTCTCTTAGAAGGCCACCCACACACAATAATGCATCTTTAAGGACTGTCCACTTCCATGGTCATCCTCTTCATAGGCCAGTCACCTTAAAGTATTGCCAATTTTAAAGGTCCGTAAGCTTCCCAGGTCCACCTCTTAAAGGGCCAGTACACTTAAAATGCTGTTGTTTCTAGGGTTTGTACACAACCCTGGTCAACCTCTTAAAGGACATAATTCCCTAAATTTGTCACCTCTTCAAGGGTTTGTCCACTTCTAGGGTCTGCCTCTTAAAGGGCCAGTCCGCAAAACATGTCACATGTTCAAGTGACTTTCCACTTCATAAGCCACATTGACATTTCCAAAGGTCTGTCCATTCCCAGGGTTGTCTCTTAGAAGGCCACCCACACACAATAATGCATCTGTAAGGACTGTCCACTTCCATGGTCATCCTCTTCATAGGCCAGTCACCTTAAAGTATTGCCAATTTTAAAGGTCTGTAAGCTTCCCAGGTCAGCTTCTTAAAGGGCCAGTACACTTAAAATGCTGTTGTTTCGAGGGTTTGTACACAACCCTGGTCAACCTCTTAAAGGACATAATTCCCTAAATTTGTCACCTCTTCAAGGGTTTGTCCATATCTAGGGTCTGCCTCTTAAAGGGCCAGTCATCAAAACATGTCACATGTTCAAGTGGATTTCCACTTCATAAGCCACATTAACATTTCCAAAGGTCTGTCCATTCCCAGGGTTGTCTCTTAGAAGGCCACCCACACACAATAATGCATCTTTAAGGACTGTCCACTTCCATGGTCATCCTCTTCATAGGCCAGTCACCTTAAAGTATTGCCAATTTTAAAGGTCTGTAAGCTTCCCAGGTCCACCTCTTAAAGGGCCAGTACACTTAAAATGCTGTTGTTTCTAGGGTTTGTACACAACCCTGGTCAACCTCTTAAAGGACATAATTCCCTAAATTTGTCTCCTCTTCAAGGGTTTGTCCACTTCTAGGGTCTGCCTCTTAAAGGGCCAGTCATCAAAACATGTCACATGTTCAAGTGGATTTCCACTTCATAAGCCACATTAACATTTCCAAAGGTCTGTCCATTCCCAGGGTTGTCTCTTAGAAGGCCACCCACACACAATAATGCATCTTTAAGGACTGTCCACTTCCATGGTCATCCTCTTCATAGGCCAGTCACCTTAAAGTATTGCCAATTTTAAAGGTCCGTAAGCTTCCCAGGTCCACCTCTTAAAGGGCCAGTACACTTAAAATGCTGTTGTTTCGGGGGTTTGTACACAACCCTGGTCAACCTCTTAAAGGACATAATTCCCTAAATTTGTCACCTCTTCAAGGGTTTGTCCACTTCTAGGGTCTGCCTCTTAAAGGGCCAGTCCGCAAAACATGTCACATGTTCAAGTGGCTTTCCACTTCATAAGCCACATTGACATTTCCAAAGGTCTGTCCATTCCCAGGGTTGTCTCTTAGAAGGCCACCCACCCACAATAATGCATCTTTAAGGACTGTCCACTTCCATGGTCATCCTCTTCATAGGCCAGTCACCTTAAAGTATTGCCAATTTTAAAGGTCTGTAAGCTTCCCAGGTCAGCCTCTTAAAGGGCCAGTACACTTAAAATGCTGTTGTTTCGAGGGTTTGTACACAACCCTGGTCAACCTCTTAAAGGACATAATTCCCTAAATTTGTCACCTCTTCAAGGGTTTGTCCATATCTAGGGTCTGCCTCTTAAAGGGCCAGTCATCAAAACATGTCACATGTTCAAGTGGATTTCCACTTCATAAGCCACATTGACATTTCCAAAGGTCTGTCCATTCCCAGGGTTGTCTCTTAGAAGGCCACCCACACACAATAATGCATCTTTAAGGACTGTCCACTTCCATGGTCATCCTCTTCATAGGCCAGTCACCTTAAAGTATTGCCAATTTTAAAGGTCCGTAAGCTTCCCAGGTCCACCTCTTAAAGGGCCAGTACACTTAAAATGCTGTTGTTTCGGGGGTTTGTACACAACCCTGGTCAACCTCTTAAAGGACATAATTCCCTAAATTTGTCACCTCTTCAAGGGTTTGTCCACTTCTAGGGTCTGCCTCTTAAAGGGCCAGTCCGCAAAACATGTCACATGTTCAAGTGGCTTTCCACTTCATAAGCCACATTGACATTTCCAAAGGTCTGTCCATTCCCAGGGTTGTCTCTTAGAAGGCCACCCACACACAATAATGCATCTTTAAGGACTGTCCACTTCCATGGTCATCCTCTTCATAGGCCAGTCACCTTAAAGTATTGCCAATTTTTAAGGTCCGTAAGCTTCCCAGGTCCACCTCTTAAAGGGCCAGTACACTTAAAATGCTGTTGTTTTGAGGGTTTGTACACAACCCTGGTCAACCCTTTTAAAGGACATAATTCCCTAAATTTGTCACCTCTTCAAGGGTTTGTCCACTTCTAGGGTCTGCCTCTTAAAGGGCCAGTCCGCAAAACATGTCACATGTTCAAGTGGCTTTCCACTTCATAAGCCACATTGACATTTCCAAAGGTCTGTCCATTCCCAGGGTTGTCTCTTAGAAGGCCACCCACACACAATAATGCATCTTTAAGGACTGTCCACTTCCATGGTCATCCTCTTCATAGGCCAGTCACCTTAAAGTATTGCCAATTTTAAAGGTCCGTAAGCTTCCCAGGTCCACCTCTTAAAGGGCCAGTACACTTAAAATGCTGTTGTTTCTAGGGTTTGTACACAACCCTGGTCAACCTCTTAAAGGACATAATTCCCTAAATTTGTCACCTCTTCAAGGGTTTGTCCACTTCTAGGGTCTGCCTCTTAAAGGGCCAGTCCGCAAAACATGTCACATGTTGAAGTAGCTTTCCACTTCATAAGCCACATTGACATTTCCAAAGGTCTGTCCATTCCCAGGGTTGTCTCTTAGAAGGCCACCCACACACAATAATGCATCTTTAAGGACTGTCCACTTCCATGGTCATCCTCTTCATAGGCCAGTCACCTTAAAGTATTGCCAATTTTAAAGGTCCGTAAGCTTCCCAGGTCCACCTCTTAAAGGGCCAGTACACTTAAAATGCTGTTGTTTCTAGGGTTTGTACACAACCCTGGTCAACCTCTTAAAGGACATAATTCCCTAAATTTGTCACCTCTTCAAGGGTTTGTCCATATCTAGGGTCTGCCTCTTAAAGGGCCAGTCATCAAAACATGTCACATGTTCAAGTGGATTTCCACTTCATAAGCCACATTGACATTTCCAAAGGTCTGTCCATTCCCAGGGTTGTCTCTTAGAAGGCCACCCACACACAATAATGCATCTTTAAGGACTGTCCACTTCCATGGTCATCCTCTTCATAGGCCAGTCACCTTAAAGTATTGCCAATTTTAAAGGTCCGTAAGCTTCCCAGGTCCACCTCTTAAAGGGCCAGTACACTTAAAATGCTGTTGTTTCGGGGGTTTGTACACAACCCTGGTCAACCTCTTAAAGGACATAATTCCCTAAATTTGTCACCTCTTCAAGGGTTTGTCCACTTCTAGGGTCTGCCTCTTAAAGGGCCAGTCCGCAAAACATGTCACATGTTCAAGTGGCTTTCCACTTCATAAGCCACATTGACATTTCCAAAGGTCTGTCCATTCCCAGGGTTGTCTCTTAGAAGGCCACCCACACACAATAATGCATCTTTAAGGACTGTCCACTTCCATGGTCATCCTCTTCATAGGCCAGTCACCTTAAAGTATTGCCAATTTTAAAGGTCTGTAAGCTTCCCAGGTCAGCCTCTTAAAGGGCCAGTACACTTAAAATGCTGTTGTTTCGAGGGTTTGTACACAACCCTGGTCAACCTCTTAAAGGACATAATTCCCTAAATTTTTCACCTCCTCAAGGGTTTGTCCATATCTAGGGTCTGCCTCTTAAAGGGCCAGTCCGCAAAACATGTCACATGTTGAAGTAGCTTTCCACTTCATAAGCCACATTGACATTTCCAAAGGTCTGTCCATTCCCAGGGTTGTCTCTTAGAAGGCCACCCACACACAATAATGCATCTTTAAGGACTGTCCACTTCCATGATCATCCTCTTCATAGGCCAGTCACCTTAAAGTATTGCCAATTTTAAAGGTCCGTAAGCTTCCCAGGTCCACCTCTTAAAGGGCCAGTACACTTAAAATGCTGTTGTTTTGAGGGTTTGTACACAACCCTGGTCAACCCTTTTAAAGGACATAATTCCCTAAATTTGTCACCTCTTCAAGGGTTTGTCCACTTCTAGGGTCTGCCTCTTAAAGGGCCAGTCCGCAAAACATGTCACATGTTCAAGTGGCTTTCCACTTCATAAGCCACATTGACATTTCCAAAGGTCTGTCCATTCCCAGGGTTGTCTCTTAGAAGGCCACCCACACACAATAATGCATCTTTAAGGACTGTCCACTTCCATGGTCATCCTCTTCATAGGCCAGTCACCTTAAAGTATTGCCAATTTTAAAGGTCCGTAAGCTTCCCAGGTCCACCTCTTAAAGGGCCAGTACACTTAAAATGCTGTTGTTTCTAGGGTTTGTACACAACCCTGGTCAACCTCTTAAAGGACATAATTCCCTAAATTTGTCACCTCTTCAAGGGTTTGTCCACTTCTAGGGTCTGCCTCTTAAAGGGCCAGTCCGCAAAACATGTCACATGTTCAAGTGACTTTCCACTTCATAAGCCACATTGACATTTCCAAAGGTCTGTCCATTCCCAGGGTTGTCTCTTAGAAGGCCACCCACACACAATAATGCATCTGTAAGGACTGTCCACTTCCATGGTCATCCTCTTCATAGGCCAGTCACCTTAAAGTATTGCCAATTTTAAAGGTCTGTAAGCTTCCCAGGTCAGCCTCTTAAAGGGCCAGTACACTTAAAATGCTGTTGTTTCGAGGGTTTGTACACAACCCTGGTCAACCTCTTAAAGGACATAATTCCCTAAATTTGTCACCTCTTCAAGGGTTTGTCCATATCTAGGGTCTGCCTCTTAAAGGGCCAGTCATCAAAACATGTCACATGTTCAAGTGGATTTCCACTTCATAAGCCACATTAACATTTCCAAAGGTCTGTCCATTCCCAGGGTTGTCTCTTAGAAGGCCACCCACACACAATAATGCATCTTTAAGGACTGTCCACTTCCATGGTCATCCTCTTCATAGGCCAGTCACCTTAAAGTATTGCCAATTTTAAAGGTCTGTAAGCTTCCCAGGTCCACCTCTTAAAGGGCCAGTACACTTAAAATGCTGTTGTTTCTAGGGTTTGTACACAACCCTGGTCAACCTCTTAAAGGACATAATTCCCTAAATTTGTCTCCTCTTCAAGGGTTTGTCCACTTCTAGGGTCTGCCTCTTAAAGGGCCAGTCATCAAAACATGTCACATGTTCAAGTGGATTTCCACTTCATAAGCCACATTAACATTTCCAAAGGTCTGTCCATTCCCAGGGTTGTCTCTTAGAAGGCCACCCACACACAATAATGCATCTTTAAGGACTGTCCACTTCCATGGTCATCCTCTTCATAGGCCAGTCACCTTAAAGTATTGCCAATTTTAAAGGTCCGTAAGCTTCCCAGGTCCACCTCTTAAAGGGCCAGTACACTTAAAATGCTGTTGTTTCGGGGGTTTGTACACAACCCTGGTCAACCTCTTAAAGGACATAATTCCCTAAATTTGTCACCTCTTCAAGGGTTTGTCCACTTCTAGGGTCTGCCTCTTAAAGGGCCAGTCCGCAAAACATGTCACATGTTCAAGTGGCTTTCCACTTCATAAGCCACATTGACATTTCCAAAGGTCTGTCCATTCCCAGGGTTGTCTCTTAGAAGGCCACCCACCCACAATAATGCATCTTTAAGGACTGTCCACTTCCATGGTCATCCTCTTCATAGGCCAGTCACCTTAAAGTATTGCCAATTTTAAAGGTCTGTAAGCTTCCCAGGTCAGCCTCTTAAAGGGCCAGTACACTTAAAATGCTGTTGTTTCGAGGGTTTGTACACAACCCTGGTCAACCTCTTAAAGGACATAATTCCCTAAATTTGTCACCTCTTCAAGGGTTTGTCCATATCTAGGGTCTGCCTCTTAAAGGGCCAGTCATCAAAACATGTCACATGTTCAAGTGGATTTCCACTTCATAAGCCACATTGACATTTCCAAAGGTCTGTCCATTCCCAGGGTTGTCTCTTAGAAGGCCACCCACACACAATAATGCATCTTTAAGGACTGTCCACTTCCATGGTCATCCTCTTCATAGGCCAGTCACCTTAAAGTATTGCCAATTTTAAAGGTCCGTAAGCTTCCCAGGTCCACCTCTTAAAGGGCCAGTACACTTAAAATGCTGTTGTTTCGGGGGTTTGTACACAACCCTGGTCAACCTCTTAAAGGACATAATTCCCTAAATTTGTCACCTCTTCAAGGGTTTGTCCACTTCTAGGGTCTGCCTCTTAAAGGGCCAGTCCGCAAAACATGTCACATGTTCAAGTGGCTTTCCACTTCATAAGCCACATTGACATTTCCAAAGGTCTGTCCATTCCCAGGGTTGTCTCTTAGAAGGCCACCCACACACAATAATGCATCTTTAAGGACTGTCCACTTCCATGGTCATCCTCTTCATAGGCCAGTCACCTTAAAGTATTGCCAATTTTTAAGGTCCGTAAGCTTCCCAGGTCCACCTCTTAAAGGGCCAGTACACTTAAAATGCTGTTGTTTTGAGGGTTTGTACACAACCCTGGTCAACCCTTTTAAAGGACATAATTCCCTAAATTTGTCACCTCTTCAAGGGTTTGTCCACTTCTAGGGTCTGCCTCTTAAAGGGCCAGTCCGCAAAACATGTCACATGTTCAAGTGGCTTTCCACTTCATAAGCCACATTGACATTTCCAAAGGTCTGTCCATTCCCAGGGTTGTCTCTTAGAAGGCCACCCACACACAATAATGCATCTTTAAGGACTGTCCACTTCCATGGTCATCCTCTTCATAGGCCAGTCACCTTAAAGTATTGCCAATTTTAAAGGTCCGTAAGCTTCCCAGGTCCACCTCTTAAAGGGCCAGTACACTTAAAATGCTGTTGTTTCGAGGGTTTGTACACAACCCTGGTCAACCTCTTAAAGGACATAATTCCCTAAATTTGTCACCTCTTCAAGGCTTTGTCCACTTCTAGGGTCTGCCTCTTAAAGGGCCAGTCCGCAAAACATGTCACATGTTGAAGTAGCTTTCCACTTCATAAGCCACATTGACATTTCCAAAGGTCTGTCCATTCCCAGGGTTGTCTCTTAGAAGGCCACCCACACACAATAATGCATCTTTAAGGACTGTCCACTTCCATGGTCATCCTCTTCATAGGCCAGTCACCTTAAAGTATTGCCAATTTTAAAGGTCCGTAAGCTTCCCAGGTCCACCTCTTAAAGGGCCAGTACACTTAAAATGCTGTTGTTTCTAGGGTTTGTACACAACCCTGGTCAACCTCTTAAAGGACATAATTCCCTAAATTTGTCACCTCTTCAAGGGTTTGTCCATATCTAGGGTCTGCCTCTTAAAGGGCCAGTCATCAAAACATGTCACATGTTCAAGTGGATTTCCACTTCATAAGCCACATTGACATTTCCAAAGGTCTGTCCATTCCCAGGGTTGTCTCTTAGAAGGCCACCCACACACAATAATGCATCTTTAAGGACTGTCCACTTCCATGGTCATCCTCTTCATAGGCCAGTCACCTTAAAGTATTGCCAATTTTAAAGGTCCGTAAGCTTCCCAGGTCCACCTCTTAAAGGGCCAGTACACTTAAAATGCTGTTGTTTCGGGGGTTTGTACACAACCCTGGTCAACCTCTTAAAGGACATAATTCCCTAAATTTGTCACCTCTTCAAGGGTTTGTCCACTTCTAGGGTCTGCCTCTTAAAGGGCCAGTCCGCAAAACATGTCACATGTTCAAGTGGCTTTCCACTTCATAAGCCACATTGACATTTCCAAAGGTCTGTCCATTCCCAGGGTTGTCTCTTAGAAGGCCACCCACACACAATAATGCATCTTTAAGGACTGTCCACTTCCATGGTCATCCTCTTCATAGGCCAGTCACCTTAAAGTATTGCCAATTTTAAAGGTCTGTAAGCTTCCCAGGTCAGCCTCTTAAAGGGCCAGTACACTTAAAATGCTGTTGTTTCGAGGGTTTGTACACAACCCTGGTCAACCTCTTAAAGGACATAATTCCCTAAATTTTTCACCTCCTCAAGGGTTTGTCCATATCTAGGGTCTGCCTCTTAAAGGGCCAGTCCGCAAAACATGTCACATGTTGAAGTAGCTTTCCACTTCATAAGCCACATTGACATTTCCAAAGGTCTGTCCATTCCCAGGGTTGTCTCTTAGAAGGCCACCCACACACAATAATGCATCTTTAAGGACTGTCCACTTCCATGATCATCCTCTTCATAGGCCAGTCACCTTAAAGTATTGCCAATTTTAAAGGTCCGTAAGCTTCCCAGGTCCACCTCTTAAAGGGCCAGTACACTTAAAATGCTGTTGTTTTGAGGGTTTGTACACAACCCTGGTCAACCCTTTTAAAGGACATAATTCCCTAAATTTGTCACCTCTTCAAGGGTTTGTCCACTTCTAGGGTCTGCCTCTTAAAGGGCCAGTCCGCAAAACATGTCACATGTTCAAGTGGCTTTCCACTTCATAAGCCACATTGACATTTCCAAAGGTCTGTCCATTCCCAGGGTTGTCTCTTAGAAGGCCACCCACACACAATAATGCATCTTTAAGGACTGTCCACTTCCATGGTCATCCTCTTCATAGGCCAGTCACCTTAAAGTATTGCCAATTTTAAAGGTCCGTAAGCTTCCCAGGTCCACCTCTTAAAGGGCCAGTACACTTAAAATGCTGTTGTTTCTAGGGTTTGTACACAACCCTGGTCAACCTCTTAAAGGACATAATTCCCTAAATTTGTCACCTCTTCAAGGGTTTGTCCACTTCTAGGGTCTGCCTCTTAAAGGGCCAGTCCGCAAAACATGTCACATGTTGAAGTAGCTTTCCACTTCATAAGCCACATTGACATTTCCAAAGGTCTGTCCATTCCCAGGGTTGTCTCTTAGAAGGCCACCCACACACAATAATGCATCTTTAAGGACTGTCCACTTCCATGGTCATCCTCTTCATAGGCCAGTCACCTTAAAGTATTGCCAATTTTAAAGGTCCGTAAGCTTCCCAGGTCCACCTCTTAAAGGGCCAGTACACTTAAAATGCTGTTGTTTCTAGGGTTTGTACACAACCCTGGTCAACCTCTTAAAGGACATAATTCCCTAAATTTGTCACCTCTTCAAGGGTTTGTCCATATCTAGGGTCTGCCTCTTAAAGGGCCAGTCATCAAAACATGTCACATGTTCAAGTGGATTTCCACTTCATAAGCCACATTGACATTTCCAAAGGTCTGTCCATTCCCAGGGTTGTCTCTTAGAAGGCCACCCACACACAATAATGCATCTTTAAGGACTGTCCACTTCCATGGTCATCCTCTTCATAGGCCAGTCACCTTAAAGTATTGCCAATTTTAAAGGTCCGTAAGCTTCCCAGGTCCACCTCTTAAAGGGCCAGTACACTTAAAATGCTGTTGTTTCGGGGGTTTGTACACAACCCTGGTCAACCTCTTAAAGGACATAATTCCCTAAATTTGTCACCTCTTCAAGGGTTTGTCCACTTCTAGGGTCTGCCTCTTAAAGGGCCAGTCCGCAAAACATGTCACATGTTCAAGTGGCTTTCCACTTCATAAGCCACATTGACATTTCCAAAGGTCTGTCCATTCCCAGGGTTGTCTCTTAGAAGGCCACCCACACACAATAATGCATCTTTAAGGACTGTCCACTTCCATGGTCATCCTCTTCATAGGCCAGTCACCTTAAAGTATTGCCAATTTTAAAGGTCTGTAAGCTTCCCAGGTCAGCCTCTTAAAGGGCCAGTACACTTAAAATGCTGTTGTTTCGAGGGTTTGTACACAACCCTGGTCAACCTCTTAAAGGACATAATTCCCTAAATTTTTCACCTCCTCAAGGGTTTGTCCATATCTAGGGTCTGCCTCTTAAAGGGCCAGTCCGCAAAACATGTCACATGTTGAAGTAGCTTTCCACTTCATAAGCCACATTGACATTTCCAAAGGTCTGTCCATTCCCAGGGTTGTCTCTTAGAAGGCCACCCACACACAATAATGCATCTTTAAGGACTGTCCACTTCCATGATCATCCTCTTCATAGGCCAGTCACCTTAAAGTATTGCCAATTTTAAAGGTCCGTAAGCTTCCCAGGTCCACCTCTTAAAGGGCCAGTACACTTAAAATGCTGTTGTTTCGAGGGTTTGTACACAACCCTGGTCAACCTCTTAAAGGACATAATTCCCTAAATTTGTCACCTCTTCAAGGGTTTGTCCACTTCTAGGGTCTGCCTCTTAAAGGGCCAGTCCGCAAAACATGTCACATGTTCAAGTGGCTTTCCACTTCATAAGCCACATTGACATTTCCAAAGGTCTGTCCATTCCCAGGGTTGTCTCTTAGAAGGCCACCCACACACAATAATGCATCTTTAAGGACTGTCCACTTCCATGGTCATCCTCTTCATAGGCCAGTCACCTTAAAGTATTGCCAATTTTAAAGGTCTGTAAGCTTCCCAGGTCAGCCTCTTAAAGGGCCAGTACACTTAAAATGCTGTTGTTTCGAGGGTTTGTACACAACCCTGGTCAACCTCTTAAAGGACATAATTCCCTAAATTTGTCACCTCTTCAAGGGTTTGTCCATATCTAGGGTCTGCCTCTTAAAGGGCCAGTCATCAAAACATGTCACATGTTCAAGTGGATTTCCACTTTATAAGCCACATTAACATTTCCAAAGGTCTGTCCATTCCCAGGGTTGTCTCTTAGAAGGCCACCCACACACAATAATGCATCTTTAAGGACTGTCCACTTCCATGGTCATCCTCTTCATAGGCCAGTCACCTTAAAGTATTGCCAATTTTAAAGGTCCGTAAGCTTCCCAGGTCCACCTCTTAAAGGGCCAGTACACTTAAAATGCTGTTGTTTCGAGGGTTTGTACACAACCCTGGTCAACCTCTTAAAGGACATAATTCCCTAAATCTGTCACCTCTTCAAGGGTTTGTCCACTTCTAGGGTCTGCCTCATAAAGGGCCAGTCCGCAAAATATGCCACATGTTCAAGTGGCTTTCCACTTCATAAGCCCCATTGACATTTCCAAAGGTCTGTCCATTCCCAGGGTTGTCTCTTAGAAGGCCACCCACACACAATAATGCATCTTTAAGGACTGTCCACTTCCATGGTCATCCTCTTCATAGGCCAGTCACCTTAAAGTATTGCCAATTTTAAAGGTCCGTAAGCTTCCCAGGCCTGCCTCTTAAAGGGCCAGTACACTTAAAATGCTGTTGTTTCGAGGGTTTGTACACAACCCTGGTCAACCTCTTAAAGGACATAATTCCCTAAATTTGTCACCTCTTCAAGGGTTTGTCCACTTCTAGGGTCTGCCTCTTAAAGGGCCAGTCCGCAAAACATGTCACATGTTGAAGTAGCTTTCCACTTCATAAGCCACATTGACATTTCCAAAGGTCTGTCCATTCCCAGGGTTGTCTCTTAGAAGGCCACCCACACACAATAATGCATCTTTAAGGACTGTCCACTTCCATGATCATCCTCTTCATAGGCTAGTCACCTTAAAGTATTGCCAATTTTAAAGGTCCGTAAGCTTCCCAGGTCCACCTCTTAAAGGGCCAGTACACTTAAAATGCTGTTGTTTCGAGGGTTTGTACACAACCCTGGTCAACCTCTTAAAGGACATAATTCCCTAAATTTGTCACCTCTTCAAGGGTTTGTCCACTTCTAGGGTCTGCCTCTTAAAGGGCCAGTCCGCAAAACATGTCACATGTTCAAGTGGCTTTCCACTTCATAAGCCACATTGACATTTCCAAAGGTCTGTCCATTCCCAGGGTTGTCTCTTAGAAGGCCACCCACACACAATAATGCATCTTTAAGGACTGTCCACTTCCATGGTCATCCTCTTCATAGGCCAGTCACCTTAAAGTATTGCCAATTTTAAAGGTCTGTAAGCTTCCCAGGTCAGCCTCTTAAAGGGCCAGTACACTTAAAATGCTGTTGTTTCGAGGGTTTGTACACAACCCTGGTCAACCTCTTAAAGGACATAATTCCCTAAATTTGTCTCCTCTTCAAGGGTTTGTCCACTTCTAGGGTCTGCCTCTTAAAGGGCCAGTCATCAAAACATGTCACATGTTCAAGTGGATTTCCACTTCATAAGCCACATTAACATTTCCAAAGGTCTGTCCATTCCCAGGGTTGTCTCTTAGAAGGCCACCCACACACAATAATGCATCTTTAAGGACTGTCCACTTCCATGGTCATCCTCTTCATAGGCCAGTCACCTTAAAGTATTGCCAATTTTAAAGGTCCGTAAGCTTCCCAGGTCCACCTCTTAAAGGGCCAGTACACTTAAAATGCTGTTGTTTCGAGGGTTTGTACACAACCCTGGTCAACCTCTTAAAGGACATAATTCCCTAAATCTGTCACCTCTTCAAGGGTTTGTCCACTTCTAGGGTCTGCCTCATAAAGGGCCAGTCCGCAAAATATGCCACATGTTCAAGTGGCTTTCCACTTCATAAGCCCCATTGACATTTCCAAAGGTCTGTCCATTCCCAGGGTTGTCTCTTAGAAGGCCACCCACACACAATAATGCATCTTTAAGGACTGTCCACTTCCATGGTCATCCTCTTCATAGGCCAGTCACCTTAAAGTATTGCCAATTTTAAAGGTCCGTAAGCTTCCCAGGCCTGCCTCTTAAAGGGCCAGTACACTTAAAATGCTGTTGTTTCGAGGGTTTGTACACAACCCTGGTCAACCTCTTAAAGGACATAATTCCCTAAATTTGTCACCTCTTCAAGGGTTTGTCCACTTCTAGGGTCTGCCTCTTAAAGGGCCAGTCCGCAAAACATGTCACATGTTGAAGTAGCTTTCCACTTCATAAGCCACATTGACATTTCCAAAGGTCTGTCCATTCCCAGGGTTGTCTCTTAGAAGGCCACCCACACACAATAATGCATCTTTAAGGACTGTCCACTTCCATGGTCATCCTCTTCATAGGCCAGTCACCTTAAAGTATTGCCAATTTTAAAGGTCTGTAAGCTTCCCAGGTCCACCTCTTAAAGGGCCAGTACACTTAAAATGCTGTTGTTTCTAGGGTTTGTACACAACCCTGGTCAACCTCTTAAAGGACATAATTCCCTAAATTTGTCACCTCTTCAAGGGTTTGTCCACTTCTAGGGTCTGCCTCTTAAAGGGCCAGTCCGCAAAACATGTCACATGTTGAAGTAGCTTTCCACTTCATAAGCCACATTGACATTTCCAAAGGTCTGTCCATTCCCAGGGTTGTCTCTTAGAAGGCCACCCACACACAATAATGCATCTTTAAGGACTGTCCACTTCCATGATCATCCTCTTCATAGGCTAGTCACCTTAAAGTATTGCCAATTTTAAAGGTCCGTAAGCTTCCCAGGTCCACCTCTTAAAGGGCCAGTACACTTAAAATGCTGTTGTTTCGAGGGTTTGTACACAACCCTGGTCAACCTCTTAAAGGACATAATTCCCTAAATTTGTCACCTCTTCAAGGGTTTGTCCATATCTAGGGTCTGCCTCTTAAAGGGCCAGTCCGCAAAACATGTCACATGTTCAAGTGGCTTTCCACTTCATAAGCCACATTGACATTTCCAAAGGTCTGTCCATTCCCAGGGTTGTCTCTTAGAAGGCCACCCACACACAATAATGCATCTTTAAGGACTGTCCACTTCCATGGTCATCCTCTTCATAGGCCAGTCACCTTAAAGTATTGCCAATTTTAAAGGTCTGTAAGCTTCCCAGGTCCACCTCTTAAAGGGCCAGTACACTTAAAATGCTGTTGTTTCTAGGGTTTGTACACAACCCTGGTCAACCTCTTAAAGGACATAATTCCCTAAATTTGTCACCTCTTCAAGGGTTTGTCCACTTCTAGGGTCTGCCTCTTAAAGGGCCAGTCCGCAAAACATGTCACATGTTGAAGTAGCTTTCCACTTCATAAGCCACATTGACATTTCCAAAGGTCTGTCCATTCCCAGGGTTGTCTCTTAGAAGGCCACCCACACACAATAATGCATCTTTAAGGACTGTCCACTTCCATGATCATCCTCTTCATAGGCTAGTCACCTTAAAGTATTGCCAATTTTAAAGGTCCGTAAGCTTCCCAGGTCCACCTCTTAAAGGGCCAGTACACTTAAAATGCTGTTGTTTCGAGGGTTTGTACACAACCCTGGTCAACCTCTTAAAGGACATAATTCCCTAAATTTGTCACCTCTTCAAGGGTTTGTCCATATCTAGGGTCTGCCTCTTAAAGGGCCAGTCCGCAAAACATGTCACATGTTCAAGTGGCTTTCCACTTCATAAGCCACATTGACATTTCCAAAGGTCTGTCCATTCCCAGGGTTGTCTCTTAGAAGGCCACCCACACACAATAATGCATCTTTAAGGACTGTCCACTTCCATGGTCATCCTCTTCATAGGCCAGTCACCTTAAAGTATTGCCAATTTTAAAGGTCTGTAAGCTTCCCAGGTCAGCCTCTTAAAGGGCCAGTACAATTAAAATGCTGTTGTTTCTAGGGTTTGTACACAACCCTGGTCAACCTCTTAAAGGACATAATTCCCTAAATTTGTCACCTCTTCAAGGGTTTGTCCATATCTAGGGTCTGCCTCTTAAAGGGCCAGTCATCAAAACATGTCACATGTTCAAGTGGATTTCCACTTCATAAGCCACATTGACATTTCCAAAGGTCTGTCCATTCCCAGGGTTGTCTCTTAGAAGGCCACCCACACACAATAATGCATCTTTAAGGACTGTCCACTTCCATGGTCATCCTCTTCATAGGCCAGTCACCTTAAAGTATTGCCAATTTTAAAGGTCCGTAAGCTTCCCAGGTCCACCTCTTAAAGGGCCAGTACACTTAAAATGCTGTTGTTTCGGAGGTTTGTACACAACCCTGGTCAACCTCTTAAAGGACATAATTCCCTAAATTTGTCACCTCTTCAAGGGTTTGTCCACTTCTAGGGTCTGCCTCTTAAAGGGCCAGTCCGCAAAACATGTCACATGTTCAAGTGGCTTTCCACTTCATAAGCCACATTGACATTTCCAAAGGTCTGTCCATTCCCAGGGTTGTCTCTTAGAAGGCCACCCACACACAATAATGCATCTTTAAGGACTGTCCACTTCCATGGTCATCCTCTTCATAGGCCAGTCACCTTAAAGTATTGCCAATTTTAAAGGTCTGTAAGCTTCCCAGGTCAGCCTCTTAAAGGGCCAGTACACTTAAAATGCTGTTGTTTCGAGGGTTTGTACACAACCCTGGTCAACCTCTTAAAGGACATAATTCCCTAAATTTGTCACCTCTTCAAGGGTTTGTCCATATCTAGGGTCTGCCTCTTAAAGGGCCAGTCATCAAAACATGTCACATGTTCAAGTGGATTTCCACTTCATAAGCCACATTGACATTTCCAAAGGTCTGTCCATTCCCAGGGTTGTCTCTTAGAAGGCCACCCACACACAATAATGCATCTTTAAGGACTGTCCACTTCCATGGTCATCCTCTTCATAGGCCAGTCACCTTAAAGTATTGCCAATTTAAAAGGTCCGTAAGCTTCCCAGGTCCACCTCTTAAAGGGCCAGTACACTTAAAATGCTGTTGTTTCGGGGGTTTGTACACAACCCTGGTCAACCTCTTAAAGGACATAATTCCCTAAATTTGTCACCTCTTCAAGGGTTTGTCCACTTCTAGGGTCTGCCTCTTAAAGGGCCAGTCCGCAAAACATGTCACATGTTCAAGTGGCTTTCCACTTCATAAGCCACATTGACATTTCCAAAGGTCTGTCCATTCCCAGGGTTGTCTCTTAGAAGGCCATCCACACACAATAATGCATCTTTAAGGACTGTCCACTTCCATGGTCATCCTCTTCATAGGCCAGTCACCTTAAAGTATTGCCAATTTAAAAGGTCCGTAAGCTTCCCAGGTCCACCTCTTAAAGGGCCAGTACACTTAAAATGCTGTTGTTTCGGGGGTTTGTACACAACCCTGGTCAACCTCTTAAAGGACATAATTCCCTAAATTTGTCACCTCTTCAAGGGTTTGTCCACTTCTAGGGTCTGCCTCTTAAAGGGCCAGTCCGCAAAACATGTCACATGTTCAAGTGGCTTTCCACTTCATAAGCCACATTGACATTTCCAAAGGTCTGTCCATTCCCAGGGTTGTCTCTTAGAAGGCCATCCACACACAATAATGCATCTTTAAGGACTGTCCACTTCCATGGTCATCCTCTTCATAGGCCAGTCACCTTAAAGTATTGCCAATTTTTAAGGTCCGTAAGCTTCCCTGGTCAACCTCTTAAAGGACATAATTCCCTAAATTTGTCACCTCTTCAAGGGTTTGTCCACTTCTAGGGTCTGCCTCTTAAAGGGCCAGTCCGCAAAACATGTCACATGTTCAAGTGGCTTTCCACTTCATAAGCCACATTGACATTTCCAAAGGTCTGTCCATTCCCAGGGTTGTCTCTTAGAAGGCCATCCACACACAATAATGCATCTTTAAGGACTGTCCACTTCCATGGTCATCCTCTTCATAGGCCAGTCACCTTAAAGTATTGCCAATTTTTAAGGTCCGTAAGCTTCCCAGGTCCACCTCTTAAAGGGCCAGTACACTTAAAATGCTGTTGTTTTGAGGGTTTGTACACAACCCTGGTCAACCCTTTTAAAGGACATAATTCTCTAAATTTGTCACCTCTTCAAGGGTTTGTCCACTTCTAGGGTCTGCCTCTTAAAGGGCCAGTCCGCAAAACATGTCACATGTTCAAGTGGCTTTCCACTTCATAAGCCACATTGACATTTCCAAAGGTCTGTCCATTCCCAGGGTTGTCTCTTAGAAGGCCACCCACACACAATAATGCATCTTTAAGGACTGTCCACTTCCATGGTCATCCTCTTCATAGGCCAGTCACCTTAAAGTATTGCCAATTTTAAAGGTCCGTAAGCTTCCCAGGTCCACCTCTTAAAGGGCCAGTACACTTAAAATGCTGTTGTTTCTAGGGTTTGTACACAACCCTGGTCAACCTCTTAAAGGACATAATTCCCTAAATTTGTCACCTCTTCAAGGGTTTGTCCACTTCTAGGGTCTGCCTCTTAAAGGGCCAGTCCGCAAAACATGTCACATGTTGAAGTAGCTTTCCACTTCATAAGCCACATTGACATTTCCAAAGGTCTGTCCATTCCCAGGGTTGTCTCTTAGAAGGCCACCCACACACAATAATGCATCTTTAAGGACTGTCCACTTCCATGATCATCCTCTTCATAGGCTAGTCACCTTAAAGTATTGCCAATTTTAAAGGTCCGTAAGCTTCCCAGGTCCACCTCTTAAAGGGCCAGTACACTTTAAATGCTGTTGTTTCGAGGGTTTGTACACAACCCTGGTCAACCTCTTAAAGGACATAATTCCCTAAATTTGTCACCTCTTCAAGGGTTTGTCCACTTCTAGGGTCTGCCTCTTAAAGGGCCAGTCCGCAAAACATGTCACATGTTCAAGTGGCTTTCCACTTCATAAGCCACATTGACATTTCCAAAGGTCTGTCCATTCCCAGGGTTGTCTCTTAGAAGGCCACCCACACACAATAATGCATCTTTAAGGACTGTCCACTTCCATGGTCATCCTCTTCATAGGCCAGTCACCTTAAAGTATTGCCAATTTTAAAGGTCTGTAAGCTTCCCAGGTCAGCCTCTTAAAGGGCCAGTACACTTAAAATGCTGTTGTTTCGAGGGTTTGTACACAACCCTGGTCAACCTCTTAAAGGACATAATTCCCTAAATTTGTCACCTCTTCAAGGGTTTGTCCATATCTAGGGTCTGCCTCTTAAAGGGCCAGTCATCAAAACATGTCACATGTTCAAGTGGATTTCCACTTCATAAGCCACATTGACATTTCCAAAGGTCTGTCCATTCCCAGGGTTGTCTCTTAGAAGGCCACCCACACACAATAATGCATCTTTAAGGACTGTCCACTTCCATGGTCATCCTCTTCATAGGCCAGTCACCTTAAAGTATTGCCAATTTTAAAGGTCCGTAAGCTTCCCAGGTCCACCTCTTAAAGGGCCAGTACACTTAAAATGCTGTTGTTTCGGGGGTTTGTACACAACCCTGGTCAACCTCTTAAAGGACATAATTCCCTAAATTTGTCACCTCTTCAAGGGTTTGTCCACTTCTAGGGTCTGCCTCTTAAAGGGCCAGTCCGCAAAACATGTCACATGTTCAAGTGGCTTTCCACTTCATAAGCCACATTGACATTTCCAAAGGTCTGTCCATTCCCAGGGTTGTCTCTTAGAAGGCCACCCACACACAATAATGCATCTTTAAGGACTGTCCACTTCCATGGTCATCCTCTTCATAGGCCAGTCACCTTAAAGTATTGCCAATTTTAAAGGTCTGTAAGCTTCCCAGGTCAGCCTCTTAAAGGGCCAGTACACTTAAAATGCTGTTGTTTCGAGGGTTTGTACACAACCCTGGTCAACCTCTTAAAGGACATAATTCCCTAAATTTTTCACCTCCTCAAGGGTTTGTCCATATCTAGGGTCTGCCTCTTAAAGGGCCAGTCATCAAAACATGTCACATGTTCAAGTGGATTTCCACTTCATAAGCCACATTGACATTTCCAAAGGTCTGTCCATTCCCAGGGTTGTCTCTTAGAAGGCCACCCACACACAATAATGCATCTTTAAGGACTGTCCACTTCCATGGTCATCCTCTTCATAGGCCAGTCACCTTAAAGTATTGCCAATTTTAAAGGTCCGTAAGCTTCCCAGGTCCACCTCTTAAAGGGCCAGTACACTTAAAATGCTGTTGTTTCGAGGGTTTGTACACAACCCTGGTCAACCTCTTAAAGTACATAATTCCCTAAATTTGTCACCTCTTCAAGGGTTTGTCCACTTCTAGGGTCTGCCTCTTAAAGGGCCAGTCCGCAAAACATGTCACATGTTGAAGTAGCTTTCCACTTCATAAGCCACATTGACATTTCCAAAGGTCTGTCCATTCCCAGGGTTGTCTCTTAGAAGGCCACCCACACACAATAATGCATCTTTAAGGACTGTCCACTTCCATGATCATCCTCTTCATAGGCCAGTCACCTTAAAGTATTGCCAATTTTAAAGGTCCGTAAGCTTCCCAGGTCCACCTCTTAAAGGGCCAGTACACTTAAAATGCTGTTGTTTCGAGGGTTTGTACACAACCCTGGTCAACCTCTTAAAGGACATAATTCCCTAAATTTGTCACCTCTTCAAGGGTTTGTCCACTTCTAGGGTCTGCCTCTTAAAGGGCCAGTCCGCAAAACATGTCACATGTTCAAGTGGCTTTCCACTTCATAAGCCACATTGACATTTCCAAAGGTCTGTCCATTCCCAGGGTTGTCTCTTAGAAGGCCACCCACACACAATAATGCATCTTTAAGGACTGTCCACTTCCATGGTCATCCTCTTCATAGGCCAGTCACCTTAAAGTATTGCCAATTTTAAAGGTCTGTAAGCTTCCCAGGTCAGCCTCTTAAAGGGCCAGTACACTTAAAATGCTGTTGTTTCGAGGGTTTGTACACAACCCTGGTCAACCTCTTAAAGGACATAATTCCCTAAATTTATCACCTCTTCAAGGGTTTGTCCATATCTAGGGTCTGCCTCTTAAAGGGCCAGTCATCAAAACATGTCACATGTTCAAGTGGATTTCCACTTTATAAGCCACATTAACATTTCCAAAGGTCTGTCCATTCCCAGGGTTGTCTCTTAGAAGGCCACCCACACACAATAATGCATCTTTAAGGACTGTCCACTTCCATGGTCATCCTCTTCATAGGCCAGTCACCTTAAAGTATTGCCAATTTTAAAGGTCTGTAAGCTTCCCAGGTCCACCTCTTAAAGGGCCAGTACACTTAAAATGCTGTTGTTTCTAGGGTTTGTACACAACCCTGGTCAACCTCTTAAAGGACATAATTCCCTAAATTTGTCTCCTCTTCAAGGGTTTGTCCACTTCTAGGGTCTGCCTCTTAAAGGGCCAGTCATCAAAACATGTCACATGTTCAAGTGGATTTCCACTTCATAAGCCACATTAACATTTCCAAAGGTCTGTCCATTCCCAGGGTTGTCTCTTAGAAGGCCACCCACACACAATAATGCATCTTTAAGGACTGTCCACTTCCATGGTCATCCTCTTCATAGGCCAGTCACCTTAAAGTATTGCCAATTTTAAAGGTCCGTAAGCTTCCCAGGTCCACCTCTTAAAGGGCCAGTACACTTAAAATGCTGTTGTTTCGAGGGTTTGTACACAACCCTGGTCAACCTCTTAAAGGACATAATTCCCTAAATCTGTCACCTCTTCAAGGGTTTGTCCACTTCTAGGGTCTGCCTCATAAAGGGCCAGTCCGCAAAATATGCCACATGTTCAAGTGGCTTTCCACTTCATAAGCCCCATTGACATTTCCAAAGGTCTGTCCATTCCCAGGGTTGTCTCTTAGAAGGCCACCCACACACAATAATGCATCTTTAAGGACTGTCCACTTCCATGGTCATCCTCTTCATAGGCCAGTCACCTTAAAGTATTGCCAATTTTAAAGGTCCGTAAGCCTCCCAGGCCTGCCTCTTAAAGGGCCAGTACAATTAAAATGCTGTTGTTTCGAGGGTTTGTACACAACCCTGGTCAACCTCTTAAAGGACATAATTCCCTAAATTTGTCACCTCTTCAAGGGTTTGTCCACTTCTAGGGTCTGCCTCTTAAAGGGCCAGTCCGCAAAACATGTCACATGTTGAAGTAGCTTTCCACTTCATAAGCCACATTGACATTTCCAAAGGTCTGTCCATTCCCAGGGTTGTCTCTTAGAAGGCCACCCACACACAATAATGCATCTTTAAGGACTGTCCACTTCCATGATCATCTCCTTCATAGGCTAGTCACCTTAAAGTATTGCCAATTTTAAAGGTCCGTAAGCTTCCCAGGTCCACCTCTTAAAGGGCCAGTACACTTAAAATGCTGTTGTTTCTAGGGTTTGTACACAACCCTGGTCAACCTCTTAAAGGACATAATTCCCTAAATTTGTCACCTCTTCAAGGGTTTGTCCACTTCTAGGGTCTGCCTCTTAAAGGGCCAGTCCGCAAAACATGTCACATGTTGAAGTAGCTTTCCACTTCATAAGCCACATTGACATTTCCAAAGGTCTGTCCATTCCCAGGGTTGTCTCTTAGAAGGCCACCCACACACAATAATGCATCTTTAAGGACTGTCCACTTCCATGGTCATCCTCTTCATAGGCCAGTCACCTTAAAGTATTGCCAATTTTAAAGGTCCGTAAGCTTCCCAGGTCCACCTCTTAAAGGGCCAGTACACTTAAAATGCTGTTGTTTCTAGGGTTTGTACACAACCCTGGTCAACCTCTTAAAGGACATAATTCCCTAAATTTGTCACCTCTTCAAGGGTTTGTCCATATCTAGGGTCTGCCTCTTAAAGGGCCAGTCATCAAAACATGTCACATGTTCAAGTGGATTTCCACTTCATAAGCCACATTGACATTTCCAAAGGTCTGTCCATTCCCAGGGTTGTCTCTTAGAAGGCCACCCACACACAATAATGCATCTTTAAGGACTGTCCACTTCCATGGTCATCCTCTTCATAGGCCAGTCACCTTAAAGTATTGCCAATTTTAAAGGTCCGTAAGCTTCCCAGGTCCACCTCTTAAAGGGCCAGTACACTTAAAATGCTGTTGTTTCGGGGGTTTGTACACAACCCTGGTCAACCTCTTAAAGGACATAATTCCCTAAATTTGTCACCTCTTCAAGGGTTTGTCCACTTCTAGGGTCTGCCTCTTAAAGGGCCAGTCCGCAAAACATGTCACATGTTCAAGTGGCTTTCCACTTCATAAGCCACATTGACATTTCCAAAGGTCTGTCCATTCCCAGGGTTGTCTCTTAGAAGGCCACCCACACACAATAATGCATCTTTAAGGACTGTCCACTTCCATGGTCATCCTCTTCATAGGCCAGTCACCTTAAAGTATTGCCAATTTTAAAGGTCTGTAAGCTTCCCAGGTCAGCCTCTTAAAGGGCCAGTACACTTAAAATGCTGTTGTTTCGAGGGTTTGTACACAACCCTGGTCAACCTCTTAAAGGACATAATTCCCTAAATTTTTCACCTCCTCAAGGGTTTGTCCATATCTAGGGTCTGCCTCTTAAAGGGCCAGTCCGCAAAACATGTCACATGTTGAAGTAGCTTTCCACTTCATAAGCCACATTGACATTTCCAAAGGTCTGTCCATTCCCAGGGTTGTCTCTTAGAAGGCCACCCACACACAATAATGCATCTTTAAGGACTGTCCACTTCCATGATCATCCTCTTCATAGGCCAGTCACCTTAAAGTATTGCCAATTTTAAAGGTCCGTAAGCTTCCCAGGTCCACCTCTTAAAGGGCCAGTACACTTAAAATGCTGTTGTTTCGAGGGTTTGTACACAACCCTGGTCAACCTCTTAAAGGACATAATTCCCTAAATTTGTCACCTCTTCAAGGGTTTGTCCACTTCTAGGGTCTGCCTCTTAAAGGGCCAGTCCGCAAAACATGTCACATGTTCAAGTGGCTTTCCACTTCATAAGCCACATTGACATTTCCAAAGGTCTGTCCATTCCCAGGGTTGTCTCTTAGAAGGCCACCCACACACAATAATGCATCTTTAAGGACTGTCCACTTCCATGGTCATCCTCTTCATAGGCCAGTCACCTTAAAGTATTGCCAATTTTAAAGGTCTGTAAGCTTCCCAGGTCAGCCTCTTAAAGGGCCAGTACACTTAAAATGCTGTTGTTTCGAGGGTTTGTACACAACCCTGGTCAACCTCTTAAAGGACATAATTCCCTAAATTTGTCTCCTCTTCAAGGGTTTGTCCACTTCTAGGGTCTGCCTCTTAAAGGGCCAGTCATCAAAACATGTCACATGTTCAAGTGGATTTCCACTTCATAAGCCACATTAACATTTCCAAAGGTCTGTCCATTCCCAGGGTTGTCTCTTAGAAGGCCACCCACACACAATAATGCATCTTTAAGGACTGTCCACTTCCATGGTCATCCTCTTCATAGGCCAGTCACCTTAAAGTATTGCCAATTTTAAAGGTCCGTAAGCTTCCCAGGTCCACCTCTTAAAGGGCCAGTACACTTAAAATGCTGTTGTTTCGAGGGTTTGTACACAACCCTGGTCAACCTCTTAAAGGACATAATTCCCTAAATCTGTCACCTCTTCAAGGGTTTGTCCACTTCTAGGGTCTGCCTCATAAAGGGCCAGTCCGCAAAATATGCCACATGTTCAAGTGGCTTTCCACTTCATAAGCCCCATTGACATTTCCAAAGGTCTGTCCATTCCCAGGGTTGTCTCTTAGAAGGCCACCCACACACAATAATGCATCTTTAAGGACTGTCCACTTCCATGGTCATCCTCTTCATAGGCCAGTCACCTTAAAGTATTGCCAATTTTAAAGGTCCGTAAGCTTCCCAGGCCTGCCTCTTAAAGGGCCAGTACACTTAAAATGCTGTTGTTTCGAGGGTTTGTACACAACCCTGGTCAACCTCTTAAAGGACATAATTCCCTAAATTTGTCACCTCTTCAAGGGTTTGTCCACTTCTAGGGTCTGCCTCTTAAAGGGCCAGTCCGCAAAACATGTCACATGTTGAAGTAGCTTTCCACTTCATAAGCCACATTGACATTTCCAAAGGTCTGTCCATTCCCAGGGTTGTCTCTTAGAAGGCCACCCACACACAATAATGCATCTTTAAGGACTGTCCACTTCCATGATCATCCTCTTCATAGGCTAGTCACCTTAAAGTATTGCCAATTTTAAAGGTCCGTAAGCTTCCCAGGTCCACCTCTTAAAGGGCCAGTACACTTTAAATGCTATTGTTTCGAGGGTTTGTACACAACCCTGGTCAACCTCTTAAAGGACATAATTCCCTAAATTTGTCACCTCTTCAAGGGTTTGTCCACTTCTAGGGTCTGCCTCTTAAAGGGCCAGTCCGCAAAACATGTCACATGTTCAAGTGACTTTCCACTTCATAAGCCACATTGACATTTCCAAAGGTCTGTCCATTCCCAGGGTTGTCTCTTAGAAGGCCACCCACACACAATAATGCATCTGTAAGGACTGTCCACTTCCATGGTCATCCTCTTCATAGGCCAGTCACCTTAAAGTATTGCCAATTTTAAAGGTCTGTAAGCTTCCCAGGTCAGCCTCTTAAAGGGCCAGTACACTTAAAATGCTGTTGTTTCGAGGGTTTGTACACAACCCTGGTCAACCTCTTAAAGGACATAATTCCCTAAATTTGTCACCTCTTCAAGGGTTTGTCCATATCTAGGGTCTGCCTCTTAAAGGGCCAGTCATCAAAACATGTCACATGTTCAAGTGGATTTCCACTTCATAAGCCACATTAACATTTCCAAAGGTCTGTCCATTCCCAGGGTTGTCTCTTAGAAGGCCACCCACACACAATAATGCATCTTTAAGGACTGTCCACTTCCATGGTCATCCTCTTCATAGGCCAGTCACCTTAAAGTATTGCCAATTTTAAAGGTCTGTAAGCTTCCCAGGTCCACCTCTTAAAGGGCCAGTACACTTAAAATGCTGTTGTTTCTAGGGTTTGTACACAACCCTGGTCAACCTCTTAAAGGACATAATTCCCTAAATTTGTCTCCTCTTCAAGGGTTTGTCCACTTCTAGGGTCTGCCTCTTAAAGGGCCAGTCATCAAAACATGTCACATGTTCAAGTGGATTTCCACTTCATAAGCCACATTAACATTTCCAAAGGTCTGTCCATTCCCAGGGTTGTCTCTTAGAAGGCCACCCACACACAATAATGCATCTTTAAGGACTGTCCACTTCCATGGTCATCCTCTTCATAGGCCAGTCACCTTAAAGTATTGCCAATTTTAAAGGTCCGTAAGCTTCCCAGGTCCACCTCTTAAAGGGCCAGTACACTTAAAATGCTGTTGTTTCGAGGGTTTGTACACAACCCTGGTCAACCTCTTAAAGGACATAATTCCCTAAATCTGTCACCTCTTCAAGGGTTTGTCCACTTCTAGGGTCTGCCTCATAAAGGGCCAGTCCGCAAAATATGCCACATGTTCAAGTGGCTTTCCACTTCATAAGCCCCATTGACATTTCCAAAGGTCTGTCCATTCCCAGGGTTGTCTCTTAGAAGGCCACCCACACACAATAATGCATCTTTAAGGACTGTCCACTTCCATGGTCATCCTCTTCATAGGCCAGTCACCTTAAAGTATTGCCAATTTTAAAGGTCCGTAAGCCTCCCAGGCCTGCCTCTTAAAGGGCCAGTACAATTAAAATGCTGTTGTTTCGAGGGTTTGTACACAACCCTGGTCAACCTCTTAAAGGACATAATTCCCTAAATTTGTCACCTCTTCAAGGGTTTGTCCACTTCTAGGGTCTGCCTCTTAAAGGGCCAGTCCGCAAAACATGTCACATGTTGAAGTAGCTTTCCACTTCATAAGCCACATTGACATTTCCAAAGGTCTGTCCATTCCCAGGGTTGTCTCTTAGAAGGCCACCCACACACAATAATGCATCTTTAAGGACTGTCCACTTCCATGATCATCTCCTTCATAGGCTAGTCACCTTAAAGTATTGCCAATTTTAAAGGTCCGTAAGCTTCCCAGGTCCACCTCTTAAAGGGCCAGTACACTTAAAATGCTGTTGTTTCTAGGGTTTGTACACAACCCTGGTCAACCTCTTAAAGGACATAATTCCCTAAATTTGTCACCTCTTCAAGGGTTTGTCCACTTCTAGGGTCTGCCTCTTAAAGGGCCAGTCCGCAAAACATGTCACATGTTGAAGTAGCTTTCCACTTCATAAGCCACATTGACATTTCCAAAGGTCTGTCCATTCCCAGGGTTGTCTCTTAGAAGGCCACCCACACACAATAATGCATCTTTAAGGACTGTCCACTTCCATGGTCATCCTCTTCATAGGCCAGTCACCTTAAAGTATTGCCAATTTTAAAGGTCCGTAAGCTTCCCAGGTCCACCTCTTAAAGGGCCAGTACACTTAAAATGCTGTTGTTTCTAGGGTTTGTACACAACCCTGGTCAACCTCTTAAAGGACATAATTCCCTAAATTTGTCACCTCTTCAAGGGTTTGTCCATATCTAGGGTCTGCCTCTTAAAGGGCCAGTCATCAAAACATGTCACATGTTCAAGTGGATTTCCACTTCATAAGCCACATTGACATTTCCAAAGGTCTGTCCATTCCCAGGGTTGTCTCTTAGAAGGCCACCCACACACAATAATGCATCTTTAAGGACTGTCCACTTCCATGGTCATCCTCTTCATAGGCCAGTCACCTTAAAGTATTGCCAATTTTAAAGGTCCGTAAGCTTCCCAGGTCCACCTCTTAAAGGGCCAGTACACTTAAAATGCTGTTGTTTCGGGGGTTTGTACACAACCCTGGTCAACCTCTTAAAGGACATAATTCCCTAAATTTGTCACCTCTTCAAGGGTTTGTCCACTTCTAGGGTCTGCCTCTTAAAGGGCCAGTCCGCAAAACATGTCACATGTTCAAGTGGCTTTCCACTTCATAAGCCACATTGACATTTCCAAAGGTCTGTCCATTCCCAGGGTTGTCTCTTAGAAGGCCACCCACACACAATAATGCATCTTTAAGGACTGTCCACTTCCATGGTCATCCTCTTCATAGGCCAGTCACCTTAAAGTATTGCCAATTTTAAAGGTCTGTAAGCTTCCCAGGTCAGCCTCTTAAAGGGCCAGTACACTTAAAATGCTGTTGTTTCGAGGGTTTGTACACAACCCTGGTCAACCTCTTAAAGGACATAATTCCCTAAATTTTTCACCTCCTCAAGGGTTTGTCCATATCTAGGGTCTGCCTCTTAAAGGGCCAGTCCGCAAAACATGTCACATGTTGAAGTAGCTTTCCACTTCATAAGCCACATTGACATTTCCAAAGGTCTGTCCATTCCCAGGGTTGTCTCTTAGAAGGCCACCCACACACAATAATGCATCTTTAAGGACTGTCCACTTCCATGATCATCCTCTTCATAGGCCAGTCACCTTAAAGTATTGCCAATTTTAAAGGTCCGTAAGCTTCCCAGGTCCACCTCTTAAAGGGCCAGTACACTTAAAATGCTGTTGTTTCGAGGGTTTGTACACAACCCTGGTCAACCTCTTAAAGGACATAATTCCCTAAATTTGTCACCTCTTCAAGGGTTTGTCCACTTCTAGGGTCTGCCTCTTAAAGGGCCAGTCCGCAAAACATGTCACATGTTCAAGTGGCTTTCCACTTCATAAGCCACATTGACATTTCCAAAGGTCTGTCCATTCCCAGGGTTGTCTCTTAGAAGGCCACCCACACACAATAATGCATCTTTAAGGACTGTCCACTTCCATGGTCATCCTCTTCATAGGCCAGTCACCTTAAAGTATTGCCAATTTTAAAGGTCTGTAAGCTTCCCAGGTCAGCCTCTTAAAGGGCCAGTACACTTAAAATGCTGTTGTTTCGAGGGTTTGTACACAACCCTGGTCAACCTCTTAAAGGACATAATTCCCTAAATTTGTCTCCTCTTCAAGGGTTTGTCCACTTCTAGGGTCTGCCTCTTAAAGGGCCAGTCATCAAAACATGTCACATGTTCAAGTGGATTTCCACTTCATAAGCCACATTAACATTTCCAAAGGTCTGTCCATTCCCAGGGTTGTCTCTTAGAAGGCCACCCACACACAATAATGCATCTTTAAGGACTGTCCACTTCCATGGTCATCCTCTTCATAGGCCAGTCACCTTAAAGTATTGCCAATTTTAAAGGTCCGTAAGCTTCCCAGGTCCACCTCTTAAAGGGCCAGTACACTTAAAATGCTGTTGTTTCGAGGGTTTGTACACAACCCTGGTCAACCTCTTAAAGGACATAATTCCCTAAATCTGTCACCTCTTCAAGGGTTTGTCCACTTCTAGGGTCTGCCTCATAAAGGGCCAGTCCGCAAAATATGCCACATGTTCAAGTGGCTTTCCACTTCATAAGCCCCATTGACATTTCCAAAGGTCTGTCCATTCCCAGGGTTGTCTCTTAGAAGGCCACCCACACACAATAATGCATCTTTAAGGACTGTCCACTTCCATGGTCATCCTCTTCATAGGCCAGTCACCTTAAAGTATTGCCAATTTTAAAGGTCCGTAAGCTTCCCAGGCCTGCCTCTTAAAGGGCCAGTACACTTAAAATGCTGTTGTTTCGAGGGTTTGTACACAACCCTGGTCAACCTCTTAAAGGACATAATTCCCTAAATTTGTCACCTCTTCAAGGGTTTGTCCACTTCTAGGGTCTGCCTCTTAAAGGGCCAGTCCGCAAAACATGTCACATGTTGAAGTAGCTTTCCACTTCATAAGCCACATTGACATTTCCAAAGGTCTGTCCATTCCCAGGGTTGTCTCTTAGAAGGCCACCCACACACAATAATGCATCTTTAAGGACTGTCCACTTCCATGATCATCCTCTTCATAGGCTAGTCACCTTAAAGTATTGCCAATTTTAAAGGTCCGTAAGCTTCCCAGGTCCACCTCTTAAAGGGCCAGTACACTTTAAATGCTATTGTTTCGAGGGTTTGTACACAACCCTGGTCAACCTCTTAAAGGACATAATTCCCTAAATTTGTCACCTCTTCAAGGGTTTGTCCACTTCTAGGGTCTGCCTCTTAAAGGGCCAGTCCGCAAAACATGTCACATGTTCAAGTGACTTTCCACTTCATAAGCCACATTGACATTTCCAAAGGTCTGTCCATTCCCAGGGTTGTCTCTTAGAAGGCCACCCACACACAATAATGCATCTGTAAGGACTGTCCACTTCCATGGTCATCCTCTTCATAGGCCAGTCACCTTAAAGTATTGCCAATTTTAAAGGTCTGTAAGCTTCCCAGGTCAGCCTCTTAAAGGGCCAGTACACTTAAAATGCTGTTGTTTCGAGGGTTTGTACACAACCCTGGTCAACCTCTTAAAGGACATAATTCCCTAAATTTGTCACCTCTTCAAGGGTTTGTCCATATCTAGGGTCTGCCTCTTAAAGGGCCAGTCATCAAAACATGTCACATGTTCAAGTGGATTTCCACTTCATAAGCCACATTAACATTTCCAAAGGTCTGTCCATTCCCAGGGTTGTCTCTTAGAAGGCCACCCACACACAATAATGCATCTTTAAGGACTGTCCACTTCCATGGTCATCCTCTTCATAGGCCAGTCACCTTAAAGTATTGCCAATTTTAAAGGTCTGTAAGCTTCCCAGGTCCACCTCTTAAAGGGCCAGTACACTTAAAATGCTGTTGTTTCTAGGGTTTGTACACAACCCTGGTCAACCTCTTAAAGGACATAATTCCCTAAATTTGTCTCCTCTTCAAGGGTTTGTCCACTTCTAGGGTCTGCCTCTTAAAGGGCCAGTCATCAAAACATGTCACATGTTCAAGTGGATTTCCACTTCATAAGCCACATTAACATTTCCAAAGGTCTGTCCATTCCCAGGGTTGTCTCTTAGAAGGCCACCCACACACAATAATGCATCTTTAAGGACTGTCCACTTCCATGGTCATCCTCTTCATAGGCCAGTCACCTTAAAGTATTGCCAATTTTAAAGGTCCGTAAGCTTCCCAGGTCCACCTCTTAAAGGGCCAGTACACTTAAAATGCTGTTGTTTCGAGGGTTTGTACACAACCCTGGTCAACCTCTTAAAGGACATAATTCCCTAAATTTGTCACCTCTTCAAGGGTTTGTCCACTTCTAGAGTCTGCCTCATAAAGGGCCAGTCCGCAAAATATGCCACATGTTCAAGTGGCTTTCCACTTCATAAGCCCCATTGACATTTCCAAAGGTCTGTCCATTCCCAGGGTTGTCTCTTAGAAGGCCACCCACACACAATAATGCATCTTTAAGGACTGTCCACTTCCATGGTCATCCTCTTCATAGGCCAGTCACCTTAAAGTATTGCCAATTTTAAAGGTCCGTAAGCTTCCCAGGCCTGCCTCTTAAAGGGCCAGTACACTTAAAATGCTGTTGTTTCGGGGGTTTGTACACAACCCTGGTCAACCTCTTAAAGGACATAATTCCCTAAATTTGTCACCTCTTCAAGGGTTTGTCCACTTCTAGGGTCTGCCTCTTAAAGGGCCAGTCCGCAAAACATGTCACATGTTCAAGTGGCTTTCCACTTCATAAGCCACATTGACATTTCCAAAGGTCTGTCCATTCCCAGGGTTGTCTCTTAGAAGGCCACCCACACACAATAATGCATCTTTAAGGACTGTCCACTTCCATGGTCATCCTCTTCATAGGCCAGTCACCTTAAAGTATTGCCAATTTTAAAGGTCTGTAAGCTTCCCAGGTCAGCCTCTTAAAGGGCCAGTACACTTAAAATGCTGTTGTTTCGAGGGTTTGTACACAACCCTGGTCAACCTCTTAAAGGACATAATTCCCTAAATTTGTCACCTCTTCAAGGGTTTGTCCATATCTAGGGTCTGCCTCTTAAAGGGCCAGTCATCAAAACATGTCACATGTTCAAGTGGATTTCCACTTTATAAGCCACATTAACATTTCCAAAGGTCTGTCCATTCCCAGGGTTGTCTCTTAGAAGGCCACCCACACACAATAATGCATCTTTAAGGACTGTCCACTTCCATGGTCATCCTCTTCATAGGCCAGTCACCTTAAAGTATTGCCAATTTTAAAGGTCCGTAAGCTTCCCAGGTCCACCTCTTAAAGGGCCAGTACACTTAAAATGCTGTTGTTTCGAGGGTTTGTACACAACCCTGGTCAACCTCTTAAAGGACATAATTCCCTAAATCTGTCACCTCTTCAAGGGTTTGTCCACTTCTAGGGTCTGCCTCATAAAGGGCCAGTCCGCAAAATATGCCACATGTTCAAGTGGCTTTCCACTTCATAAGCCCCATTGACATTTCCAAAGGTCTGTCCATTCCCAGGGTTGTCTCTTAGAAGGCCACCCACACACAATAATGCATCTTTAAGGACTGTCCACTTCCATGGTCATCCTCTTCATAGGCCAGTCACCTTAAAGTATTGCCAATTTTAAAGGTCCGTAAGCTTCCCAGGCCTGCCTCTTAAAGGGCCAGTACACTTAAAATGCTGTTGTTTCGAGGGTTTGTACACAACCCTGGTCAACCTCTTAAAGGACATAATTCCCTAAATTTGTCACCTCTTCAAGGGTTTGTCCACTTCTAGGGTCTGCCTCTTAAAGGGCCAGTCCGCAAAACATGTCACATGTTGAAGTAGCTTTCCACTTCATAAGCCACATTGACATTTCCAAAGGTCTGTCCATTCCCAGGGTTGTCTCTTAGAAGGCCACCCACACACAATAATGCATCTTTAAGGACTGTCCACTTCCATGGTCATCCTCTTCATAGGCCAGTCACCTTAAAGTATTGCCAATTTTAAAGGTCTGTAAGCTTCCCAGGTCAGCCTCTTAAAGGGCCAGTACACTTAAAATGCTGTTGTTTCGAGGGTTTGTACACAACCCTGGTCAACCTCTTAAAGGACATAATTCCCTAAATTTGTCTCCTCTTCAAGGGTTTGTCCACTTCTAGGGTCTGCCTCTTAAAGGGCCAGTCATCAAAACATGTCACATGTTCAAGTGGATTTCCACTTCATAAGCCACATTAACATTTCCAAAGGTCTGTCCATTCCCAGGGTTGTCTCTTAGAAGGCCACCCACACACAATAATGCATCTTTAAGGACTGTCCACTTCCATGGTCATCCTCTTCATAGGCCAGTCACCTTAAAGTATTGCCAATTTTAAAGGTCCGTAAGCTTCCCAGGTCCACCTCTTAAAGGGCCAGTACACTTAAAATGCTGTTGTTTCGAGGGTTTGTACACAACCCTGGTCAACCTCTTAAAGGACATAATTCCCTAAATCTGTCACCTCTTCAAGGGTTTGTCCACTTCTAGGGTCTGCCTCATAAAGGGCCAGTCCGCAAAATATGCCACATGTTCAAGTGGCTTTCCACTTCATAAGCCCCATTGACATTTCCAAAGGTCTGTCCATTCCCAGGGTTGTCTCTTAGAAGGCCACCCACACACAATAATGCATCTTTAAGGACTGTCCACTTCCATGGTCATCCTCTTCATAGGCCAGTCACCTTAAAGTATTGCCAATTTTAAAGGTCCGTAAGCTTCCCAGGCCTGCCTCTTAAAGGGCCAGTACACTTAAAATGCTGTTGTTTCGAGGGTTTGTACACAACCCTGGTCAACCTCTTAAAGGACATAATTCCCTAAATTTGTCACCTCTTCAAGGGTTTGTCCACTTCTAGGGTCTGCCTCTTAAAGGGCCAGTCCGCAAAACATGTCACATGTTGAAGTAGCTTTCCACTTCATAAGCCACATTGACATTTCCAAAGGTCTGTCCATTCCCAGGGTTGTCTCTTAGAAGGCCACCCACACACAATAATGCATCTTTAAGGACTGTCCACTTCCATGATCATCCTCTTCATAGGCTAGTCACCTTAAAGTATTGCCAATTTTAAAGGTCCGTAAGCTTCCCAGGTCCACCTCTTAAAGGGCCAGTACACTTAAAATGCTATTGTTTCGAGGGTTTGTACACAACCCTGGTCAACCTCTTAAAGGACATAATTCCCTAAATTTGTCACCTCTTCAAGGGTTTGTCCACTTCTAGGGTCTGCCTCTTAAAGGGCCAGTCCGCAAAACATGTCACATGTTCAAGTGACTTTCCACTTCATAAGCCACATTGACATTTCCAAAGGTCTGTCCATTCCCAGGGTTGTCTCTTAGAAGGCCACCCACACACAATAATGCATCTGTAAGGACAGTCCACTTCCATGGTCATCCTCTTCATAGGCCAGTCACCTTAAAGTATTGCCAATTTTAAAGGTCTGTAAGCTTCCCAGGTCAGCCTCTTAAAGGGCCAGTACACTTAAAATGCTGTTGTTTCGAGGGTTTGTACACAACCCTGGTCAACCTCTTAAAGGACATAATTCCCTAAATTTGTCACCTCTTCAAGGGTTTGTCCATATCTAGGGTCTGCCTCTTAAAGGGCCAGTCATCAAAACATGTCACATGTTCAAGTGGATTTCCACTTCATAAGCCACATTAACATTTCCAAAGGTCTGTCCATTCCCAGGGTTGTCTCTTAGAAGGCCACCCACACACAATAATGCATCTTTAAGGACTGTCCACTTCCATGGTCATCCTCTTCATAGGCCAGTCACCTTAAAGTATTGCCAATTTTAAAGGTCTGTAAGCTTCCCAGGTCCACCTCTTAAAGGGCCAGTACACTTAAAATGCTGTTGTTTCTAGGGTTTGTACACAACCCTGGTCAACCTCTTAAAGGACATAATTCCCTAAATTTGTCTCCTCTTCAAGGGTTTGTCCACTTCTAGGGTCTGCCTCTTAAAGGGCCAGTCATCAAAACATGTCACATGTTCAAGTGGATTTCCACTTCATAAGCCACATTAACATTTCCAAAGGTCTGTCCATTCCCAGGGTTGTCTCTTAGAAGGCCACCCACACACAATAATGCATCTTTAAGGACTGTCCACTTCCATGGTCATCCTCTTCATAGGCCAGTCACCTTAAAGTATTGCCAATTTTAAAGGTCCGTAAGCTTCCCAGGTCCACCTCTTAAAGGGCCAGTACACTTAAAATGCTGTTGTTTCGAGGGTTTGTACACAACCCTGGTCAACCTCTTAAAGGACATAATTCCCTAAATTTGTCACCTCTTCAAGGGTTTGTCCACTTCTAGAGTCTGCCTCATAAAGGGCCAGTCCGCAAAATATGCCACATGTTCAAGTGGCTTTCCACTTCATAAGCCCCATTGACATTTCCAAAGGTCTGTCCATTCCCAGGGTTGTCTCTTAGAAGGCCACCCACACACAATAATGCATCTTTAAGGACTGTCCACTTCCATGGTCATCCTCTTCATAGGCCAGTCACCTTAAAGTATTGCCAATTTTAAAGGTCCGTAAGCTTCCCAGGCCTGCCTCTTAAAGGGCCAGTACACTTAAAATGCTGTTGTTTCGAGGGTTTGTACACAACCCTGGTCAACCTCTTAAAGGACATAATTCCCTAAATTTGTCACCTCTTCAAGGGTTTGTCCACTTCTAGGGTCTGCCTCTTAAAGGGCCAGTCCGCAAAACATGTCACATGTTGAAGTAGCTTTCCACTTCATAAGCCACATTGACATTTCCAAAGGTCTGTCCATTCCCAGGGTTGTCTCTTAGAAGGCCACCCACACACAATAATGCATCTTTAAGGACTGTCCACTTCCATGATCATCCTCTTCATAGGCTAGTCACCTTAAAGTATTGCCAATTTTAAAGGTCCGTAAGCTTCCCAGGTCCACCTCTTAAAGGGCCAGTACACTTAAAATGCTGTTGTTTCGAGGGTTTGTACACAACCCTGGTCAACCTCTTAAAGGACATAATTCCCTAAATTTGTCACCTCTTCAAGGGTTTGTCCATATCTAGGGTCTGCCTCTTAAAGGGCCAGTCCGCAAAACATGTCACATGTTCAAGTGGCTTTCCACTTCATAAGCCACATTGACATTTCCAAAGGTCTGTCCATTCCCAGGGTTGTCTCTTAGAAGGCCACCCACACACAATAATGCATCTTTAAGGACTGTCCACTTCCATGGTCATCCTCTTCATAGGCCAGTCACCTTAAAGTATTGCCAATTTTAAAGGTCTGTAAGCTTCCCAGGTCAGCCTCTTAAAGGGCCAGTACACTTAAAATGCTGTTGTTTCTAGGGTTTGTACACAACCCTGGTCAACCTCTTAAAGGACATAATTCCCTAAATTTGTCACCTCTTCAAGGGTTTGTCCATATCTAGGGTCTGCCTCTTAAAGGGCCAGTCATCAAAACATGTCACATGTTCAAGTGGATTTCCACTTCATAAGCCACATTGACATTTCCAAAGGTCTGTCCATTCCCAGGGTTGTCTCTTAGAAGGCCACCCACACACAATAATGCATCTTTAAGGACTGTCCACTTCCATGGTCATCCTCTTCATAGGCCAGTCACCTTAAAGTATTGCCAATTTTAAAGGTCCGTAAGCTTCCCAGGTCCACCTCTTAAAGGGCCAGTACACTTAAAATGCTGTTGTTTCGGAGGTTTGTACACAACCCTGGTCAACCTCTTAAAGGACATAATTCCCTAAATTTGTCACCTCTTCAAGGGTTTGTCCACTTCTAGGGTCTGCCTCTTAAAGGGCCAGTCCGCAAAACATGTCACATGTTCAAGTGGCTTTCCACTTCATAAGCCACATTGACATTTCCAAAGGTCTGTCCATTCCCAGGGTTGTCTCTTAGAAGGCCACCCACACACAATAATGCATCTTTAAGGACTGTCCACTTCCATGGTCATCCTCTTCATAGGCCAGTCACCTTAAAGTATTGCCAATTTTAAAGGTCTGTAAGCTTCCCAGGTCAGCCTCTTAAAGGGCCAGTACACTTAAAATGCTGTTGTTTCGAGGGTTTGTACACAACCCTGGTCAACCTCTTAAAGGACATAATTCCCTAAATTTGTCACCTCTTCAAGGGTTTGTCCATATCTAGGGTCTGCCTCTTAAAGGGCCAGTCATCAAAACATGTCACATGTTCAAGTGGATTTCCACTTCATAAGCCACATTGACATTTCCAAAGGTCTGTCCATTCCCAGGGTTGTCTCTTAGAAGGCCACCCACACACAATAATGCATCTTTAAGGACTGTCCACTTCCATGGTCATCCTCTTCATAGGCCAGTCACCTTAAAGTATTGCCAATTTAAAAGGTCCGTAAGCTTCCCAGGTCCACCTCTTAAAGGGCCAGTACACTTAAAATGCTGTTGTTTCGGGGGTTTGTACACAACCCTGGTCAACCTCTTAAAGGACATAATTCCCTAAATTTGTCACCTCTTCAAGGGTTTGTCCACTTCTAGGGTCTGCCTCTTAAAGGGCCAGTCCGCAAAACATGTCACATGTTCAAGTGGCTTTCCACTTCATAAGCCACATTGACATTTCCAAAGGTCTGTCCATTCCCAGGGTTGTCTCTTAGAAGGCCATCCACACACAATAATGCATCTTTAAGGACTGTCCACTTCCATGGTCATCCTCTTCATAGGCCAGTCACCTTAAAGTATTGCCAATTTTTAAGGTCCGTAAGCTTCCCAGGTCCACCTCTTAAAGGGCCAGTACACTTAAAATGCTGTTGTTTTGAGGGTTTGTACACAACCCTGGTCAACCCTTTTAAAGGACATAATTCTCTAAATTTGTCACCTCTTCAAGGGTTTGTCCACTTCTAGGGTCTGCCTCTTAAAGGGCCAGTCCGCAAAACATGTCACATGTTCAAGTGGCTTTCCACTTCATAAGCCACATTGACATTTCCAAAGGTCTGTCCATTCCCAGGGTTGTCTCTTAGAAGGCCACCCACACACAATAATGCATCTTTAAGGACTGTCCACTTCCATGGTCATCCTCTTCATAGGCCAGTCACCTTAAAGTATTGCCAATTTTAAAGGTCCGTAAGCTTCCCAGGTCCACCTCTTAAAGGGCCAGTACACTTAAAATGCTGTTGTTTCTAGGGTTTGTACACAACCCTGGTCAACCTCTTAAAGGACATAATTCCCTAAATTTGTCACCTCTTCAAGGGTTTGTCCACTTCTAGGGTCTGCCTCTTAAAGGGCCAGTCCGCAAAACATGTCACATGTTGAAGTAGCTTTCCACTTCATAAGCCACATTGACATTTCCAAAGGTCTGTCCATTCCCAGGGTTGTCTCTTAGAAGGCCACCCACACACAATAATGCATCTTTAAGGACTGTCCACTTCCATGATCATCCTCTTCATAGGCTAGTCACCTTAAAGTATTGCCAATTTTAAAGGTCCGTAAGCTTCCCAGGTCCACCTCTTAAAGGGCCAGTACACTTTAAATGCTGTTGTTTCGAGGGTTTGTACACAACCCTGGTCAACCTCTTAAAGGACATAATTCCCTAAATTTGTCACCTCTTCAAGGGTTTGTCCACTTCTAGGGTCTGCCTCTTAAAGGGCCAGTCCGCAAAACATGTCACATGTTCAAGTGGCTTTCCACTTCATAAGCCACATTGACATTTCCAAAGGTCTGTCCATTCCCAGGGTTGTCTCTTAGAAGGCCACCCACACACAATAATGCATCTTTAAGGACTGTCCACTTCCATGATCATCCTCTTCATAGGCCAGTCACCTTAAAGTATTGCCAATTTTAAAGGTCCGTAAGCTTCCCAGGTCCACCTCTTAAAGGGCCAGTACACTTAAAATGCTGTTGTTTCGAGGGTTGTACACAACCCTGGTCAACCTCTTAAAGGACATAATTCCCTAAATTTGTCACCTCTTCAAGGGTTTGTCCACTTCTAGGGTCTGCCTCTTAAAGGGCCAGTCCGCAAAACATGTCACATGTTCAAGTGGCTTTCCACTTCATAAGCCACATTGACATTTCCAAAGGTCTGTCCATTCCCAGGGTTGTCTCTTAGAAGGCCACCCACACACAATAATGCATCTTTAAGGACTGTCCACTTCCATGGTCATCCTCTTCATAGGCCAGTCACCTTAAAGTATTGCCAATTTTAAAGGTCTGTAAGCTTCCCAGGTCAGCCTCTTAAAGGGCCAGTACACTTAAAATGCTGTTGTTTCGAGGGTTTGTACACAACCCTGGTCAACCTCTTAAAGGACATAATTCCCTAAATTTGTCACCTCTTCAAGGGTTTGTCCATATCTAGGGTCTGCCTCTTAAAGGGCCAGTCATCAAAACATGTCACATGTTCAAGTGGATTTCCACTTCATAAGCCACATTGACATTTCCAAAGGTCTGTCCATTCCCAGGGTTGTCTCTTAGAAGGCCACCCACACACAATAATGCATCTTTAAGGACTGTCCACTTCCATGGTCATCCTCTTCATAGGCCAGTCACCTTAAAGTATTGCCAATTTTAAAGGTCCGTAAGCTTCCCAGGTCCACCTCTTAAAGGGCCAGTACACTTAAAATGCTGTTGTTTCGGGGGTTTGTACACAACCCTGGTCAACCTCTTAAAGGACATAATTCCCTAAATTTGTCACCTCTTCAAGGGTTTGTCCACTTCTAGGGTCTGCCTCTTAAAGGGCCAGTCCGCAAAACATGTCACATGTTCAAGTGGCTTTCCACTTCATAAGCCACATTGACATTTCCAAAGGTCTGTCCATTCCCAGGGTTGTCTCTTAGAAGGCCACCCACACACAATAATGCATCTTTAAGGACTGTCCACTTCCATGGTCATCCTCTTCATAGGCCAGTCACCTTAAAGTATTGCCAATTTTAAAGGTCTGTAAGCTTCCCAGGTCAGCCTCTTAAAGGGCCAGTACACTTAAAATGCTGTTGTTTCGAGGGTTTGTACACAACCCTGGTCAACCTCTTAAAGGACATAATTCCCTAAATTTTTCACCTCCTCAAGGGTTTGTCCATATCTAGGGTCTGCCTCTTAAAGGGCCAGTCATCAAAACATGTCACATGTTCAAGTGGATTTCCACTTCATAAGCCACATTGACATTTCCAAAGGTCTGTCCATTCCCAGGGTTGTCTCTTAGAAGGCCACCCACACACAATAATGCATCTTTAAGGACTGTCCACTTCCATGGTCATCCTCTTCATAGGCCAGTCACCTTAAAGTATTGCCAATTTTAAAGGTCCGTAAGCTTCCCAGGTCCACCTCTTAAAGGGCCAGTACACTTAAAATGCTGTTGTTTCGAGGGTTTGTACACAACCCTGGTCAACCTCTTAAAGTACATAATTCCCTAAATTTGTCACCTCTTCAAGGGTTTGTCCACTTCTAGGGTCTGCCTCTTAAAGGGCCAGTCCGCAAAACATGTCACATGTTGAAGTAGCTTTCCACTTCATAAGCCACATTGACATTTCCAAAGGTCTGTCCATTCCCAGGGTTGTCTCTTAGAAGGCCACCCACACACAATAATGCATCTTTAAGGACTGTCCACTTCCATGATCATCCTCTTCATAGGCCAGTCACCTTAAAGTATTGCCAATTTTAAAGGTCCGTAAGCTTCCCAGGTGCACCTCTTAAAGGGCCAGTACACTTAAAATGCTGTTGTTTCGAGGGTTTGTACACAACCCTGGTCAACCTCTTAAAGGACATAATTCCCTAAATTTGTCACCTCTTCAAGGGTTTGTCCACTTCTAGGGTCTGCCTCTTAAAGGGCCAGTCCGCAAAACATGTCACATGTTCAAGTGGCTTTCCACTTCATAAGCCACATTGACATTTCCAAAGGTCTGTCCATTCCCAGGGTTGTCTCTTAGAAGGCCACCCACACACAATAATGCATCTTTAAGGACTGTCCACTTCCATGGTCATCCTCTTCATAGGCCAGTCACCTTAAAGTATTGCCAATTTTAAAGGTCTGTAAGCTTCCCAGGTCAGCCTCTTAAAGGGCCAGTACACTTAAAATGCTGTTGTTTCGAGGGTTTGTACACAACCCTGGTCAACCTCTTAAAGGACATAATTCCCTAAATTTGTCACCTCTTCAAGGGTTTGTCCATATCTAGGGTCTGCCTCTTAAAGGGCCAGTCATCAAAACATGTCACATGTTCAAGTGGATTTCCACTTTATAAGCCACATTAACATTTCCAAAGGTCTGTCCATTCCCAGGGTTGTCTCTTAGAAGGCCACCCACACACAATAATGCATCTTTAAGGACTGTCCACTTCCATGGTCATCCTCTTCATAGGCCAGTCACCTTAAAGTATTGCCAATTTTAAAGGTCTGTAAGCTTCCCAGGTCCACCTCTTAAAGGGCCAGTACACTTAAAATGCTGTTGTTTCTAGGGTTTGTACACAACCCTGGTCAACCTCTTAAAGGACATAATTCCCTAAATTTGTCTCCTCTTCAAGGGTTTGTCCACTTCTAGGGT
Organism: Eleutherodactylus coqui; assembly: GCF_035609145.1. Lineage (NCBI taxonomy): Eukaryota > Metazoa > Chordata > Amphibia > Anura > Eleutherodactylidae > Eleutherodactylus > Eleutherodactylus coqui. Next base: position 198,936 of record NW_027101888.1, on the reverse strand, counting down.
CTGCCTCTTAAAGGGCCAGTCATCAAAACATGTCACATGTTCAAGTGGATTTCCACTTCATAAGCCACATTAACATTTCCAAAGGTCTGTCCATTCCCAGGGTTGTCTCTTAGAAGGCCACCCACACACAATAATGCATCTTTAAGGACTGTCCACTTCCATGGTCATCCTCTTCATAGGCCAGTCACCTTAAAGTATTGCCAATTTTAAAGGTCCGTAAGCTTCCCAGGTCCACCTCTTAAAGGGCCAGTACACTTAAAATGCTGTTGTTTCGAGGGTTTGTACACAACCCTGGTCAACCTCTTAAAGGACATAATTCCCTAAATCTGTCACCTCTTCAAGGGTTTGTCCACTTCTAGGGTCTGCCTCATAAAGGGCCAGTCCGCAAAATATGCCACATGTTCAAGTGGCTTTCCACTTCATAAGCCCCATTGACATTTCCAAAGGTCTGTCCATTCCCAGGGTTGTCTCTTAGAAGGCCACCCACACACAATAATGCATCTTTAAGGACTGTCCACTTCCATGGTCATCCTCTTCATAGGCCAGTCACCTTAAAGTATTGCCAATTTTAAAGGTCCGTAAGCCTCCCAGGCCTGCCTCTTAAAGGGCCAGTACAATTAAAATGCTGTTGTTTCGAGGGTTTGTACACAACCCTGGTCAACCTCTTAAAGGACATAATTCCCTAAATTTGTCACCTCTTCAAGGGTTTGTCCACTTCTAGGGTCTGCCTCTTAAAGGGCCAGTCCGCAAAACATGTCACATGTTGAAGTAGCTTTCCACTTCATAAGCCACATTGACATTTCCAAAGGTCTGTCCATTCCCAGGGTTGTCTCTTAGAAGGCCACCCACACACAATAATGCATCTTTAAGGACTGTCCACTTCCATGATCATCTCCTTCATAGGCTAGTCACCTTAAAGTATTGCCAATTTTAAAGGTCCGTAAGCTTCCCAGGTCCACCTCTTAAAGGGCCAGTACACTTAAAATGCTGTTGTTTCGAGGGTTTGTACACAACCCTGGTCAACCTCTTAAAGGACATAATTCCCTAAATTTGTCACCTCTTCAAGGGTTTGTCCACTTCTAGGGTCTGCCTCTTAAAGGGCCAGTCCGCAAAACATGTCACATGTTCAAGTGGCTTTCCACTTCATAAGCCACATTGACATTTCCAAAGGTCTGTCCATTCCCAGGGTTGTCTCTTAGAAGGCCACCCACACACAATAATGCATCTTTAAGGACTGTCCACTTCCATGGTCATCCTCTTCATAGGCCAGTCACCTTAAAGTATTGCCAATTTTAAAGGTCTGTAAGCTTCCCAGGTCAGCCTCTTAAAGGGCCAGTACACTTAAAATGCTGTTGTTTCGAGGGTTTGTACACAACCCTGGTCAACCTCTTAAAGGACATAATTCCCTAAATTTGTCACCTCTTCAAGGGTTTGTCCATATCTAGGGTCTGCCTCTTAAAGGGCCAGTCATCAAAACATGTCACATGTTCAAGTGGATTTCCACTTCATAAGCCACATTGACATTTCCAAAGGTCTGTCCATTCCCAGGGTTGTCTCTTAGAAGGCCACCCACACACAATAATGCATCTTTAAGGACTGTCCATTTCCATGGTCATCCTCTTCATAGGCCAGTCACCTTAAAGTATTGCCAATTTTAAAGGTCCGTAAGCTTCCCAGGTCCACCTCTTAAAGGGCCAGTACACTTAAAATGCTGTTGTTTCGAGGGTTTGTACACAACCCTGGTCAACCTCTTAAAGGACATAATTCCCTAAATCTGTCACCTCTTCAAGGGTTTGTCCACTTCTAGGGTCTGCCTCATAAAGGGCCAGTCCGCAAAATATGCCACATGTTCAAGTGGCTTTCCACTTCATAAGCCCCATTGACATTTCCAAAGGTCTGTCCATTCCCAGGGTTGTCTCTTAGAAGGCCACCCACACACAATAATGCATCTTTAAGGACTGTCCACTTCCATGGTCATCCTCTTCATAGGCCAGTCACCTTAAAGTATTGCCAATTTTAAAGGTCCGTAAGCTTCCCAGGCCTGCCTCTTAAAGGGCCAGTACACTTAAAATGCTGTTGTTTCGAGGGTTTGTACACAACCCTGGTCAACCTCTTAAAGGACATAATTCCCTAAATTTGTCACCTCTTCAAGGGTTTGTCCACTTCTAGGGTCTGCCTCTTAAAGGGCCAGTCCGCAAAACATGTCACATGTTGAAGTAGCTTTCCACTTCATAAGCCACATTGACATTTCCAAAGGTCTGTCCATTCCCAGGGTTGTCTCTTAGAAGGCCACCCACACACAATAATGCATCTTTAAGGACTGTCCACTTCCATGATCATCCTCTTCATAGGCTAGTCACCTTAAAGTATTGCCAATTTTAAAGGTCCGTAAGCTTCCCAGGTCCACCTCTTAAAGGGCCAGTACACTTAAAATGCTATTGTTTCGAGGGTTTGTACACAACCCTGGTCAACCTCTTAAAGGACATAATTCCCTAAATTTGTCACCTCTTCAAGGGTTTGTCCACTTCTAGGGTCTGCCTCTTAAAGGGCCAGTCCGCAAAACATGTCACATGTTCAAGTGACTTTCCACTTCATAAGCCACATTGACATTTCCAAAGGTCTGTCCATTCCCAGGGTTGTCTCTTAGAAGGCCACCCACACACAATAATGCATCTGTAAGGACTGTCCACTTCCATGGTCATCCTCTTCATAGGCCAGTCACCTTAAAGTATTGCCAATTTTAAAGGTCTGTAAGCTTCCCAGGTCAGCCTCTTAAAGGGCCAGTACACTTAAAATGCTGTTGTTTCGAGGGTTTGTACACAACCCTGGTCAACCTCTTAAAGGACATAATTCCCTAAATTTGTCACCTCTTCAAGGGTTTGTCCATATCTAGGGTCTGCCTCTTAAAGGGCCAGTCATCAAAACATGTCACATGTTCAAGTGGATTTCCACTTCATAAGCCACATTAACATTTCCAAAGGTCTGTCCATTCCCAGGGTTGTCTCTTAGAAGGCCACCCACACACAATAATGCATCTTTAAGGACTGTCCACTTCCATGGTCATCCTCTTCATAGGCCAGTCACCTTAAAGTATTGCCAATTTTAAAGGTCTGTAAGCTTCCCAGGTCCACCTCTTAAAGGGCCAGTACACTTAAAATGCTGTTGTTTCTAGGGTTTGTACACAACCCTGGTCAACCTCTTAAAGGACATAATTCCCTAAATTTGTCTCCTCTTCAAGGGTTTGTCCACTTCTAGGGTCTGCCTCTTAAAGGGCCAGTCATCAAAACATGTCACATGTTCAAGTGGATTTCCACTTCATAAGCCACATTAACATTTCCAAAGGTCTGTCCATTCCCAGGGTTGTCTCTTAGAAGGCCACCCACACACAATAATGCATCTTTAAGGACTGTCCACTTCCATGGTAATCCTCTTCATAGGCCAGTCACCTTAAAGTATTGCCAATTTTAAAGGTCCGTAAGCTTCCCAGGTCCACCTCTTAAAGGGCCAGTACACTTAAAATGCTGTTGTTTCGAGGGTTTGTACACAACCCTGGTCAACCTCTTAAAGGACATAATTCCCTAAATTTGTCACCTCTTCAAGGGTTTGTCCACTTCTAGAGTCTGCCTCATAAAGGGCCAGTCCGCAAAATATGCCACATGTTCAAGTGGCTTTCCACTTCATAAGCCCCATTGACATTTCCAAAGGTCTGTCCATTCCCAGGGTTGTCTCTTAGAAGGCCACCCACACACAATAATGCATCTTTAAGGACTGTCCACTTCCATGGTCATCCTCTTCATAGGCCAGTCACCTTAAAGTATTGCCAATTTTAAAGGTCCGTAAGCTTCCCAGGCCTGCCTCTTAAAGGGCCAGTACACTTAAAATGCTGTTGTTTCGAGGGTTTGTACACAACCCTGGTCAACCTCTTAAAGGACATAATTCCCTAAATTTGTCACCTCTTCAAGGGTTTGTCCACTTCTAGGGTCTGCCTCTTAAAGGGCCAGTCCGCAAAACATGTCACATGTTGAAGTAGCTTTCCACTTCATAAGCCACATTGACATTTCCAAAGGTCTGTCCATTCCCAGGGTTGTCTCTTAGAAGGCCACCCACACACAATAATGCATCTTTAAGGACTGTCCACTTCCATGGTCATCCTCTTCATAGGCCAGTCACCTTAAAGTATTGCCAATTTTAACGGTCCGTAAGCTTCCCAGGTCCACCTCTTAAAGGGCCAGTACACTTAAAATGCTGTTGTTTCGAGGGTTTGTACACAACCCTGGTCAACCTCTTAAAGGACATAATTCCCTAAATGTGTAACCTCTTCAAGGGTTTGTCCACATCTAGGGTCTGCCTCTTAAAGGGCCAGTCATCAAAACATGTCACATGTTCAAGTGGCTTTCCACTTCATAAGCCACATTGACATTTCCAAAGGTCTGTCCATTCCCAGGGTTGTCTCTTAGAAGGCCACCCACACACAATAATGCATCTTTAAGGACTGTCCACTTCCATGGTCATCCTCTTCATAGGCCAGTCACCTTAAAGTATTGCCAATTTTAACGGTCCGTAAGCTTCCCAGGTCCACCTCTTAAAGGGCCAGTACACTTAAAATGCTGTTGTTTCGAGGGTTTGTACACAACCCTGGTCAACCTCTTAAAGGACATAATTCCCTAAATGTGTCACCTCTTCAAGGGTTTGTCCACATCTAGGGTCTGCCTCTTAAAGGGCCAGTCATCAAAACATGTCACATGTTCAAGTGGCTTTCCACTTCATAAGCCACATTGACATTTCCAAAGGTCTGTCCATTCCCAGGGTTGTCTCTTAGAAGGCCACCCACACACAATAATGCATCTTTAAGGACTGTCCACTTCCATGGTCATCCTCTTCATAGGCCAGTCACCTTAAAGTATTGCCAATTTTAACGGTCCGTAAGCTTCCCAGGTCCACCTCTTAAAGGGCCAGTACACTTAAAATGCTGTTGTTTCGAGGGTTTGTACACAACCCTGGTCAACCTCTTAAAGGACATAATTCCCTAAATGTGTCACCTCTTCAAGGGTTTGTCCACATCTAGGGTCTGCCTCTTAAAGGGCCAGTCATCAAAACATGTCACATGTTCAAGTGGCTTTCCACTTCATAAGCCACATTGACATTTCCAAAGGTCTGTCCATTCCCAGGGTTGTCTCTTAGAAGGCCACCCACACACAATAATGCATCTTTAAGGACTGTCCACTTCCATGGTCATCCTCTTCATAGGCCAGTCACCTTAAAGTATTGCCAATTTTAACGGTCCGTAAGCTTCCCAGGTCCACCTCTTAAAGGGCCAGTACACTTAAAATGCTGTTGTTTCGAGGGTTTGTACACAACCCTGGTCAACCTCTTAAAGGACATAATTCCCTAAATGTGTCACCTCTTCAAGGGTTTGTCCACATCTAGGGTCTGCCTCTTAAAGGGCCAGTCATCAAAACATGTCACATGTTCAAGTGGCTTTCCACTTCATAAGCCACATTGACATTTCCAAAGGTCTGTCCATTCCCAGGGTTGTCTCTTAGAAGGCCACCCACACACAATAATGCATCTTTAAGGACTGTCCACTTCCATGGTCATCCTCTTCATAGGCCAGTCACCTTAAAGTATTGCCAATTTTAAAGGTCTGTAAGCTTCCCAGGTCAGCCTCTTAAAGGGCCAGTACACTTAAAATGCTGTTGTTTCGAGGGTTTGTACACAACCCTGGTCAACCTCTTAAAGGACATAATTCCCTAAATTTGTCACCTCTTCAAGGGTTTGTCCATATCTAGGGTCTGCCTCTTAAAGGGCCAGTCATCAAAACATGTCACATGTTCAAGTGGATTTCCACTTCATAAGCCACATTGACATTTCCAAAGGTCTGTCCATTCCCAGGGTTGTCTCTTAGAAGGCCACCCACACACAATAATGCATCTTTAAGGACTGTCCACTTCCATGGTCATCCTCTTCATAGGCCAGTCACCTTAAAGTATTGCCAATTTAAAAGGTCCGTAAGCTTCCCAGGTCCACCTCTTAAAGGGCCAGTACACTTAAAATGCTGTTGTTTCGGGGGTTTGTACACAACCCTGGTCAACCTCTTAAAGGACATAATTCCCTAAATTTGTCACCTCTTCAAGGGTTTGTCCACTTCTAGGGTCTGCCTCTTAAAGGGCCAGTCCGCAAAACATGTCACATGTTCAAGTGGCTTTCCACTTCATAAGCCACATTGACATTTCCAAAGGTCTGTCCATTCCCAGGGTTGTCTCTTAGAAGGCCATCCACACACAATAATGCATCTTTAAGGACTGTCCACTTCCATGGTCATCCTCTTCATAGGCCAGTCACCTTAAAGTATTGCCAATTTTTAAGGTCCGTAAGCTTCCCAGGTCCACCTCTTAAAGGGCCAGTACACTTAAAATGCTGTTGTTTTGAGGGTTTGTACACAACCCTGGTCAACCCTTTTAAAGGACATAATTCTCTAAATTTGTCACCTCTTCAAGGGTTTGTCCACTTCTAGGGTCTGCCTCTTAAAGGGCCAGTCCGCAAAACATGTCACATGTTCAAGTGGCTTTCCACTTCATAAGCCACATTGACATTTCCAAAGGTCTGTCCATTCCCAGGGTTGTCTCTTAGAAGGCCACCCACACACAATAATGCATCTTTAAGGACTGTCCACTTCCATGGTCATCCTCTTCATAGGCCAGTCACCTTAAAGTATTGCCAATTTTAAAGGTCCGTAAGCTTCCCAGGTCCACCTCTTAAAGGGCCAGTACACTTAAAATGCTGTTGTTTCTAGGGTTTGTACACAACCCTGGTCAACCTCTTAAAGGACATAATTCCCTAAATTTGTCACCTCTTCAAGGGTTTGTCCACTTCTAGGGTCTGCCTCTTAAAGGGCCAGTCCGCAAAACATGTCACATGTTGAAGTAGCTTTCCACTTCATAAGCCACATTGACATTTCCAAAGGTCTGTCCATTCCCAGGGTTGTCTCTTAGAAGGCCACCCACACACAATAATGCATCTTTAAGGACTGTCCACTTCCATGATCATCCTCTTCATAGGCTAGTCACCTTAAAGTATTGCCAATTTTAAAGGTCCGTAAGCTTCCCAGGTCCACCTCTTAAAGGGCCAGTACACTTTAAATGCTGTTGTTTCGAGGGTTTGTACACAACCCTGGTCAACCTCTTAAAGGACATAATTCCCTAAATTTGTCACCTCTTCAAGGGTTTGTCCACTTCTAGGGTCTGCCTCTTAAAGGGCCAGTCCGCAAAACATGTCACATGTTCAAGTGGCTTTCCACTTCATAAGCCACATTGACATTTCCAAAGGTCTGTCCATTCCCAGGGTTGTCTCTTAGAAGGCCACCCACACACAATAATGCATCTTTAAGGACTGTCCACTTCCATGATCATCCTCTTCATAGGCCAGTCACCTTAAAGTATTGCCAATTTTAAAGGTCCGTAAGCTTCCCAGGTCCACCTCTTAAAGGGCCAGTACACTTAAAATGCTGTTGTTTCGAGGGTTGTACACAACCCTGGTCAACCTCTTAAAGGACATAATTCCCTAAATTTGTCACCTCTTCAAGGGTTTGTCCACTTCTAGGGTCTGCCTCTTAAAGGGCCAGTCCGCAAAACATGTCACATGTTCAAGTGGCTTTCCACTTCATAAGCCACATTGACATTTCCAAAGGTCTGTCCATTCCCAGGGTTGTCTCTTAGAAGGCCACCCACACACAATAATGCATCTTTAAGGACTGTCCACTTCCATGGTCATCCTCTTCATAGGCCAGTCACCTTAAAGTATTGCCAATTTTAAAGGTCTGTAAGCTTCCCAGGTCAGCCTCTTAAAGGGCCAGTACACTTAAAATGCTGTTGTTTCGAGGGTTTGTACACAACCCTGGTCAACCTCTTAAAGGACATAATTCCCTAAATTTGTCACCTCTTCAAGGGTTTGTCCATATCTAGGGTCTGCCTCTTAAAGGGCCAGTCATCAAAACATGTCACATGTTCAAGTGGATTTCCACTTCATAAGCCACATTGACATTTCCAAAGGTCTGTCCATTCCCAGGGTTGTCTCTTAGAAGGCCACCCACACACAATAATGCATCTTTAAGGACTGTCCACTTCCATGGTCATCCTCTTCATAGGCCAGTCACCTTAAAGTATTGCCAATTTTAAAGGTCCGTAAGCTTCCCAGGTCCACCTCTTAAAGGGCCAGTACACTTAAAATGCTGTTGTTTCGGGGGTTTGTACACAACCCTGGTCAACCTCTTAAAGGACATAATTCCCTAAATTTGTCACCTCTTCAAGGGTTTGTCCACTTCTAGGGTCTGCCTCTTAAAGGGCCAGTCCGCAAAACATGTCACATGTTCAAGTGGCTTTCCACTTCATAAGCCACATTGACATTTCCAAAGGTCTGTCCATTCCCAGGGTTGTCTCTTAGAAGGCCACCCACACACAATAATGCATCTTTAAGGACTGTCCACTTCCATGGTCATCCTCTTCATAGGCCAGTCACCTTAAAGTATTGCCAATTTTAAAGGTCTGTAAGCTTCCCAGGTCAGCCTCTTAAAGGGCCAGTACACTTAAAATGCTGTTGTTTCGAGGGTTTGTACACAACCCTGGTCAACCTCTTAAAGGACATAATTCCCTAAATTTTTCACCTCCTCAAGGGTTTGTCCATATCTAGGGTCTGCCTCTTAAAGGGCCAGTCATCAAAACATGTCACATGTTCAAGTGGATTTCCACTTCATAAGCCACATTGACATTTCCAAAGGTCTGTCCATTCCCAGGGTTGTCTCTTAGAAGGCCACCCACACACAATAATGCATCTTTAAGGACTGTCCACTTCCATGGTCATCCTCTTCATAGGCCAGTCACCTTAAAGTATTGCCAATTTTAAAGGTGCGTAAGCTTCCCAGGTCCACCTCTTAAAGGGCCAGTACACTTAAAATGCTGTTGTTTCGAGGGTTTGTACACAACCCTGGTCAACCTCTTAAAGTACATAATTCCCTAAATTTGTCACCTCTTCAAGGGTTTGTCCACTTCTAGGGTCTGCCTCTTAAAGGGCCAGTCCGCAAAACATGTCACATGTTGAAGTAGCTTTCCACTTCATAAGCCACATTGACATTTCCAAAGGTCTGTCCATTCCCAGGGTTGTCTCTTAGAAGGCCACCCACACACAATAATGCATCTTTAAGGACTGTCCACTTCCATGATCATCCTCTTCATAGGCCAGTCACCTTAAAGTATTGCCAATTTTAAAGGTCCGTAAGCTTCCCAGGTCCACCTCTTAAAGGGCCAGTACACTTAAAATGCTGTTGTTTCGAGGGTTTGTACACAACCCTGGTCAACCTCTTAAAGGACATAATTCCCTAAATTTGTCACCTCTTCAAGGGTTTGTCCACTTCTAGGGTCTGCCTCTTAAAGGGCCAGTCCGCAAAACATGTCACATGTTCAAGTGGCTTTCCACTTCATAAGCCACATTGACATTTCCAAAGGTCTGTCCATTCCCAGGGTTGTCTCTTAGAAGGCCACCCACACACAATAATGCATCTTTAAGGACTGTCCACTTCCATGGTCATCCTCTTCATAGGCCAGTCACCTTAAAGTATTGCAAATTTTAAAGGTCTGTAAGCTTCCCAGGTCAGCCTCTTAAAGGGCCAGTACACTTAAAATGCTGTTGTTTCGAGGGTTTGTACACAACCCTGGTCAACCTCTTAAAGGACATAATTCCCTAAATTTGTCACCTCTTCAAGGGTTTGTCCATATCTAGGGTCTGCCTCTTAAAGGGCCAGTCATCAAAACATGTCACATGTTCAAGTGGATTTCCACTTTATAAGCCACATTAACATTTCCAAAGGTCTGTACATTCCCAGGGTTGTCTCTTAGAAGGCCACCCACACACAATAATGCATCTTTAAGGACTGTCCACTTCCATGGTCATCCTCTTCATAGGCCAGTCACCTTAAAGTATTGCCAATTTTAAAGGTCTGTAAGCTTCCCAGGTCCACCTCTTAAAGGGCCAGTACACTTAAAATGCTGTTGTTTCTAGGGTTTGTACACAACCCTGGTCAACCTCTTAAAGGACATAATTCCCTAAATTTGTCTCCTCTTCAAGGGTTTGTCCACTTCTAGGGTCTGCCTCTTAAAGGGCCAGTCATCAAAACATGTCACATGTTCAAGTGGATTTCCACTTCATAAGCCACATTAACATTTCCAAAGGTCTGTCCATTCCCAGGGTTGTCTCTTAGAAGGCCACCCACACACAATAATGCATCTTTAAGGACTGTCCACTTCCATGGTCATCCTCTTCATAGGCCAGTCACCTTAAAGTATTGCCAATTTTAAAGGTCCGTAAGCTTCCCAGGTCCACCTCTTAAAGGGCCAGTACACTTAAAATGCTGTTGTTTCGAGGGTTTGTACACAACCCTGGTCAACCTCTTAAAGGACATAATTCCCTAAATCTGTCACCTCTTCAAGGGTTTGTCCACTTCTAGGGTCTGCCTCATAAAGGGCCAGTCCGCAAAATATGCCACATGTTCAAGTGGCTTTCCACTTCATAAGCCCCATTGACATTTCCAAAGGTCTGTCCATTCCCAGGGTTGTCTCTTAGAAGGCCACCCACACACAATAATGCATCTTTAAGGACTGTCCACTTCCATGGTCATCCTCTTCATAGGCCAGTCACCTTAAAGTATTGCCAATTTTAAAGGTCCGTAAGCCTCCCAGGCCTGCCTCTTAAAGGGCCAGTACAATTAAAATGCTGTTGTTTCGAGGGTTTGTACACAACCCTGGTCAACCTCTTAAAGGACATAATTCCCTAAATTTGTCACCTCTTCAAGGGTTTGTCCACTTCTAGGGTCTGCCTCTTAAAGGGCCAGTCCGCAAAACATGTCACATGTTGAAGTAGCTTTCCACTTCATAAGCCACATTGACATTTCCAAAGGTCTGTCCATTCCCAGGGTTGTCTCTTAGAAGGCCACCCACACACAATAATGCATCTTTAAGGACTGTCCACTTCCATGATCATCTCCTTCATAGGCTAGTCACCTTAAAGTATTGCCAATTTTAAAGGTCCGTAAGCTTCCCAGGTCCACCTCTTAAAGGGCCAGTACACTTAAAATGCTGTTGTTTCGAGGGTTTGTACACAACCCTGGTCAACCTCTTAAAGGACATAATTCCCTAAATTTGTCACCTCTTCAAGGGTTTGTCCACTTCTAGGGTCTGCCTCTTAAAGGGCCAGTCCGCAAAACATGTCACATGTTCAAGTGGCTTTCCACTTCATAAGCCACATTGACATTTCCAAAGGTCTGTCCATTCCCAGGGTTGTCTCTTAGAAGGCCACCCACACACAATAATGCATCTTTAAGGACTGTCCACTTCCATGGTCATCCTCTTCATAGGCCAGTCACCTTAAAGTATTGCCAATTTTAAAGGTCTGTAAGCTTCCCAGGTCAGCCTCTTAAAGGGCCAGTACACTTAAAATGCTGTTGTTTCGAGGGTTTGTACACAACCCTGGTCAACCTCTTAAAGGACATAATTCCCTAAATTTGTCACCTCTTCAAGGGTTTGTCCATATCTAGGGTCTGCCTCTTAAAGGGCCAGTCATCAAAACATGTCACATGTTCAAGTGGATTTCCACTTCATAAGCCACATTGACATTTCCAAAGGTCTGTCCATTCCCAGGGTTGTCTCTTAGAAGGCCACCCACACACAATAATGCATCTTTAAGGACTGTCCATTTCCATGGTCATCCTCTTCATAGGCCAGTCACCTTAAAGTATTGCCAATTTTAAAGGTCCGTAAGCTTCCCAGGTCCACCTCTTAAAGGGCCAGTACACTTAAAATGCTGTTGTTTCGAGGGTTTGTACACAACCCTGGTCAACCTCTTAAAGGACATAATTCCCTAAATTTGTCACCTCTTCAAGGGTTTGTCCATATCTAGGGTCTGCCTCTTAAAGGGCCAGTCATCAAAACATGTCACATGTTCAAGTGGATTTCCACTTCATAAGCCACATTGACATTTCCAAAGGTCTGTCCATTCCCAGGGTTGTCTCTTAGAAGGCCACCCACACACAATAATGCATCTTTAAGGACTGTCCATTTCCATGGTCATCCTCTTCATAGGCCAGTCACCTTAAAGTATTGCCAATTTTAAAGGTCCGTAAGCTTCCCAGGTCCACCTCTTAAAGGACCAGTACACTTAAAATGCTGTTGTTTCGGGGGTTTGTACACAACCCTGGTCAACCTCTTAAAGGACATAATTCCCTAAATTTGTCACCTCTTCAAGGGTTTGTCCACTTCTAGGGTCTGCCTCTTAAAGGGCCAGTCCGCAAAACATGTCACATGTTCAAGTGGCTTTCCACTTCATAAGCCACATTGACATTTCCAAAGGTCTGTCCATTCCCAGGGTTGTCTCTTAGAAGGCCACCCACACACAATAATGCATCTTTAAGGACTGTCCACTTCCATGGTCATCCTCTTCATAGGCCAGTCACCTTAAAGTATTGCCAATTTTAAAGGTCCGTAAGCTTCCCAGGTCCACCTCTTAAAGGGCCAGTACACTTAAAATGCTGTTGTTTCTAGGGTTTGTACACAACCCTGGTCAACCTCTTAAAGGACATAATTCCCTAAATTTGTCACCTCTTCAAGGGTTTGTCCATATCTAGGGTCTGCCTCTTAAAGGGCCAGTCATCAAAACATGTCACATGTTCAAGTGGATTTCCACTTCATAAGCCACATTGACATTTCCAAAGGTCTGTCCATTCCCAGGGTTGTCTCTTAGAAGGCCACCCACACACAATAATGCATCTTTAAGGACTGTCCATTTCCATGGTCATCCTCTTCATAGGCCAGTCACCTTAAAGTATTGCCAATTTTAAAGGTCCGTAAGCTTCCCAGGTCCACCTCTTAAAGGGCCAGTACACTTAAAATGCTGTTGTTTCGAGGGTTTGTACACAACCCTGGTCAACCTCTTAAAGGACATAATTCCCTAAATTTGTCACCTCTTCAAGGGTTTGTCCATATCTAGGGTCTGCCTCTTAAAGGGCCAGTCATCAAAACATGTCACATGTTCAAGTGGATTTCCACTTCATAAGCCACATTGACATTTCCAAAGGTCTGTCCATTCCCAGGGTTGTCTCTTAGAAGGCCACCCACACACAATAATGCATCTTTAAGGACTGTCCATTTCCATGGTCATCCTCTTCATAGGCCAGTCACCTTAAAGTATTGCCAATTTTAAAGGTCCGTAAGCTTCCCAGGTCCACCTCTTAAAGGACCAGTACACTTAAAATGCTGTTGTTTCGGGGGTTTGTACACAACCCTGGTCAACCTCTTAAAGGACATAATTCCCTAAATTTGTCACCTCTTCAAGGGTTTGTCCACTTCTAGGGTCTGCCTCTTAAAGGGCCAGTCCGCAAAACATGTCACATGTTCAAGTGGCTTTCCACTTCATAAGCCACATTGACATTTCCAAAGGTCTGTCCATTCCCAGGGTTGTCTCTTAGAAGGCCACCCACACACAATAATGCATCTTTAAGGACTGTCCACTTCCATGGTCATCCTCTTCATAGGCCAGTCACCTTAAAGTATTGCCAATTTTAAAGGTCCGTAAGCTTCCCAGGTCCACCTCTTAAAGGGCCAGTACACTTAAAATGCTGTTGTTTCTAGGGTTTGTACACAACCCTGGTCAACCTCTTAAAGGACATAATTCCCTAAATTTGTCACCTCTTCAAGGGTTTGTCCACTTCTAGGGTCTGCCTCTTAAAGGGCCAGTCCGCAAAACATGTCACATGTTGAAGTAGCTTTCCACTTCATAAGCCACATTGACATTTCCAAAGGTCTGTCCATTCCCAGGGTTGTCTCTAAGAAGGCCACCCACACACAATAATGCATCTTTAAGGACTGTCCACTTCCATGATCATCCTCTTCATAGGCTAGTCACCTTAAAGTATTGCCAATTTTAAAGGTCCGTAAGCTTCCCAGGTCCACCTCTTAAAGGGCCAGTACACTTTAAATGCTGTTGTTTCGAGGGTTTGTACACAACCCTGGTCAACCTCTTAAAGGACATAATTCCCTAAATTTGTCACCTCTTCAAGGGTTTGTCCACTTCTAGGGTCTGCCTCTTAAAGGGCCAGTCCGCAAAACATGTCACATGTTCAAGTGGCTTTCCACTTCATAAGCCACATTGACATTTCCAAAGGTCTGTCCATTCCCAGGGTTGTCTCTTAGAAGGCCACCCACACACAATAATGCATCTTTAAGGACTGTCCACTTCCATGATCATCCTCTTCATAGGCCAGTCACCTTAAAGTATTGCCAATTTTAAAGGTCCGTAAGCTTCCCAGGTCCACCTCTTAAAGGGCCAGTACACTTAAAATGCTGTTGTTTCGAGGGTTGTACACAACCCTGGTCAACCTCTTAAAGGACATAATTCCCTAAATTTGTCACCTCTTCAAGGGTTTGTCCACTTCTAGGGTCTGCCTCTTAAAGGGCCAGTCCGCAAAACATGTCACATGTTCAAGTGGCTTTCCACTTCATAAGCCACATTGACATTTCCAAAGGTCTGTCCATTCCCAGGGTTGTCTCTTAGAAGGCCACCCACACACAATAATGCATCTTTAAGGACTGTCCACTTCCATGGTCATCCTCTTCATAGGCCAGTCACCTTAAAGTATTGCCAATTTTAAAGGTCTGTAAGCTTCCCAGGTCAGCCTCTTAAAGGGCCAGTACACTTAAAATGCTGTTGTTTCGAGGGTTTGTACACAACCCTGGTCAACCTCTTAAAGGACATAATTCCCTAAATTTGTCACCTCTTCAAGGGTTTGTCCATATCTAGGGTCTGCCTCTTAAAGGGCCAGTCATCAAAACATGTCACATGTTCAAGTGGATTTCCACTTCATAAGCCACATTGACATTTCCAAAGGTCTGTCCATTCCCAGGGTTGTCTCTTAGAAGGCCACCCACACACAATAATGCATCTTTAAGGACTGTCCACTTCCATGGTCATCCTCTTCATAGGCCAGTCACCTTAAAGTATTGCCAATTTTAAAGGTCTGTAAGCTTCCCAGGTCAGCCTCTTAAAGGGCCAGTACACTTAAAATGCTGTTGTTTCGAGGGTTTGTACACAACCCTGGTCAACCTCTTAAAGGACATAATTCCCTAAATTTGTCACCTCTTCAAGGGTTTGTCCATATCTAGGGTCTGCCTCTTAAAGGGCCAGTCATCAAAACATGTCACATGTTCAAGTGGATTTCCACTTCATAAGCCACATTGACATTTCCAAAGGTCTGTCCATTCCCAGGGTTGTCTCTTAGAAGGCCACCCACACACAATAATGCATCTTTAAGGACTGTCCATTTCCATGGTCATCCTCTTCATAGGCCAGTCACCTTAAAGTATTGCCAATTTTAAAGGTCCGTAAGCTTCCCAGGTCCACCTCTTAAAGGGCCAGTACACTTAAAATGCTGTTGTTTCGAGGGTTTGTACACAACCCTGGTCAACCTCTTAAAGGACATAATTCCCTAAATTTGTCACCTCTTCAAGGGTTTGTCCATATCTAGGGTCTGCCTCTTAAAGGGCCAGTTATCAAAACATGTCACATGTTCAAGTGGATTTCCACTTCATAAGCCACATTGACATTTCCAAAGGTCTGTCCATTCCCAGGGTTGTCTCTTAGAAGGCCACCCACACACAATAATGCATCTTTAAGGACTGTCCATTTCCATGGTCATCCTCTTCATAGGCCAGTCACCTTAAAGTATTGCCAATTTTAAAGGTCCGTAAGCTTCCCAGGTCCACCTCTTAAAGGGCCAGTACACTTAAAATGCTGTTGTTTCGGGGGTTTGTACACAACCCTGGTCAACCTCTTAAAGGACATAATTCCCTAAATTTGTCACCTCTTCAAGGGTTTGTCCACTTCTAGGGTCTGCCTCTTAAAGGGCCAGTCCGCAAAACATGTCACATGTTCAAGTGGCTTTCCACTTCATAAGCCACATTGACATTTCCAAAGGTCTGTCCATTCCCAGGGTTGTCTCTTAGAAGGCCACCCACACACAATAATGCATCTTTAAGGACTGTCCACTTCCATGGTCATCCTCTTCATAGGCCAGTCACCTTAAAGTATTGCCAATTTTAAAGGTCCGTAAGCTTCCCAGGTCCACCTCTTAAAGGGCCAGTACACTTAAAATGCTGTTGTTTCTAGGGTTTGTACACAACCCTGGTCAACCTCTTAAAGGACATAATTCCCTAAATTTGTCACCTCTTCAAGGGTTTGTCCACTTCTAGGGTCTGCCTCTTAAAGGGCCTGTCCGCAAAACATGTCACATGTTGAAGTAGCTTTCCACTTCATAAGCCACATTGATATTTCCAAAGGTCTGTCCATTCCCAGGGTTGTCTCTTAGAAGGCCACCCACACACAATAATGCATCTTTAAGGACTGTCCACTTCCATGATCATCCTCTTCACAGGCTAGTCACCTTAAAGTATTGCCAATTTTAAAGGTCCGTAAGCTTCCCAGGTCCACCTCTTAAAGGGCCAGTACACTTTAAATGCTGTTGTTTCGAGGGTTTGTACACAACCCTGGTCAACCTCTTAAAGGACATAATTCCCTAAATTTGTCACCTCTTCAAGGGTTTGTCCACTTCTAGGGTCTGCCTCTTAAAGGGCCAGTCCGCAAAACATGTCACATGTTCAAGTGGCTTTCCACTTCATAAGCCACATTGACATTTCCAAAGGTCTGTCCATTCCCAGGGTTGTCTCTTAGAAGGCCACCCACACACAATAATGCATCTTTAAGGACTGTCCACTTCCATGATCATCCTCTTCATAGGCCAGTCACCTTAAAGTATTGCCAATTTTAAAGGTCCGTAAGGTTCCCAGGTCCACCTCTTAAAGGGCCAGTACACTTAAAATGCTGTTGTTTCGAGGGTTGTACACAACCCTGGTCAACCTCTTAAAGGACATAATTCCCTAAATTTGTCACCTCTTCAAGGGTTTGTCCACTTCTAGGGTCTGCCTCTTAAAGGGCCAGTCCGCAAAACATGTCACATGTTCAAGTGGCTTTCCACTTCATAAGCCACATTGACATTTCCAAAGGTCTGTCCATTCCCAGGGTTGTCTCTTAGAAGGCCACCCACACACAATAATGCATCTTTAAGGACTGTCCACTTCCATGGTCATCCTCTTCATAGGCCAGTCACCTTAAAGTATTGCCAATTTTAAAGGTCCGTAAGCTTCCCAGGTCCACCTCTTAAAGGGCCAGTACACTTAAAATGCTGTTGTTTCGGGGGTTTGTACACAACCCTGGTCAACCTCTTAAAGGACATAATTCCCTAAATTTGTCACCTCTTCAAGGGTTTGTCCACTTCTAGGGTCTGCCTCTTAAAGGGCCAGTCCGCAAAACATGTCACATGTTGAAGTAGCTTTCCACTTCATAAGCCACATTGACATTTCCAAAGGTCTGTCCATTCCCAGGGTTGTCTCTTAGAAGGCCACCCACACACAATAATGCATCTTTAAGGACTGTCCACTTCCATGATCATCCTCTTCATAGGCCAGTCACCTTAAAGTATTGCCAATTTTAAATGTCCGTAAGCTTCCCAGGTCCACCTCTTAAAGGGCCAGTACACTTAAAATGCTGTTGTTTCGAGGGTTTGTACACAACCCTGGTCAACCTCTTAAAGGACATAATTCCCTAAATTTGTCACCTCTTCAAGGGTTTGTCCACTTCTAGGGTCTGCCTCTTAAAGGGCCAGTCCGCAAAACATGTCACATGTTCAAGCGGCTTTCCACTTCATAAGCCACATTGACATTTCCAAAGGTCTGTCCATTCCCAGGGTTGTCTCTTAGAAGGCCACCCACACACAATAATGCATCTTTAAGGACTGTCCACTTCCATGGTCATCCTCTTCATAGGCCAGTCACCTTAAAGTATTGCCAATTTTAAAGGTCTGTAAGCTTCCCAGGTCAGCCTCTTAAAGGGCCAGTACACTTAAAATGCTGTTGTTTCGAGGGTTTGTACACAACCCTGGTCAACCTCTTAAAGGACATAATTCCCTAAATTTGTCACCTCTTCAAGGGTTTGTCCATATCTAGGGTCTGCCTCTTAAAGGGCCAGTCATCAAAACATGTCACATGTTCAAGTGGATTTCCACTTTATAAGCCACATTAACATTTCCAAAGGTCTGTCCATTCCCAGGGTTGTCTCTTAGAAGGCCACCCACACACAATAATGCATCTTTAAGGACTGTCCACTTCCATGGTCATCCTCTTCATAGGCCAGTCACCTTAAAGTATTGCCAATTTTAAAGGTCTGTAAGCTTCCCAGGTCAGCCTCTTAAAGGGCCAGTACACTTAAAATGCTGTTGTTTCGAGGGTTTGTACACAACCCTGGTCAACCTCTTAAAGGACATAATTCCCTAAATTTGTCACCTCTTCAAGGGTTTGTCCATATCTAGGGTCTGCCTCTTAAAGGGCCAGTCATCAAAACATGTCACATGTTCAAGTGGATTTCCACTTCATAAGCCACATTAACATTTCCAATGGTCTGTCCATTCCCAGGGTTGTCTCTTAGAAGGCCACCCACACACAATAATGCATCTTTAAGGACTGTCCACTTCCATGGTCATCCTCTTCATAGGCCAGTCACCTTAAAGTATTGCCAATTTTAAAGGTCTGTAAGCTTCCCAGGTCCACCTCTTAAAGGGCCAGTACACTTAAAATGCTGTTGTTTCTAGGGTTTGTACACAACCCTGGTCAACCTCTTAAAGGACATAATTCCCTAAATGTGTCTCCTCTTCAAGGGTTTGTCCACTTCTAGGGTCTGCCTCTTAAAGGGCCAGTCATCAAAACATGTCACATGTTCAAGTGGATTTCCACTTCATAAGCCACATTAACATTTCCAAAGGTCTGTCCATTCCCAGGGTTGTCTCTTAGAAGGCCACCCACACACAATAATGCATCTTTAAGGACTGTCCACTTCCATGGTCATCCTCTTCATAGGCCAGTCACCTTAAAGTATTGCCAATTTTAAAGGTCCGTAAGCTTCCCAGGTCCACCTCTTAAAGGGCCAGTACACTTAAAATGCTGTTGTTTCGAGGGTTTGTACACAACCCTGGTCAACCTCTTAAAGGACATAATTCCCTAAATTTGTCACCTCTTCAAGGGTTTGTCCACTTCTAGGGTCTGCCTCATAAAGGGCCAGTCCGCAAAATATGCCACATGTTCAAGTGGCTTTCCACTTCATAAGCCCCATTGACATTTCCAAAGGTCTGTCCATTCCCAGGGTTGTCTCTTAGAAGGCCACCCACACACAATAATGCATCTTTAAGGACTGTCCACTTCCATGGTCATCCTCTTCATAGGCCAGTCACCTTAAAGTATTGCCAATTTTAAAGGTCCGTAAGCTTCCCAGGCCTGCCTCTTAAAGGGCCAGTACACTTAAAATGCTGTTGTTTCGAGGGTTTGTACACAACCCTGGTCAACCTCTTAAAGGACATAATTCCCTAAATTTGTCACCTCTTCAAGGGTTTGTCCACTTCTAGGGTCTGCCTCTTAAAGGGCCAGTCCGCAAAACATGTCACATGTTCAAGTGGCTTTCCACTTCCTAAGCCACATTGACATTTCCAAAGGTCTGTCCATTCCCAGGGTTGTCTCTTAGAAGTCCACCCACACACAATAATGCATCTTTAAGGACTGTCCACTTCCATGGTCATCCTCTTCATAGGCCAGTCACCTTAAAGTATTGCCAATTTTAAAGGTCTGTAAGCTTCCCAGGTCAGCCTCTTAAAGGGCCAGTACACTTAAAATGCTGTTGTTTCGAGGGTTTGTACACAACCCTGGTCAACCTCTTAAAGGACATAATTCCCTAAATTTGTCACCTCTTCAAGGGTTTGTCCATATCTAGGGTCTGCCTCTTAAAGGGCCAGTCATCAAAACATGTCACATGTTCAAGTGGATTTCCACTTCATAAGCCACATTGACATTTCCAAAGGTCTGTCCATTCCCAGGGTTGTCTCTTAGAAGGCCACCCACACACAATAATGCATCTTTAAGGACTGTCCACTTCCATGGTCATCCTCTTCATAGGCCAGTCACCTTAAAGTATTGCCAATTTTAAAGGTCCGTAAGCTTCCCAGGTCCACCTCTTAAAGGGCCAGTACACTTAAAATGCTGTTGTTTCGAGGGTTTGTACACAACCCTGGTCAACCTCTTAAAGGACATAATTCCCTAAATTTGTCACCTCTTCAAGGGTTTGTCCACTTCTAGGGTCTGCCTCTTAAAGGGCCAGACCGCAAAACATGTCACATGTTCAAGTGGCTTTCCACTTCATAAGCCACATTGACATTTCCAAAGGTCTGTCCATTCCCAGGGTTGTCTCTTAGAAGGCCACCCACACACAATAATGCATCTTTAAGGACTGTCCACTTCCATGGTCATCCTCTTCATAGGCCAGTCACCTTAAAGTATTGCCAATTTTAAAGGTCTGTAAGCTTCCCAGGTCAGCCTCTTAAAGGGCCAGTACACTTAAAATGCTGTTGTTTCGAGGGTTTGTACACAACCCTGGTCAACCTCTTAAAGGACATAATTCCCTAAATTTGTCACCTCTTCAAGGGTTTGTCCATATCTAGGGTCTGCCTCTTAAAGGGCCAGTCATCAAAACATGTCACATGTTCAAGTGGATTTCCACTTTATAAGCCACATTAACATTTCCAAAGGTCTGTCCATTCCCAGGGTTGTCTCTTAGAAGGCCACCCACACACAATAATGCATCTTTAAGGACTGTCCACTTCCATGGTCATCCTCTTCATAGGCCAGTCACCTTAAAGTATTGCCAATTTTAAAGGTCTGTAAGCTTCCCAGGTCAGCCTCTTAAAGGGCCAGTACACTTAAAATGCTGTTGTTTCGAGGGTTTGTACACAACCCTGGTCAACCTCTTAAAGGACATAATTCCCTAAATTTGTCACCTCTTCAAGGGTTTGTCCATATCTAGGGTCTGCCTCTTAAAGGGCCAGTCATCAAAACATGTCACATGTTCAAGTGGATTTCCACTTCATAAGCCACATTAACATTTCCAATGGTCTGTCCATTCCCAGGGTTGTCTCTTAGAAGGCCACCCACACACAATAATGCATCTTTAAGGACTGTCCACTTCCATGGTCATCCTCTTCATAGGCCAGTCACCTTAAAGTATTGCCAATTTTAAAGGTCTGTAAGCTTCCCAGGTCCACCTCTTAAAGGGCCAGTACACTTAAAATGCTGTTGTTTCGAGGGTTTGTACACAACCCTGGTCAACCTCTTAAAGGACATAATTCCCTAAATTTGTCACCTCTTCAAGGGTTTGTCCACTTCTAGGGTCTGCCTCATAAAGGGCCAGTCCGCAAAATATGCCACATGTTCAAGTGGCTTTCCACTTCATAAGCCCCATTGACATTTCCAAAGGTCTGTCCATTCCCAGGGTTGTCTCTTAGAAGGCCACCCACACACAATAATGCATCTTTAAGGACTGTCCACTTCCATGGTCATCCTCTTCATAGGCCAGTCACCTTAAAGTATTGCCAATTTTAAAGGTCCGTAAGCTTCCCAGGCCTGCCTCTTAAAGGGCCAGTACACTTAAAATGCTGTTGTTTCGAGGGTTTGTACACAACCCTGGTCAACCTCTTAAAGGACATAATTCCCTAAATTTGTCACCTCTTCAAGGGTTTGTCCACTTCTAGGGTCTGCCTCTTAAAGGGCCAGTCCGCAAAACATGTCACATGTTCAAGTGGCTTTCCACTTCCTAAGCCACATTGACATTTCCAAAGGTCTGTCCATTCCCAGGGTTGTCTCTTAGAAGTCCACCCACACACAATAATGCATCTTTAAGGACTGTCCACTTCCATGGTCATCCTCTTCATAGGCCAGTCACCTTAAAGTATTGCCAATTTTAAAGGTCTGTAAGCTTCCCAGGTCAGCCTCTTAAAGGGCCAGTACACTTAAAATGCTGTTGTTTCGAGGGTTTGTACACAACCCTGGTCAACCTCTTAAAGGACATAATTCCCTAAATTTGTCACCTCTTCAAGGGTTTGTCCATATCTAGGGTCTGCCTCTTAAAGGGCCAGTCATCAAAACATGTCACATGTTCAAGTGGATTTCCACTTCATAAGCCACATTGACATTTCCAAAGGTCTGTCCATTCCCAGGGTTGTCTCTTAGAAGGCCACCCACACACAATAATGCATCTTTAAGGACTGTCCACTTCCATGGTCATCCTCTTCATAGGCCAGTCACCTTAAAGTATTGCCAATTTTAAAGGTCCGTAAGCTTCCCAGGTCCACCTCTTAAAGGGCCAGTACACTTAAAATGCTGTTGTTTCGAGGGTTTGTACACAACCCTGGTCAACCTCTTAAAGGACATAATTCCCTAAATTTGTCACCTCTTCAAGGGTTTGTCCACTTCTAGGGTCTGCCTCATAAAGGGCCAGTCCGCAAAATATGCCACATGTTCAAGTGGCTTTCCACTTCATAAGCCCCATTGACATTTCCAAAGGTCTGTCCATTCCCAGGGTTGTCTCTTAGAAGGCCACCCACACACAATAATGCATCTTTAAGGACTGTCCACTTCCATGGTCATCCTCTTCATAGGCCAGTCACCTTAAAGTATTGCCAATTTTAAAGGTCCGTAAGCTTCCCAGGCCTGCCTCTTAAGGGGCCAGTACACTTAAAATGCTGTTGTTTCGAGGGTTTGTACACAACCCTGGTCAACCTCTTAAAGGACATAATTCCCTAAATTTGTCACCTCTTCAAGGGTTTGTCCACTTTTAGGGTCTGCCTCTTAAAGGGCCAGTCCGCAAAACATGTCACATGTTGAAGTAGCTTTCCACTTCATAAGCCACATTGACATTTCCAAAGGTCTGTCCATTCCCAGGGTTGTCTCTTAGAAGAACACCCACACACAATAATGCATCTTTAAGGACTGTCCACTTCCATGATCATCCTCTTCATAGGCTAGTCACCTTAAAGTATTGCCAATTTTAAAGGTCCGTAAGCTTCCCAGGTCCACCTCTTAAAGGGCCAGTACACTTAAAATGCTGTTGTTTCGAGGGTTTGTACACAACCCTGGTCAACCTCTTAAAGGACATAATTCCCTAAATTTGTCACCTCTTCAAGGGTTTGTCCACTTCTAGGGTCTGCCTCTTAAAGGGCCAGACCGCAAAACATGTCACATGTTCAAGTGGCTTTCCACTTCATAAGCCACATTGACATTTCCAAAGGTCTGTCCATTCCCAGGGTTGTCTCTTAGAAGGCCACCCACACACAATAATGCATCTTTAAGGACTGTCCACTTCCATGGTCATCCTCTTCATAGGCCAGTCACCTTAAAGTATTGCCAATTTTAAAGGTCTGTAAGCTTCCCAGGTCAGCCTCTTAAAGGGCCAGTACACTTAAAATGCTGTTGTTTCGAGGGTTTGTACACAACCCTGGTCAACCTCTTAAAGGACATAATTCCCTAAATTTGTCACCTCTTCAAGGGTTTGTCCATATCTAGGGTCTGCCTCTTAAAGGGCCAGTCATCAAAACATGTCACATGTTCAAGTGGCTTTCCACTTCATAAGCCACATTGACATTTCCAAAGGTCTGTCCATTCCCAGGGTTGTCTCTTAGAAGGCCACCCACACACAATAATGCATCTTTAAGGACTGTCCACTTCCATGGTCATCCTCTTCATAGGCCAGTCACCTTAAAGTATTGCCAATTTTAAAGGTCCGTAAGCTTCCCAGGTCCACCTCTTAAAGGGCCAGTACACTTAAAATGCTGTTGTTTCGGGGGTTTGTACACAACCCTGGTCAACCTCTTAAAGGACATAATTCCCTAAATTTGTCACCTCTTCAAGGGTTTGTCCACTTCTAGGGTCTGCCTCTTAAAGGGCCAGTCCGCAAAACATGTCACATGTTCAAGTGGCTTTCCACTTCATAAGCCACATTGACATTTCTAAAGGTCTGTCCATTCCCAGGGTTGTCTCTTAGAAGGCCACCCACACACAATAATGCATCTTTAAGGACTGTCCACTTCCATGGTCATCCTCTTCATAGGCCAGTCACCTTAAAGTATTGCCAATTTTAAAGGTCTGTAAGCTTCCCAGGTCAGCCTCTTAAAGGGCCAGTACACTTAAAATGCTGTTGTTTCGAGGGTTTGTACACAACCCTGGTCAACCTCTTAAAGGACATAATTCCCTAAATTTGTCACCTCTTCAAGGGTTTGTCCATATCTAGGGTCTGCCTCTTAAAGGTCCAGTCATCAAAACATGTCACATGTTCAAGTGGATTTCCACTTCATAAGCCACATTGACATTTCCAAAGGTCTGTCCATTCCCAGGGTTGTCTCTTAGAAGGCCACCCACACACAATAATGCATCTTTAAGGACTGTCCACTTCCATGGTCATCCTCTTCATAGGCCAGTCACCTTAAAGTATTGCCAATTTTAAAGGTCCGTAAGCTTCCCAGGTCCACCTCTTAAAGGGCCAGTACACTTAAAATGCTGTTGTTTCGGGGGTTTGTACACAACCCTGGTCAACCTCTTAAAGGACATAATTCCCTAAATTTGTCACCTCTTCAAGGGTTTGTCCACTTCTAGGGTCTGCCTCTTAAAGGGCCAGTCCGCAAAACATGTCACATGTTCAAGTGGCTTTCCACTTCATAAGCCACATTGAAATTTCCAAAGGTCTGTCCATTCCAAGGGTTGTCTCTTAGAAGGCCACCCACACACAATAATGCATCTTTAAGGACTGTCCACTTCCATGGTCATCCTCTTCATAGGCCAGTCACCTTAAAGTATTGCCAATTTTAAAGGTCTGTAAGCTTCCCAGGTCAGCCTCTTAAAGGGCCAGTACACTTAAAATGCTGTTGTTTTGAGGGTTTGTACACAACCCTGGTCAACCTCTTAAAGGACATAATTCCCTAAATTTTTCACCTCCTCAAGGGTTTGTCCATATCTAGGGTCTGCCTCTTAAAGGGCCAGTCATCAAAACATGTCACATGTTCAAGTGGATTTCCACTTCATAAGCCACATTGACATTTCCAAAGGTCTGTCCATTCCCAGGGTTGTCTCTTAGAAGGCCACCCACACACAATAATGCATCTTTAAGGACTGTCCACTTCCATGGTCATCCTCTTCATAGGCCAGTCACCTTAAAGTATTGCCAATTTTAAAGGTCCGTAAGCTTCCCAGGTCCACCTCTTAAAGGGCCAGTACACTTAAAATGCTGTTGTTTCGAGGGTTTGTACACAACCCTGGTCAACCTCTTAAAGTACATAATTCCCTAAATTTGTCACCTCTTCAAGGGTTTGTCCACTTCTAGGGTCTGCCTCTTAAAGGGCCAGTCCGCAAAACATGTCACATGTTGAAGTAGCTTTCCACTTCATAAGCCACATTGACATTTCCAAAGGTCTGTCCATTCCCAGGGTTGTCTCTTAGAAGGCCACCCACACACAATAATGCATCTTTAAGGACTGTCCACTTCCATGATCATCCTCTTCATAGGCCAGTCACCTTAAAGTATTGCCAATTTTAAAGGTCCGTAAGCTTCCCAGGTCCACCTCTTAAAGGGCCAGTACACTTAAAATGCTGTTGTTTCGAGGGTTTGTACACAACCCTGGTCAACCTCTTAAAGGACATAATTCCCTAAATTTGTCACCTCTTCAAGGGTTTGTCCACTTCTAGGGTCTGCCTCTTAAAGGGCCAGTCCGCAAAACATGTCACATGTTCAAGTGGCTTTCCACTTCATAAGCCACATTGACATTTCCAAAGGTCTGTCCATTCCCAGGGTTGTCTCTTAGAAGGCCACCCACACACAATAATGCATCTTTAAGGACTGTCCACTTCCATGGTCATCCTCTTCATAGGCCAGTCACCTTAAAGTATTGCCAATTTTAAAGGTCCGTAAGCTTCCCAGGTCAGCCTCTTAAAGGGCCAGTACACTTAAAATGCTGTTGTTTCGAGGGTTTG
Source organism: Eleutherodactylus coqui (assembly GCF_035609145.1). Taxonomy (NCBI): domain Eukaryota; kingdom Metazoa; phylum Chordata; class Amphibia; order Anura; family Eleutherodactylidae; genus Eleutherodactylus; species Eleutherodactylus coqui. Next base: position 172,954 of record NW_027101888.1, on the reverse strand, counting down.
TACACAACCCTGGTCAACCTCTTAAAGGACATAATTCCCTAAATTTGTCACCTCTTCAAGGGTTTGTCCATATCTAGGGTCTGCCTCTTAAAGGGCCAGTCATCAAAACATGTCACATGTTCAAGTGGATTTCCACTTCATAAGCCACATTAACATTTCCAAAGGTCTGTCCATTCCCAGGGTTGTCTCTTAGAAGGCCACCCACACACAATAATGCATCTTTAAGGACTGTCCACTTCCATGGTCATCCTCTTCATAGGCCAGTCACCTTAAAGTATTGCCAATTTTAAAGGTCTGTAAGCTTCCCAGGTCCACCTCTTAAAGGGCCAGTACACTTAAAATGCTGTTGTTTCTAGGGTTTGTACACAACCCTGGTCAACCTCTTAAAGGACATAATTCCCTAAATTTGTCTCCTCTTCAAGGGTTTGTCCACTTCTAGGGTCTGCCTCTTAAAGGGCCAGTCATCAAAACATGTCACATGTTCAAGTGGATTTCCACTTCATAAGCCACATTAACATTTCCAAAGGTCTGTCCATTCCCAGGGTTGTCTCTTAGAAGGCCACCCACACACAATAATGCATCTTTAAGGACTGTCCACTTCCATGGTCATCCTCTTCATAGGCCAGTCACCTTAAAGTATTGCCAATTTTAAAGGTCCGTAAGCTTCCCAGGTCCACCTCTTAAAGGGCCAGTACACTTAAAATGCTGTTGTTTCGAGGGTTTGTACACAACCCTGGTCAACCTCTTAAAGGACATAATTCCCTAAATTTGTCACCTCTTCAAGGGTTTGTCCACTTCTAGGGTCTGCCTCATAAAGGGCCAGTCCGCAAAATATGCCACATGTTCAACTGGCTTTCCACTTCATAAGCCCCATTGACATTTCCAAAGGTCTGTCCATTCCCAGGGTTGTCTCTTAGAAGGCCACCCACACACAATAATGCATCTTTAAGGACTGTCCACTTCCATGGTCATCCTCTTCATAGGCCAGTCACCTTAAAGTATTGCCAATTTTAAAGGTCCGTAAGCTTCCCAGGCCTGCCTCTTAAAGGGCCAGTACACTAAAAATGCTGTTGTTTCGAGGGTTTGTACACAACCCTGGTCAACCTCTTAAAGGACATAATTCCCTATATTTGTCACCTCTTCAAGGGTTTGTCCATATCTAGGGTCTGCCTCTTAAAGGGCCAGTCATCAAAACATGTCACATGTTCAAGTGGCTTTCCACTTCATAAGCCACATTGACATTTACAAAAAGGTCTGTCCATTCTCAGGGTTGTCTCTTAGAAGGCCACCCACACACAATAATGCATCTTTAAGGACTGTCCACTTCCATGGTCATCCTCTTCATAGGCCAGTCACCTTAAAGTATTGCCAATTTTAAAGTTCCGTAAGCTTCCCAGGTCCACCTCTTAAAGGGCCAGGACACTTAAAATGCTGTTGTTTTGAGGGTTTGTACACAAGCCTGGTCAACCTCTTAAAGGACATAATTCCCTAAATTTGTCACCTCTTCAAGGGTTTGTCCATATCTAGGGTCTGCCTCTTAAAGGGCCAATCATCAAAACATGTCACATGTTCAAGTGGATTTCCACTTCATAAGCCACATTAACATTTCCAAAGGTCTGTCCATTCCCAGGGTTGTCTCTTAGAAGGCCACCCACACACAATAATGCATCTTTAAGGACTGTCCACTTCCATGGTCATCCTCTTCATAGGCCAGTCACCTTAAAGTATTGCCAATTTTAAAGGTCCGTAAGCTTCCCAGGCCTGCCTCTTAAAGGGCCAGTACACTTAAAATGCTGTTGTTTCGAGGGTTTGTACACAACCCTGGTCAACCTCTTAAAGGACATAATTCCCTAAATTTGTCACCTCTTCAAGGGTTTGTCCACTTCTAGGGTCTGCCTCATAAAGGGCCGGTCCGCAAAACATGTCACATGTTCAAGTGGCTTTCCACTTCCTAAGCCACATTGACATTTCCAAAGGTCTGTCCATTCCCAGGGTTGTCTCTTAGAAGTCCACCCACACACAATAATGCATCTTTAAGGACTGTCCACTTCCATGGTCATCCTCTTCATAGGCCAGTCACCTTAAAGTATTGCCAATTTTAAAGGTCTGTAAGCTTCCCAGGTCAGCCTCTTAAAGGGCCAGTACACTTAAAATGCTGTTGTTTCGAGGGTTTGTACACAACCCTGGTCAACCTCTTAAAGGACATAATTCCCTAAATTTGTCACCTCTTCAAGGGTTTGTCCATATCTAGGGTCTGCCTCTTAAAGGGCCAGTCATCAAAACATGTCACATGTTCAAGTGGATTTCCACTTCATAAGCCACATTGACATTTCCAAAGGTCTGTCCATTCCCAGGGTTGTCTCTTAGAAGGCCACCCACACACAATAATGCATCTTTAAGGACTGTCCACTTCCATGGTCATCCTCTTCATAGGCCAGTCACCTTAAAGTATTGCCAATTTTAAAGGTCCGTAAGCTTCCCAGGTCCACCTCTTAAAGGGCCAGTACACTTAAAATGCTGTTGTTTCGAGGGTTTGTACACAACCCTGGTCAACCTCTTAAAGGACATAATTCCCTAAATTTGTCACCTCTTCAAGGGTTTGTCCACTTCTAGGGTCTGCCTCATAAAGGGCCAGTCCGCAAAATATGCCACATGTTCAAGTGGCTTTCCACTTCATAAGCCCCATTGACATTTCCAAAGGTCTGTCCATTCCCAGGGTTGTCTCTTAGAAGGCCACCCACACACAATAATGCATCTTTAAGGACTGTCCACTTCCATGGTCATCCTCTTCATAGGCCAGTCACCTTAAAGTATTGCCAATTTTAAAGGTCCGTAAGCTTCCCAGGCCTGCCTCTTAAGGGGCCAGTACACTTAAAATGCTGTTGTTTCGAGGGTTTGTACACAACCCTGGTCAACCTCTTAAAGGACATAATTCCCTAAATTTGTCACCTCTTCAAGGGTTTGTCCACTTTTAGGGTCTGCCTCTTAAAGGGCCAGTCCGCAAAACATGTCACATGTTGAAGTAGCTTTCCACTTCATAAGCCACATTGACATTTCCAAAGGTCTGTCCATTCCCAGGGTTGTCTCTTAGAAGAACACCCACACACAATAATGCATCTTTAAGGACTGTCCACTTCCATGATCATCCTCTTCATAGGCTAGTCACCTTAAAGTATTGCCAATTTTAAAGGTCCGTAAGCTTCCCAGGTCCACCTCTTAAAGGGCCAGTACACTTAAAATGCTGTTGTTTCGAGGGTTTGTACACAACCCTGGTCAACCTCTTAAAGGACATAATTCCCTAAATTTGTCACCTCTTCAAGGGTTTGTCCACTTCTAGGGTCTGCCTCTTAAAGGGCCAGACCGCAAAACATGTCACATGTTCAAGTGGCTTTCCACTTCATAAGCCACATTGACATTTCCAAAGGTCTGTCCATTCCCAGGGTTGTCTCTTAGAAGGCCACCCACACACAATAATGCATCTTTAAGGACTGTCCACTTCCATGGTCATCCTCTTCATAGGCCAGTCACCTTAAAGTATTGCCAATTTTAAAGGTCTGTAAGCTTCCCAGGTCAGCCTCTTAAAGGGCCAGTACACTTAAAATGCTGTTGTTTCGAGGGTTTGTACACAACCCTGGTCAACCTCTTAAAGGACATAATTCCCTAAATTTGTCACCTCTTCAAGGGTTTGTCCATATCTAGGGTCTGCCTCTTAAAGGGCCAGTCATCAAAACATGTCACATGTTCAAGTGGCTTTCCACTTCATAAGCCACATTGACATTTCCAAAGGTCTGTCCATTCCCAGGGTTGTCTCTTAGAAGGCCACCCACACACAATAATGCATCTTTAAGGACTGTCCACTTCCATGGTCATCCTCTTCATAGGCCAGTCACCTTAAAGTATTGCCAATTTTAAAGGTCCGTAAGCTTCCCAGGTCCACCTCTTAAAGGGCCAGTACACTTAAAATGCTGTTGTTTCGGGGGTTTGTACACAACCCTGGTCAACCTCTTAAAGGACATAATTCCCTAAATTTGTCACCTCTTCAAGGGTTTGTCCACTTCTAGGGTCTGCCTCTTAAAGGGCCAGTCCGCAAAACATGTCACATGTTCAAGTGGCTTTCCACTTCATAAGCCACATTGACATTTCTAAAGGTCTGTCCATTCCCAGGGTTGTCTCTTAGAAGGCCACCCACACACAATAATGCATCTTTAAGGACTGTCCACTTCCATGGTCATCCTCTTCATAGGCCAGTCACCTTAAAGTATTGCCAATTTTAAAGGTCTGTAAGCTTCCCAGGTCAGCCTCTTAAAGGGCCAGTACACTTAAAATGCTGTTGTTTCGAGGGTTTGTACACAACCCTGGTCAACCTCTTAAAGGACATAATTCCCTAAATTTGTCACCTCTTCAAGGGTTTGTCCATATCTAGGGTCTGCCTCTTAAAGGTCCAGTCATCAAAACATGTCACATGTTCAAGTGGATTTCCACTTCATAAGCCACATTGACATTTCCAAAGGTCTGTCCATTCCCAGGGTTGTCTCTTAGAAGGCCACCCACACACAATAATGCATCTTTAAGGACTGTCCACTTCCATGGTCATCCTCTTCATAGGCCAGTCACCTTAAAGTATTGCCAATTTTAAAGGTCCGTAAGCTTCCCAGGTCCACCTCTTAAAGGGCCAGTACACTTAAAATGCTGTTGTTTCGGAGGTTTGTACACAACCCTGGTCAACCTCTTAAAGGACATAATTCCCTAAATTTGTCACCTCTTCAAGGGTTTGTCCACTTCTAGGGTCTGCCTCTTAAAGGGCCAGTCCGCAAAACATGTCACATGTTCAAGTGGCTTTCCACTTCATAAGCCACATTGAAATTTCCAAAGGTCTGTCCATTCCAAGGGTTGTCTCTTAGAAGGCCACCCACACACAATAATGCATCTTTAAGGACTGTCCACTTCCATGGTCATCCTCTTCATAGGCCAGTCACCTTAAAGTATTGCCAATTTTAAAGGTCTGTAAGCTTCCCAGGTCAGCCTCTTAAAGGGCCAGTACACTTAAAATGCTGTTGTTTTGAGGGTTTGTACACAACCCTGGTCAACCTCTTAAAGGACATAATTCCCTAAATTTTTCACCTCCTCAAGGGTTTGTCCATATCTAGGGTCTGCCTCTTAAAGGGCCAGTCATCAAAACATGTCACATGTTCAAGTGGATTTCCACTTCATAAGCCACATTGACATTTCCAAAGGTCTGTCCATTCCCAGGGTTGTCTCTTAGAAGGCCACCCACACACAATAATGCATCTTTAAGGACTGTCCACTTCCATGGTCATCCTCTTCATAGGCCAGTCACCTTAAAGTATTGCCAATTTTAAAGGTCCGTAAGCTTCCCAGGTCCACCTCTTAAAGGGCCAGTACACTTAAAATGCTGTTGTTTCGAGGGTTTGTACACAACCCTGGTCAACCTCTTAAAGTACATAATTCCCTAAATTTGTCACCTCTTCAAGGGTTTGTCCACTTCTAGGGTCTGCCTCTTAAAGGGCCAGTCCGCAAAACATGTCACATGTTGAAGTAGCTTTCCACTTCATAAGCCACATTGACATTTCCAAAGGTCTGTCCATTCCCAGGGTTGTCTCTTAGAAGGCCACCCACACACAATAATGCATCTTTAAGGACTGTCCACTTCCATGATCATCCTCTTCATAGGCCAGTCACCTTAAAGTATTGCCAATTTTAAAGGTCCGTAAGCTTCCCAGGTCCACCTCTTAAAGGGCCAGTACACTTAAAATGCTGTTGTTTCGAGGGTTTGTACACAACCCTGGTCAACCTCTTAAAGGACATAATTCCCTAAATTTGTCACCTCTTCAAGGGTTTGTCCATATCTAGGGTCTGCCTCTTAAAGGGCCAGTCATCAAAACATGTCACATGTTCAAGTGGCTTTCCACTTCATAAGCCACATTGACATTTCCAAAGGTCTGTCCATTCCCAGGGTTGTCTCTTAGAAGGCCACCCACACACAATAATGCATCTTTAAGGACTGTCCACTTCCATGGTCATCCTCTTCATAGGCCAGTCACCTTAAAGTATTGCCAATTTTAAAGGTCCGTAAGCTTCCCAGGTCCACCTCTTAAAGGGCCAGTACACTTAAAATGCTGTTGTTTCGGGGGTTTGTACACAACCCTGGTCAACCTCTTAAAGGACATAATTCCCTAAATTTGTCACCTCTTCAAGGGTTTGTCCACTTCTAGGGTCTGCCTCTTAAAGGGCCAGTCCGCAAAACATGTCACATGTTCAAGTGGCTTTCCACTTCATAAGCCACATTGACATTTCTAAAGGTCTGTCCATTCCCAGGGTTGTCTCTTAGAAGGCCACCCACACACAATAATGCATCTTTAAGGACTGTCCACTTCCATGGTCATCCTCTTCATAGGCCAGTCACCTTAAAGTATTGCCAATTTTAAAGGTCTGTAAGCTTCCCAGGTCAGCCTCTTAAAGGGCCAGTACACTTAAAATGCTGTTGTTTCGAGGGTTTGTACACAACCCTGGTCAACCTCTTAAAGGACATAATTCCCTAAATTTGTCACCTCTTCAAGGGTTTGTCCATATCTAGGGTCTGCCTCTTAAAGGTCCAGTCATCAAAACATGTCACATGTTCAAGTGGATTTCCACTTCATAAGCCACATTGACATTTCCAAAGGTCTGTCCATTCCCAGGGTTGTCTCTTAGAAGGCCACCCACACACAATAATGCATCTTTAAGGACTGTCCACTTCCATGGTCATCCTCTTCATAGGCCAGTCACCTTAAAGTATTGCCAATTTTAAAGGTCCGTAAGCTTCCCAGGTCCACCTCTTAAAGGGCCAGTACACTTAAAATGCTGTTGTTTCGGAGGTTTGTACACAACCCTGGTCAACCTCTTAAAGGACATAATTCCCTAAATTTGTCACCTCTTCAAGGGTTTGTCCACTTCTAGGGTCTGCCTCTTAAAGGGCCAGTCCGCAAAACATGTCACATGTTCAAGTGGCTTTCCACTTCATAAGCCACATTGAAATTTCCAAAGGTCTGTCCATTCCAAGGGTTGTCTCTTAGAAGGCCACCCACACACAATAATGCATCTTTAAGGACTGTCCACTTCCATGGTCATCCTCTTCATAGGCCAGTCACCTTAAAGTATTGCCAATTTTAAAGGTCTGTAAGCTTCCCAGGTCAGCCTCTTAAAGGGCCAGTACACTTAAAATGCTGTTGTTTTGAGGGTTTGTACACAACCCTGGTCAACCTCTTAAAGGACATAATTCCCTAAATTTTTCACCTCCTCAAGGGTTTGTCCATATCTAGGGTCTGCCTCTTAAAGGGCCAGTCATCAAAACATGTCACATGTTCAAGTGGATTTCCACTTCATAAGCCACATTGACATTTCCAAAGGTCTGTCCATTCCCAGGGTTGTCTCTTAGAAGGCCACCCACACACAATAATGCATCTTTAAGGACTGTCCACTTCCATGGTCATCCTCTTCATAGGCCAGTCACCTTAAAGTATTGCCAATTTTAAAGGTCCGTAAGCTTCCCAGGTCCACCTCTTAAAGGGCCAGTACACTTAAAATGCTGTTGTTTCGAGGGTTTGTACACAACCCTGGTCAACCTCTTAAAGTACATAATTCCCTAAATTTGTCACCTCTTCAAGGGTTTGTCCACTTCTAGGGTCTGCCTCTTAAAGGGCCAGTCCGCAAAACATGTCACATGTTGAAGTAGCTTTCCACTTCATAAGCCACATTGACATTTCCAAAGGTCTGTCCATTCCCAGGGTTGTCTCTTAGAAGGCCACCCACACACAATAATGCATCTTTAAGGACTGTCCACTTCCATGATCATCCTCTTCATAGGCCAGTCACCTTAAAGTATTGCCAATTTTAAAGGTCCGTAAGCTTCCCAGGTCCACCTCTTAAAGGGCCAGTACACTTAAAATGCTGTTGTTTCGAGGGTTTGTACACAACCCTGGTCAACCTCTTAAAGGACATAATTCCCTAAATTTGTCACCTCTTCAAGGGTTTGTCCACTTCTAGGGTCTGCCTCTTAAAGGGCCAGTCCGCAAAACATGTCACATGTTCAAGTGGCTTTCCACTTCATAAGCCACATTGACATTTCCAAAGGTCTGTCCATTCCCAGGGTTGTCTCTTAGAAGGCCACCCACACACAATAATGCATCTTTAAGGACTGTCCACTTCCATGGTCATCCTCTTCATAGGCCAGTCACCTTAAAGTATTGCCAATTTTAAAGGTCTGTAAGCTTCCCAGGTCAGCCTCTTAAAGGGCCAGTACACTTAAAATGCTGTTGTTTCGAGGGTTTGTACACAACCCTGGTCAACCTCTTAAAGGACATAATTCCCTAAATTTGTCACCTCTTCAAGGGTTTGTCCATATCTAGGGTCTGCCTCTTAAAGGGCCAGTCATCAAAACATGTCACATGTTCAAGTGGATTTCCACTTCATAAGCCACATTAACATTTCCAAAGGTCTGTCCATTCCCAGGGTTGTCTCTTAGAAGGCCACCCACACACAATAATGCATCTTTAAGGACTGTCCACTTCCATGGTCATCCTCTTCATAGGCCAGTCACCTTAAAGTATTGCCAATTTTAAAGGTCTGTAAGCTTCCCAGGTCCACCTCTTAAAGGGCCAGTACACTTAAAATGCTGTTGTTTCTAGGGTTTGTACACAACCCTGGTCAACCTCTTAAAGGACATAATTCCCTAAATTTGTCTCCTCTTCAAGGGTTTGTCCACTTCTAGGGTCTGCCTCTTAAAGGGCCAGTCATCAAAACATGTCACATGTTCAAGTGGATTTCCACTTCATAAGCCACATTTACATTTCCAAAGGTCTGTCCATTCCCAGGGTTGTCTCTTAGAAGGCCACCCACACACAATAATGCATCTTTAAGGACTGTCCACTTCCATGGTCATCCTCTTCATAGGCCAGTCACCTTAAAGTATTGCCAATTTTAAAGGTCCGTAAGCTTCCCAGGTCCACCTCTTAAAGGGCCAGTACACTTAAAATGCTGTTGTTTCGAGGGTTTGTACACAACCCTGGTCAACCTCTTAAAGGACATAATTCCCTAAATTTGTCACCTCTTCAAGGGTTTGTCCACTTCTAGGGTCTGCCTCATAAAGGGCCAGTCCGCAAAATATGCCACATGTTCAACTGGCTTTCCACTTCATAAGCCCCATTGACATTTCCAAAGGTCTGTCCATTCCCAGGGTTGTCTCTTAGAAGGCCACCCACACACAATAATGCATCTTTAAGGACTGTCCACTTCCATGGTCATCCTCTTCATAGGCCAGTCACCTTAAAGTATTGCCAATTTTAAAGGTCCGTAAGCTTCCCAGGCCTGCCTCTTAAAGGGCCAGTACACTAAAAATGCTGTTGTTTCGAGGGTTTGTACACAACCCTGGTCAACCTCTTAAAGGACATAATTCCCTATATTTGTCACCTCTTCAAGGGTTTGTCCATATCTAGGGTCTGCCTCTTAAAGGGCCAGTCATCAAAACATGTCACATGTTCAAGTGGCTTTCCACTTCATAAGCCACATTGACATTTACAAAAAGGTCTGTCCATTCTCAGGGTTGTCTCTTAGAAGGCCACCCACACACAATAATGCATCTTTAAGGACTGTCCACTTCCATGGTCATCCTCTTCATAGGCCAGTCACCTTAAAGTATTGCCAATTTTAAAGTTCCGTAAGCTTCCCAGGTCCACCTCTTAAAGGGCCAGGACACTTAAAATGCTGTTGTTTTGAGGGTTTGTACACAAGCCTGGTCAACCTCTTAAAGGACATAATTCCCTAAATTTGTCACCTCTTCAAGGGTTTGTCCATATCTAGGGTCTGCCTCTTAAAGGGCCAGTCCGCAAAACATGTCACATGTTCAAGTGGCTTTCCACTTTATAAGCCACATTGACATTTCCAAAGGTCTGTCCATTCCCAGGGTTGTCTCTTAGAAGGCCACCCACACACAATAATGCATCTTTAAGGACTGTCCACTTCCATGGTCATCCTCTTCATAGGCCAGTCACCTTAAAGTATTGCCAATTTTAAAGGTCCGTAAGCTTCCCAGGTCCACCTCTTAAAGGGCCAGGACACTTAAAATGCTGTTGTTTTTAGGGTTTGTACACAACCCTGGTCAACCTCTTAAAGGACATAACTCCCTAAATTTGTCACCTCTTCAAGAGTTTGTCCACTCCTAGGGTCTGCCTCTTAGAGGGCCAGTTCTAAAACATGTCACATGTTCAAGTGGCTTTCCACTTCATAAGCCACATTGACATTTCCAAAGATCTGTCCATTCCCAGGGTTGTCTCTTAGAAGGCCACCCACACACAATAATGCATCTTTAAGGACTGTCCACTTCCATGGTCATCCTCTTCATAGGCCAGTCACCTTAAAGTATTGCCAATTTTAAAGGTCCGTAAGCTTCCCAGGTCCACCTCTTAAAGGGCCAGTACACTTAAAATGCTGTTGTTTCGAGGGTTTGTACACAACCCTGGTCAACCTCTTAAAGGACATAATTCCCTAAATTTGTCACCTCTTCAAGGGTTTGTCCACTTCTAGGGTCTGCCTCTTAAAGGGCCAGTCCGCAAAACATGTCACATGTTCAAGTGGCTTTCCACTTCATAAGCCACATTGACATTTCCAAAGGTCTGTCCATTCCCAGGGTTGTCTCTTAGAAGGCCACCCACACACAATAATGCATCTTTAAGGACTGTCCACTTCCATGGTCATCCTCTTCATAGGCCAGTCACCTTAAAGTATTGCCAATTTTTAAGGTCCGTAAGCTTCCCAGGTCCACCTCTTAAAGGGCCAGTACACTTAAAATGCTGTTGTTTTGAGGGTTTGTACACAACCCTGGTCAACCCTTTTAAAGGACATAATTCCCTAAATTTGTCACCTCTTCAAGGGTTTGTCCACTTCTAGGGTCTGCCTCTTAAAGGGCCAGTCCGCAAAACATGTCACATGTTCAAGTGGCTTTCCACTTCATAAGCCACATTGACATTTCCAAAGGTCTGTCCATTCCCAGGGTTGTCTCTTAGAAGGCCACCCACACACAATAATGCATCTTTAAGGACTGTCCACTTCCATGGTCATCCTCTTCATAGGCCAGTCACCTTAAAGTATTGCCAATTTTAAAGGTCCGTAAGCTTCCCAGGTCCACCTCTTAAAGGGCCAGTACACTTAAAATGCTGTTGTTTCGAGGGTTTGTACACAACCCTGGTCAACCTCTTAAAGGACATAATTCCCTAAATTTGTCACCTCTTCAAGGGTTTGTCCACTTCTAGGGTCTGCCTCATAAAGGGCCAGTCCGCAAAATATGCCACATGTTCAACTGGCTTTCCACTTCATAAGCCCCATTGACATTTCCAAAGGTCTGTCCATTCCCAGGGTTGTCTCTTAGAAGGCCACCCACACACAATAATGCATCTTTAAGGACTGTCCACTTCCATGGTCATCCTCTTCATAGGCCAGTCACCTTAAAGTATTGCCAATTTTAAAGGTCCGTAAGCTTCCCAGGCCTGCCTCTTAAAGGGCCAGTACACTAAAAATGCTGTTGTTTCGAGGGTTTGTACACAACCCTGGTCAACCTCTTAAAGGACATAATTCCCTATATTTGTCACCTCTTCAAGGGTTTGTCCATATCTAGGGTCTGCCTCTTAAAGGGCCAGTCATCAAAACATGTCACATGTTCAAGTGGCTTTCCACTTCATAAGCCACATTGACATTTACAAAAAGGTCTGTCCATTCTCAGGGTTGTCTCTTAGAAGGCCACCCACACACAATAATGCATCTTTAAGGACTGTCCACTTCCATGGTCATCCTCTTCATAGGCCAGTCACCTTAAAGTATTGCCAATTTTTAAGGTCCGTAAGCTTCCCAGGTCCACCTCTTAAAGGGCCAGTACACTTAAAATGCTGTTGTTTTGAGGGTTTGTACACAACCCTGGTCAACCCTTTTAAAGGACATAATTCCCTAAATTTGTCACCTCTTCAAGGGTTTGTCCACTTCTAGGGTCTGCCTCTTAAAGGGCCAGTCCGCAAAACATGTCACATGTTCAAGTGGCTTTCCACTTCATAAGCCACATTGACATTTCCAAAGGTCTGTCCATTCCCAGGGTTGTCTCTTAGAAGGCCACCCACACACAATAATGCATCTTTAAGGACTGTCCACTTCCATGGTCATCCTCTTCATAGGCCAGTCACCTTAAAGTATTGCCAATTTTAAAGGTCCGTAAGCTTCCCAGGTCCACCTCTTAAAGGGCCAGTACACTTAAAATGCTGTTGTTTCGAGGGTTTGTACACAACCCTGGTCAACCTCTTAAAGGACATAATTCCCTAAATTTGTCACCTCTTCAAGGGTTTGTCCACTTCTAGGGTCTGCCTCATAAAGGGCCAGTCCGCAAAATATGCCACATGTTCAACTGGCTTTCCACTTCATAAGCCCCATTGACATTTCCAAAGGTCTGTCCATTCCCAGGGTTGTCTCTTAGAAGGCCACCCACACACAATAATGCATCTTTAAGGACTGTCCACTTCCATGGTCATCCTCTTCATAGGCCAGTCACCTTAAAGTATTGCCAATTTTAAAGGTCCGTAAGCTTCCCAGGCCTGCCTCTTAAAGGGCCAGTACACTAAAAATGCTGTTGTTTCGAGGGTTTGTACACAACCCTGGTCAACCTCTTAAAGGACATAATTCCCTATATTTGTCACCTCTTCAAGGGTTTGTCCATATCTAGGGTCTGCCTCTTAAAGGGCCAGTCATCAAAACATGTCACATGTTCAAGTGGCTTTCCACTTCATAAGCCACATTGACATTTACAAAAAGGTCTGTCCATTCTCAGGGTTGTCTCTTAGAAGGCCACCCACACACAATAATGCATCTTTAAGGACTGTCCACTTCCATGGTCATCCTCTTCATAGGCCAGTCACCTTAAAGTATTGCCAATTTTAAAGTTCCGTAAGCTTCCCAGGTCCACCTCTTAAAGGGCCAGGACACTTAAAATGCTGTTGTTTTGAGGGTTTGTACACAACCCTGGTCAACCTCTTAAAGGACATAATTCCCTAAATTTGTCACCTCTTCAAGAGTTTGTCCACTTCTAGTTTCTGCCTCTTAAAGGGCCAGTCCGCAAAACATGTCACATGTTGAAGTGGCTTTCCACTTCATAAGCCACATTGACATTTCCAAAGGTCTGTCCATTCCCAGGGTTGTCTCTTAGAAGGCCACCCACACACAATAATGCATCTTTAAGGACTGTCCACTTCCATGATCATCCTCTTCATAGGCCAGTCACCTTAAAGTATTGCCAATTTTAAAGGTCCGTAAGCTTCCCAGGTCCACCTCTTAAAGGGCCAGTACACTTAAAATGCTGTTGTTTCGAGGGTTTGTACACAACCCTGGTCAACCTCTTAAAGGACATAATTCCCTAAATTTGTCACCTCTTCAAGGGTTTGTCCACTTCTAGGGTCTGCCTCTTAAAGGGCCAGTCCGCAAAACATGTCACATGTTCAAGTGGCTTTCCACTTCATAAGCCACATTGACATTTCCAAAGGTCTGTCCATTCCCAGGGTTGTCTCTTAGAAGGCCACCCACACACAATAATGGATCTTTAAGGACTGTCCACATCCATGGTCATCCTCTTCATAGGCCAGTCACCTTAAAGTATTGCCAATTTTAAAGGTCCGTAAGCTTCCCAGGTCCACCTCTTAAAGGGCCAGGACACCTAAAATGCTGTTGTTTTGAGGGTTTGTACACAACCCTGGTCAACCCTTTTAAAGGACATAATTCCCGAAATTTGTCACCTCTTCAAGGGTTTGTCCATATCTAGGGTCTGCCTCTTAAAGGGCCAGTCCGCAAAACATGTCACATGTTCAAGTGGCTTTCCACTTTATAAGCCACATTGACATTTCCAAAGGTCTGTCCATTCCCAGGGTTGTCTCTTAGAAGGCCACCCACACACAATAATGCATCTTTAAGGACTGTCCACTTCCATGGTCATCCTCTTCATAGGCCAGTCACCTTAAAGTATTGCCAATTTTTAAGGTCCGTAAGCTTCCCAGGTCCACCTCTTAAAGGGCCAGTACACTTAAAATGCTGTTGTTTTGAGGGTTTGTACACAACCCTGGTCAACCCTTTTAAAGGACATAATTCCCTAAATTTGTCACCTCTTCAAGGGTTTGTCCACTTCTAGGGTCTGCCTCTTAAAGGGCCAGTCCGCAAAACATGTCACATGTTCAAGTGGCTTTCCACTTCATAAGCCACATTGACATTTCCAAAGGTCTGTCCATTCCCAGGGTTGTCTCTTAGAAGGCCACCCACACACAATAATGCATCTTTAAGGACTGTCCACTTCCATGGTCATCCTCTTCATAGGCCAGTCACCTTAAAGTATTGCCAATTTTTAAGGTCCGTAAGCTTCCCAGGTCCACCTCTTAAAGGGCCAGTACACTTAAAATGCTGTTGTTTTGAGGGTTTGTACACAACCCTGGTCAACCCTTTTAAAGGACATAATTCCCTAAATTTGTCACCTCTTCAAGGGTTTGTCCACTTCTAGGGTCTGCCTCTTAAAGGGCCAGTCCGCAAAACATGTCACATGTTCAAGTGGCTTTCCACTTCATAAGCCACATTGACATTTCCAAAGGTCTGTCCATTCCCAGGGTTGTCTCTTAGAAGGCCACCCACACACAATAATGCATCTTTAAGGACTGTCCACTTCCATGGTCATCCTCTTCATAGGCCAGTCACCTTAAAGTATTGCCAATTTTAAAGGTCCGTAAGCTTCCCAGGTCCACCTCTTAAAGGGCCAGTACACTTAAAATGCTGTTGTTTCGAGGGTTTGTACACAACCCTGGTCAACCTCTTAAAGGACATAATTCCCTAAATTTGTCACCTCTTCAAGGGTTTGTCCACTTCTAGGGTCTGCCTCATAAAGGGCCAGTCCGCAAAATATGCCACATGTTCAACTGGCTTTCCACTTCATAAGCCCCATTGACATTTCCAAAGGTCTGTCCATTCCCAGGGTTGTCTCTTAGAAGGCCACCCACACACAATAATGCATCTTTAAGGACTGTCCACTTCCATGGTCATCCTCTTCATAGGCCAGTCACCTTAAAGTATTGCCAATTTTAAAGGTCCGTAAGCTTCCCAGGTCCACCTCTTAAAGGGCCAGGACACTTAAAATGCTGTTGTTTTTAGGGTTTGTACACAACCCTGGTCAACCTCTTAAAGGACATAACTCCCTAAATTTGTCACCTCTTCAAGAGTTTGTCCACTCCTAGGGTCTGCCTCTTAGAGGGCCAGTTCTAAAACATGTCACATGTTCAAGTGGCTTTCCACTTCATAAGCCACATTGACATTTCCAAAGGTCTGTCCATTCCCAGGGTTGTCTCTTAGAAGGCCACCCACACACAATAATGCATCTTTAAGGACTGTCCACTTCCATGGTCATCCTCTTCATAGGCCAGTCACCTTAAAGTATTGCCAATTTTAAAGGTCCGTAAGCTTCCCAGGTCCACCTCTTAAAGGGCCAGTACACTTAAAATGCTGTTGTTTCGAGGGTTTGTACACAACCCTGGTCAACCTCTTAAAGGACATAATTCCCTAAATTTGTCACCTCTTCAAGGGTTTGTCCACTTCTAGGGTCTGCCTCTTAAAGGGCCAGTCCGCAAAACATGTCACATGTTCAAGTGGCTTTCCACTTCATAAGCCACATTGACATTTCCAAAGGTCTGTCCATTCCCAGGGTTGTCTCTTAGAAGGCCACCCACACACAATAATGCATCTTTAAGGACTGTCCACTTCCATGGTCATCCTCTTCATAGGCCAGTCACCTTAAAGTATTGCCAATTTTAAAGGTCCGTAAGCTTCCCAGGCCTGCCTCTTAAAGGGCCAGTACACTAAAAATGCTGTTGTTTCGAGGGTTTGTACACAACCCTGGTCAACCTCTTAAAGGACATAATTCCCTATATTTGTCACCTCTTCAAGGGTTTGTCCATATCTAGGGTCTGCCTCTTAAAGGGCCAGTCATCAAAACATGTCACATGTTCAAGTGGCTTTCCACTTCATAAGCCACATTGACATTTACAAAAAGGTCTGTCCATTCTCAGGGTTGTCTCTTAGAAGGCCACCCACACACAATAATGCATCTTTAAGGACTGTCCACTTCCATGGTCATCCTCTTCATAGGCCAGTCACCTTAAAGTATTGCCAATTTTTAAGGTCCGTAAGCTTCCCAGGTCCACCTCTTAAAGGGCCAGTACACTTAAAATGCTGTTGTTTTGAGGGTTTGTACACAACCCTGGTCAACCCTTTTAAAGGACATAATTCCCTAAATTTGTCACCTCTTCAAGGGTTTGTCCACTTCTAGGGTCTGCCTCTTAAAGGGCCAGTCCGCAAAACATGTCACATGTTCAAGTGGCTTTCCACTTCATAAGCCACATTGACATTTCCAAAGGTCTGTCCATTCCCAGGGTTGTCTCTTAGAAGGCCACCCACACACAATAATGCATCTTTAAGGACTGTCCACTTCCATGGTCATCCTCTTCATAGGCCAGTCACCTTAAAGTATTGCCAATTTTAAAGGTCCGTAAGCTTCCCAGGTCCACCTCTTAAAGGGCCAGTACACTTAAAATGCTGTTGTTTCGAGGGTTTGTACACAACCCTGGTCAACCTCTTAAAGGACATAATTCCCTAAATTTGTCACCTCTTCAAGGGTTTGTCCACTTCTAGGGTCTGCCTCATAAAGGGCCAGTCCGCAAAATATGCCACATGTTCAACTGGCTTTCCACTTCATAAGCCCCATTGACATTTCCAAAGGTCTGTCCATTCCCAGGGTTGTCTCTTAGAAGGCCACCCACACACAATAATGCATCTTTAAGGACTGTCCACTTCCATGGTCATCCTCTTCATAGGCCAGTCACCTTAAAGTATTGCCAATTTTAAAGGTCCGTAAGCTTCCCAGGCCTGCCTCTTAAAGGGCCAGTACACTAAAAATGCTGTTGTTTCGAGGGTTTGTACACAACCCTGGTCAACCTCTTAAAGGACATAATTCCCTATATTTGTCACCTCTTCAAGGGTTTGTCCATATCTAGGGTCTGCCTCTTAAAGGGCCAGTCATCAAAACATGTCACATGTTCAAGTGGCTTTCCACTTCATAAGCCACATTGACATTTACAAAAAGGTCTGTCCATTCTCAGGGTTGTCTCTTAGAAGGCCACCCACACACAATAATGCATCTTTAAGGACTGTCCACTTCCATGGTCATCCTCTTCATAGGCCAGTCACCTTAAAGTATTGCCAATTTTAAAGTTCCGTAAGCTTCCCAGGTCCACCTCTTAAAGGGCCAGGACACTTAAAATGCTGTTGTTTTGAGGGTTTGTACACAACCCTGGTCAACCTCTTAAAGGACATAATTCCCTAAATTTGTCACCTCTTCAAGAGTTTGTCCACTTCTAGTTTCTGCCTCTTAAAGGGCCAGTCCGCAAAACATGTCACATGTTGAAGTGGCTTTCCACTTCATAAGCCACATTGACATTTCCAAAGGTCTGTCCATTCCCAGGGTTGTCTCTTAGAAGGCCACCCACACACAATAATGCATCTTTAAGGACTGTCCACTTCCATGATCATCCTCTTCATAGGCCAGTCACCTTAAAGTATTGCCAATTTTAAAGGTCCGTAAGCTTCCCAGGTCCACCTCTTAAAGGGCCAGTACACTTAAAATGCTGTTGTTTCGAGGGTTTGTACACAACCCTGGTCAACCTCTTAAAGGACATAATTCCCTAAATTTGTCACCTCTTCAAGGGTTTGTCCACTTCTAGGGTCTGCCTCTTAAAGGGCCAGTCCGCAAAACATGTCACATGTTCAAGTGGCTTTCCACTTCATAAGCCACATTGACATTTCCAAAGGTCTGTCCATTCCCAGGGTTGTCTCTTAGAAGGCCACCCACACACAATAATGGATCTTTAAGGACTGTCCACATCCATGGTCATCCTCTTCATAGGCCAGTCACCTTAAAGTATTGCCAATTTTAAAGGTCCGTAAGCTTCCCAGGTCCACCTCTTAAAGGGCCAGGACACCTAAAATGCTGTTGTTTTGAGGGTTTGTACACAACCCTGGTCAACCCTTTTAAAGGACATAATTCCCGAAATTTGTCACCTCTTCAAGGGTTTGTCCATATCTAGGGTCTGCCTCTTAAAGGGCCAGTCCGCAAAACATGTCACATGTTCAAGTGGCTTTCCACTTTATAAGCCACATTGACATTTCCAAAGGTCTGTCCATTCCCAGGGTTGTCTCTTAGAAGGCCACCCACACACAATAATGCATCTTTAAGGACTGTCCACTTCCATGGTCATCCTCTTCATAGGCCAGTCACCTTAAAGTATTGCCAATTTTTAAGGTCCGTAAGCTTCCCAGGTCCACCTCTTAAAGGGCCAGTACACTTAAAATGCTGTTGTTTTGAGGGTTTGTACACAACCCTGGTCAACCCTTTTAAAGGACATAATTCCCTAAATTTGTCACCTCTTCAAGGGTTTGTCCACTTCTAGGGTCTGCCTCTTAAAGGGCCAGTCCGCAAAACATGTCACATGTTCAAGTGGCTTTCCACTTCATAAGCCACATTGACATTTCCAAAGGTCTGTCCATTCCCAGGGTTGTCTCTTAGAAGGCCACCCACACACAATAATGCATCTTTAAGGACTGTCCACTTCCATGGTCATCCTCTTCATAGGCCAGTCACCTTAAAGTATTGCCAATTTTTAAGGTCCGTAAGCTTCCCAGGTCCACCTCTTAAAGGGCCAGTACACTTAAAATGCTGTTGTTTTGAGGGTTTGTACACAACCCTGGTCAACCCTTTTAAAGGACATAATTCCCTAAATTTGTCACCTCTTCAAGGGTTTGTCCACTTCTAGGGTCTGCCTCTTAAAGGGCCAGTCCGCAAAACATGTCACATGTTCAAGTGGCTTTCCACTTCATAAGCCACATTGACATTTCCAAAGGTCTGTCCATTCCCAGGGTTGTCTCTTAGAAGGCCACCCACACACAATAATGCATCTTTAAGGACTGTCCACTTCCATGGTCATCCTCTTCATAGGCCAGTCACCTTAAAGTATTGCCAATTTTAAAGGTCCGTAAGCTTCCCAGGTCCACCTCTTAAAGGGCCAGTACACTTAAAATGCTGTTGTTTCGAGGGTTTGTACACAACCCTGGTCAACCTCTTAAAGGACATAATTCCCTAAATTTGTCACCTCTTCAAGGGTTTGTCCACTTCTAGGGTCTGCCTCATAAAGGGCCAGTCCGCAAAATATGCCACATGTTCAACTGGCTTTCCACTTCATAAGCCCCATTGACATTTCCAAAGGTCTGTCCATTCCCAGGGTTGTCTCTTAGAAGGCCACCCACACACAATAATGCATCTTTAAGGACTGTCCACTTCCATGGTCATCCTCTTCATAGGCCAGTCACCTTAAAGTATTGCCAATTTTAAAGGTCCGTAAGCTTCCCAGGCCTGCCTCTTAAAGGGCCAGTACACTAAAAATGCTGTTGTTTCGAGGGTTTGTACACAACCCTGGTCAACCTCTTAAAGGACATAATTCCCTATATTTGTCACCTCTTCAAGGGTTTGTCCATATCTAGGGTCTGCCTCATAAAGGGCCAGTCATCAAAACATGTCACATGTTCAAGTGGCTTTCCACTTCATAAGCCACATTGACATTTACAAAAAGGTCTGTCCATTCTCAGGGTTGTCTCTTAGAAGGCCACCCACACACAATAATGCATCTTTAAGGACTGTCCACTTCCATGGTCATCCTCTTCATAGGCCAGTCACCTTAAAGTATTGCCAATTTTTAAGGTCCGTAAGCTTCCCAGGTCCACCTCTTAAAGGGCCAGTACACTTAAAATGCTGTTGTTTTGAGGGTTTGTACACAACCCTGGTCAACCCTTTTAAAGGACATAATTCCCTAAATTTGTCACCTCTTCAAGGGTTTGTCCACTTCTAGGGTCTGCCTCTTAAAGGGCCAGTCCGCAAAACATGTCACATGTTCAAGTGGCTTTCCACTTCATAAGCCACATTGACATTTCCAAAGGTCTGTCCATTCCCAGGGTTGTCTCTTAGAAGGCCACCCACACACAATAATGCATCTTTAAGGACTGTCCACTTCCATGGTCATCCTCTTCATAGGCCAGTCACCTTAAAGTATTGCCAATTTTAAAGGTCCGTAAGCTTCCCAGGTCCACCTCTTAAAGGGCCAGTACACTTAAAATGCTGTTGTTTCGAGGGTTTGTACACAACCCTGGTCAACCTCTTAAAGGACATAATTCCCTATATTTGTCACCTCTTCAAGGGTTTGTCCATATCTAGGGTCTGCCTCTTAAAGGGCCAGTCATCAAAACATGTCACATGTTCAAGTGGCTTTCCACTTCATAAGCCACATTGACATTTACAAAAAGGTCTGTCCATTCTCAGGGTTGTCTCTTAGAAGGCCACCCACACACAATAATGCATCTTTAAGGACTGTCCACTTCCATGGTCATCCTCTTCATAGGCCAGTCACCTTAAAGTATTGCCAATTTTAAAGTTCCGTAAGCTTCCCAGGTCCACCTCTTAAAGGGCCAGGACACTTAAAATGCTGTTGTTTTGAGGGTTTGTACACAACCCTGGTCAACCTCTTAAAGGACATAATTCCCTAAATTTGTCACCTCTTCAAGAGTTTGTCCACTTCTAGTTTCTGCCTCTTAAAGGGCCAGTCCGCAAAACATGTCACATGTTCAAGTGGCTTTCCACTTCATAAGCCACATTGACATTTCCAAAGGTCTGTCCATTCCCAGGGTTGTCTCTTAGAAGGCCACCCACACACAATAATGCATCTTTAAGGACTGTCCACTTCCATGGTCATCCTCTTCATAGGCCAGTCACCTTAAAGTATTGCCAATTTTTAAGGTCCGTAAGCTTCCCAGGTCCACCTCTTAAAGGGCCAGTACACTTAAAATGCTGTTGTTTTGAGGGTTTGTACACAACCCTGGTCAACCCTTTTAAAGGACATAATTCCCTAAATTTGTCACCTCTTCAAGGGTTTGTCCACTTCTAGGGTCTGCCTCTTAAAGGGCCAGTCCGCAAAACATGTCACATGTTCAAGTGGCTTTCCACTTCATAAGCCACATTGACATTTCCAAAGGTCTGTCCATTCCCAGGGTTGTCTCTTAGAAGGCCACCCACACACAATAATGCATCTTTAAGGACTGTCCACTTCCATGGTCATCCTCTTCATAGGCCAGTCACCTTAAAGTATTGCCAATTTTTAAGGTCCGTAAGCTTCCCAGGTCCACCTCTTAAAGGGCCAGTACACTTAAAATGCTGTTGTTTTGAGGGTTTGTACACAACCCTGGTCAACCCTTTTAAAGGACATAATTCCCTAAATTTGTCACCTCTTCAAGGGTTTGTCCACTTCTAGGGTCTGCCTCTTAAAGGGCCAGTCCGCAAAACATGTCACATGTTCAAGTGGCTTTCCACTTCATAAGCCACATTGACATTTCCAAAGGTCTGTCCATTCCCAGGGTTGTCTCTTAGAAGGCCACCCACACACAATAATGCATCTTTAAGGACTGTCCACTTCCATGGTCATCCTCTTCATAGGCCAGTCACCTTAAAGTATTGCCAATTTTAAAGGTCCGTAAGCTTCCCAGGTCCACCTCTTAAAGGGCCAGTACACTTAAAATGCTGTTGTTTCGAGGGTTTGTACACAACCCTGGTCAACCTCTTAAAGGACATAATTCCCTAAATTTGTCACCTCTTCAAGGGTTTGTCCACTTCTAGGGTCTGCCTCATAAAGGGCCAGTCCGCAAAATATGCCACATGTTCAACTGGCTTTCCACTTCATAAGCCCCATTGACATTTCCAAAGGTCTGTCCATTCCCAGGGTTGTCTCTTAGAAGGCCACCCACACACAATAATGCATCTTTAAGGACTGTCCACTTCCATGGTCATCCTCTTCATAGGCCAGTCACCTTAAAGTATTGCCAATTTTAAAGGTCCGTAAGCTTCCCAGGCCTGCCTCTTAAAGGGCCAGTACACTAAAAATGCTGTTGTTTCGAGGGTTTGTACACAACCCTGGTCAACCTCTTAAAGGACATAATTCCCTATATTTGTCACCTCTTCAAGGGTTTGTCCATATCTAGGGTCTGCCTCATAAAGGGCCAGTCATCAAAACATGTCACATGTTCAAGTGGCTTTCCACTTCATAAGCCACATTGACATTTACAAAAAGGTCTGTCCATTCTCAGGGTTGTCTCTTAGAAGGCCACCCACACACAATAATGCATCTTTAAGGACTGTCCACTTCCATGGTCATCCTCTTCATAGGCCAGTCACCTTAAAGTATTGCCAATTTTTAAGGTCCGTAAGCTTCCCAGGTCCACCTCTTAAAGGGCCAGTACACTTAAAATGCTGTTGTTTTGAGGGTTTGTACACAACCCTGGTCAACCCTTTTAAAGGACATAATTCCCTAAATTTGTCACCTCTTCAAGGGTTTGTCCACTTCTAGGGTCTGCCTCTTAAAGGGCCAGTCCGCAAAACATGTCACATGTTCAAGTGGCTTTCCACTTCATAAGCCACATTGACATTTCCAAAGGTCTGTCCATTCCCAGGGTTGTCTCTTAGAAGGCCACCCACACACAATAATGCATCTTTAAGGACTGTCCACTTCCATGGTCATCCTCTTCATAGGCCAGTCACCTTAAAGTATTGCCAATTTTAAAGGTCCGTAAGCTTCCCAGGTCCACCTCTTAAAGGGCCAGTACACTTAAAATGCTGTTGTTTCGAGGGTTTGTACACAACCCTGGTCAACCTCTTAAAGGACATAATTCCCTATATTTGTCACCTCTTCAAGGGTTTGTCCATATCTAGGGTCTGCCTCTTAAAGGGCCAGTCATCAAAACATGTCACATGTTCAAGTGGCTTTCCACTTCATAAGCCACATTGACATTTACAAAAAGGTCTGTCCATTCTCAGGGTTGTCTCTTAGAAGGCCACCCACACACAATAATGCATCTTTAAGGACTGTCCACTTCCATGGTCATCCTCTTCATAGGCCAGTCACCTTAAAGTATTGCCAATTTTAAAGTTCCGTAAGCTTCCCAGGTCCACCTCTTAAAGGGCCAGGACACTTAAAATGCTGTTGTTTTGAGGGTTTGTACACAACCCTGGTCAACCTCTTAAAGGACATAATTCCCTAAATTTGTCACCTCTTCAAGAGTTTGTCCACTTCTAGTTTCTGCCTCTTAAAGGGCCAGTCCGCAAAACATGTCACATGTTCAAGTGGCTTTCCACTTCATAAGCCACATTGACATTTCCAAAGGTCTGTCCATTCCCAGGGTTGTCTCTTAGAAGGCCACCCACACACAATAATGCATCTTTAAGGACTGTCCACTTCCATGATCATCCTCTTCATAGGCCAGTCACCTTAAAGTATTGCCAATTTTAAAGGTCCGTAAGCTTCCCAGGTCCACCTCTTAAAGGGCCAGTACACTTAAAATGCTGTTGTTTCGAGGGTTTGTACACAACCCTGGTCAACCTCTTAAAGGACATAATTCCCTAAATTTGTCACCTCTTCAAGGGTTTGTCCACTTCTAGGGTCTGCCTCTTAAAGGGCCAGTCCGCAAAACATGTCACATGTTCAAGTGGCTTTCCACTTCATAAGCCACATTGACATTTCCAAAGGTCTGTCCATTCCCAGGGTTGTCTCTTAGAAGGCCACCCACACACAATAATGGATCTTTAAGGACTGTCCACATCCATGGTCATCCTCTTCATAGGCCAGTCACCTTAAAGTATTGCCAATTTTAAAGGTCCGTAAGCTTCCCAGGTCCACCTCTTAAAGGGCCAGGACACCTAAAATGCTGTTGTTTTGAGGGTTTGTACACAACCCTGGTCAACCCTTTTAAAGGACATAATTCCCGAAATTTGTCACCTCTTCAAGGGTTTGTCCATATCTAGGGTCTGCCTCTTAAAGGGCCAGTCCGCAAAACATGTCACATGTTCAAGTGGCTTTCCACTTTATAAGCCACATTGACATTTCCAAAGGTCTGTCCATTCCCAGGGTTGTCTCTTAGAAGGCCACCCACACACAATAATGCATCTTTAAGGACTGTCCACTTCCATGGTCATCCTCTTCATAGGCCAGTCACCTTAAAGTATTGCCAATTTTTAAGGTCCGTAAGCTTCCCAGGTCCACCTCTTAAAGGGCCAGTACACTTAAAATGCTGTTGTTTTGAGGGTTTGTACACAACCCTGGTCAACCCTTTTAAAGGACATAATTCCCTAAATTTGTCACCTCTTCAAGGGTTTGTCCACTTCTAGGGTCTGCCTCTTAAAGGGCCAGTCCGCAAAACATGTCACATGTTCAAGTGGCTTTCCACTTCATAAGCCACATTGACATTTCCAAAGGTCTGTCCATTCCCAGGGTTGTCTCTTAGAAGGCCACCCACACACAATAATGCATCTTTAAGGACTGTCCACTTCCATGGTCATCCTCTTCATAGGCCAGTCACCTTAAAGTATTGCCAATTTTTAAGGTCCGTAAGCTTCCCAGGTCCACCTCTTAAAGGGCCAGTACACTTAAAATGCTGTTGTTTTGAGGGTTTGTACACAACCCTGGTCAACCCTTTTAAAGGACATAATTCCCTAAATTTGTCACCTCTTCAAGGGTTTGTCCACTTCTAGGGTCTGCCTCTTAAAGGGCCAGTCCGCAAAACATGTCACATGTTCAAGTGGCTTTCCACTTCATAAGCCACATTGACATTTCCAAAGGTCTGTCCATTCCCAGGGTTGTCTCTTAGAAGGCCACCCACACACAATAATGCATCTTTAAGGACTGTCCACTTCCATGGTCATCCTCTTCATAGGCCAGTCACCTTAAAGTATTGCCAATTTTAAAGGTCCGTAAGCTTCCCAGGTCCACCTCTTAAAGGGCCAGTACACTTAAAATGCTGTTGTTTCGAGGGTTTGTACACAACCCTGGTCAACCTCTTAAAGGACATAATTCCCTAAATTTGTCACCTCTTCAAGGGTTTGTCCACTTCTAGGGTCTGCCTCATAAAGGGCCAGTCCGCAAAATATGCCACATGTTCAACTGGCTTTCCACTTCATAAGCCCCATTGACATTTCCAAAGGTCTGTCCATTCCCAGGGTTGTCTCTTAGAAGGCCACCCACACACAATAATGCATCTTTAAGGACTGTCCACTTCCATGGTCATCCTCTTCATAGGCCAGTCACCTTAAAGTATTGCCAATTTTAAAGGTCCGTAAGCTTCCCAGGCCTGCCTCTTAAAGGGCCAGTACACTAAAAATGCTGTTGTTTCGAGGGTTTGTACACAACCCTGGTCAACCTCTTAAAGGACATAATTCCCTATATTTGTCACCTCTTCAAGGGTTTGTCCATATCTAGGGTCTGCCTCTTAAAGGGCCAGTCATCAAAACATGTCACATGTTCAAGTGGCTTTCCACTTCATAAGCCACATTGACATTTACAAAAAGGTCTGTCCATTCTCAGGGTTGTCTCTTAGAAGGCCACCCACACACAATAATGCATCTTTAAGGACTGTCCACTTCCATGGTCATCCTCTTCATAGGCCAGTCACCTTAAAGTATTGCCAATTTTTAAGGTCCGTAAGCTTCCCAGGTCCACCTCTTAAAGGGCCAGTACACTTAAAATGCTGTTGTTTTGAGGGTTTGTACACAACCCTGGTCAACCCTTTTAAAGGACATAATTCCCTAAATTTGTCACCTCTTCAAGGGTTTGTCCACTTCTAGGGTCTGCCTCTTAAAGGGCCAGTCCGCAAAACATGTCACATGTTCAAGTGGCTTTCCACTTCATAAGCCACATTGACATTTCCAAAGGTCTGTCCATTCCCAGGGTTGTCTCTTAGAAGGCCACCCACACACAATAATGCATCTTTAAGGACTGTCCACTTCCATGGTCATCCTCTTCATAGGCCAGTCACCTTAAAGTATTGCCAATTTTAAAGGTCCGTAAGCTTCCCAGGTCCACCTCTTAAAGGGCCAGTACACTTAAAATGCTGTTGTTTCGAGGGTTTGTACACAACCCTGGTCAACCTCTTAAAGGACATAATTCCCTAAATTTGTCACCTCTTCAAGGGTTTGTCCACTTCTAGGGTCTGCCTCATAAAGGGCCAGTCCGCAAAATATGCCACATGTTCAACTGGCTTTCCACTTCATAAGCCCCATTGACATTTCCAAAGGTCTGTCCATTCCCAGGGTTGTCTCTTAGAAGGCCACCCACACACAATAATGCATCTTTAAGGACTGTCCACTTCCATGGTCATCCTCTTCATAGGCCAGTCACCTTAAAGTATTGCCAATTTTAAAGGTCCGTAAGCTTCCCAGGCCTGCCTCTTAAAGGGCCAGTACACTAAAAATGCTGTTGTTTCGAGGGTTTGTACACAACCCTGGTCAACCTCTTAAAGGACATAATTCCCTATATTTGTCACCTCTTCAAGGGTTTGTCCATATCTAGGGTCTGCCTCTTAAAGGGCCAGTCATCAAAACATGTCACATGTTCAAGTGGCTTTCCACTTCATAAGCCACATTGACATTTACAAAAAGGTCTGTCCATTCTCAGGGTTGTCTCTTAGAAGGCCACCCACACACAATAATGCATCTTTAAGGACTGTCCACTTCCATGGTCATCCTCTTCATAGGCCAGTCACCTTAAAGTATTGCCAATTTTAAAGTTCCGTAAGCTTCCCAGGTCCACCTCTTAAAGGGCCAGGACACTTAAAATGCTGTTGTTTTGAGGGTTTGTACACAACCCTGGTCAACCTCTTAAAGGACATAATTCCCTAAATTTGTCACCTCTTCAAGAGTTTGTCCACTTCTAGTTTCTGCCTCTTAAAGGGCCAGTCCGCAAAACATGTCACATGTTGAAGTGGCTTTCCACTTCATAAGCCACATTGACATTTCCAAAGGTCTGTCCATTCCCAGGGTTGTCTCTTAGAAGGCCACCCACACACAATAATGCATCTTTAAGGACTGTCCACTTCCATGATCATCCTCTTCATAGGCCAGTCACCTTAAAGTATTGCCAATTTTAAAGGTCCGTAAGCTTCCCAGGTCCACCTCTTAAAGGGCCAGTACACTTAAAATGCTGTTGTTTCGAGGGTTTGTACACAACCCTGGTCAACCTCTTAAAGGACATAATTCCCTAAATTTGTCACCTCTTCAAGGGTTTGTCCACTTCTAGGGTCTGCCTCTTAAAGGGCCAGTCCGCAAAACATGTCACATGTTCAAGTGGCTTTCCACTTCATAAGCCACATTGACATTTCCAAAGGTCTGTCCATTCCCAGGGTTGTCTCTTAGAAGGCCACCCACACACAATAATGGATCTTTAAGGACTGTCCACATCCATGGTCATCCTCTTCATAGGCCAGTCACCTTAAAGTATTGCCAATTTTAAAGGTCCGTAAGCTTCCCAGGTCCACCTCTTAAAGGGCCAGGACACCTAAAATGCTGTTGTTTTGAGGGTTTGTACACAACCCTGGTCAACCCTTTTAAAGGACATAATTCCCGAAATTTGTCACCTCTTCAAGGGTTTGTCCATATCTAGGGTCTGCCTCTTAAAGGGCCAGTCCGCAAAACATGTCACATGTTCAAGTGGCTTTCCACTTTATAAGCCACATTGACATTTCCAAAGGTCTGTCCATTCCCAGGGTTGTCTCTTAGAAGGCCACCCACACACAATAATGCATCTTTAAGGACTGTCCACTTCCATGGTCATCCTCTTCATAGGCCAGTCACCTTAAAGTATTGCCAATTTTTAAGGTCCGTAAGCTTCCCAGGTCCACCTCTTAAAGGGCCAGTACACTTAAAATGCTGTTGTTTTGAGGGTTTGTACACAACCCTGGTCAACCCTTTTAAAGGACATAATTCCCTAAATTTGTCACCTCTTCAAGGGTTTGTCCACTTCTAGGGTCTGCCTCTTAAAGGGCCAGTCCGCAAAACATGTCACATGTTCAAGTGGCTTTCCACTTCATAAGCCACATTGACATTTCCAAAGGTCTGTCCATTCCCAGGGTTGTCTCTTAGAAGGCCACCCACACACAATAATGCATCTTTAAGGACTGTCCACTTCCATGGTCATCCTCTTCATAGGCCAGTCACCTTAAAGTATTGCCAATTTTAAAGGTCCGTAAGCTTCCCAGGTCCACCTCTTAAAGGGCCAGTACACTTAAAATGCTGTTGTTTCGAGGGTTTGTACACAACCCTGGTCAACCTCTTAAAGGACATAATTCCCTAAATTTGTCACCTCTTCAAGGGTTTGTCCACTTCTAGGGTCTGCCTCATAAAGGGCCAGTCCGCAAAATATGCCACATGTTCAACTGGCTTTCCACTTCATAAGCCCCATTGACATTTCCAAAGGTCTGTCCATTCCCAGGGTTGTCTCTTAGAAGGCCACCCACACACAATAATGCATCTTTAAGGACTGTCCACTTCCATGGTCATCCTCTTCATAGGCCAGTCACCTTAAAGTATTGCCAATTTTAAAGGTCCGTAAGCTTCCCAGGCCTGCCTCTTAAAGGGCCAGTACACTAAAAATGCTGTTGTTTCGAGGGTTTGTACACAACCCTGGTCAACCTCTTAAAGGACATAATTCCCTATATTTGTCACCTCTTCAAGGGTTTGTCCATATCTAGGGTCTGCCTCTTAAAGGGCCAGTCATCAAAACATGTCACATGTTCAAGTGGCTTTCCACTTCATAAGCCACATTGACATTTACAAAAAGGTCTGTCCATTCTCAGGGTTGTCTCTTAGAAGGCCACCCACACACAATAATGCATCTTTAAGGACTGTCCACTTCCATGGTCATCCTCTTCATAGGCCAGTCACCTTAAAGTATTGCCAATTTTAAAGTTCCGTAAGCTTCCCAGGTCCACCTCTTAAAGGGCCAGGACACTTAAAATGCTGTTGTTTTGAGGGTTTGTACACAACCCTGGTCAACCTCTTAAAGGACATAATTCCCTAAATTTGTCACCTCTTCAAGAGTTTGTCCACTTCTAGTTTCTGCCTCTTAAAGGGCCAGTCCGCAAAACATGTCACATGTTGAAGTGGCTTTCCACTTCATAAGCCACATTGACATTTCCAAAGGTCTGTCCATTCCCAGGGTTGTCTCTTAGAAGGCCACCCACACACAATAATGCATCTTTAAGGACTGTCCACTTCCATGATCATCCTCTTCATAGGCCAGTCACCTTAAAGTATTGCCAATTTTAAAGGTCCGTAAGCTTCCCAGGTCCACCTCTTAAAGGGCCAGTACACTTAAAATGCTGTTGTTTCGAGGGTTTGTACACAACCCTGGTCAACCTCTTAAAGGACATAATTCCCTAAATTTGTCACCTCTTCAAGGGTTTGTCCACTTCTAGGGTCTGCCTCTTAAAGGGCCAGTCCGCAAAACATGTCACATGTTCAAGTGGCTTTCCACTTCATAAGCCACATTGACATTTCCAAAGGTCTGTCCATTCCCAGGGTTGTCTCTTAGAAGGCCACCCACACACAATAATGGATCTTTAAGGACTGTCCACATCCATGGTCATCCTCTTCATAGGCCAGTCACCTTAAAGTATTGCCAATTTTAAAGGTCCGTAAGCTTCCCAGGTCCACCTCTTAAAGGGCCAGGACACTTAAAATGCTGTTGTTTTTAGGGTTTGTACACAACCCTGGTCAACCTCTTAAAGGACATAACTCCCTAAATTTGTCACCTCTTCAAGAGTTTGTCCACTCCTAGGGTCTGCCTCTTAGAGGGCCAGTTCTAAAACATGTCACATGTTCAAGTGGCTTTCCACTTCATAAGCCACATTGACATTTCCAAAGGTCTGTCCATTCCCAGGGTTGTCTCTTAGAAGGCCACCCACACACAATAATGCATCTTTAAGGACTGTCCACTTCCATGGTCATCCTCTTCATAGGCCAGTCACCTTAAAGTATTGCCAATTTTAAAGGTCCGTAAGCTTCCCAGGTCCACCTCTTAAAGGGCCAGTACACTTAAAATGCTGTTGTTTCGAGGGTTTGTACACAACCCTGGTCAACCTCTTAAAGGACATAATTCCCTAAATTTGTCACCTCTTCAAGGGTTTGTCCACTTCTAGGGTCTGCCTCTTAAAGGGCCAGTCCGCAAAACATGTCACATGTTCAAGTGGCTTTCCACTTCATAAGCCACATTGACATTTCCAAAGGTCTGTCCATTCCCAGGGTTGTCTCTTAGAAGGCCACCCACACACAATAATGCATCTTTAAGGACTGTCCACTTCCATGGTCATCCTCTTCATAGGCCAGTCACCTTAAAGTATTGCCAATTTTTAAGGTCCGTAAGCTTCCCAGGTCCACCTCTTAAAGGGCCAGTACACTTAAAATGCTGTTGTTTTGAGGGTTTGTACACAACCCTGGTCAACCCTTTTAAAGGACATAATTCCCTAAATTTGTCACCTCTTCAAGGGTTTGTCCACTTCTAGGGTCTGCCTCTTAAAGGGCCAGTCCGCAAAACATGTCACATGTTCAAGTGGCTTTCCACTTCATAAGCCACATTGACATTTCCAAAGGTCTGTCCATTCCCAGGGTTGTCTCTTAGAAGGCCACCCACACACAATAATGCATCTTTAAGGACTGTCCACTTCCATGGTCATCCTCTTCATAGGCCAGTCACCTTAAAGTATTGCCAATTTTAAAGGTCCGTAAGCTTCCCAGGTCCACCTCTTAAAGGGCCAGTACACTTAAAATGCTGTTGTTTCTAGGGTTGTACACAACCCTGGTCAACCTCTTAAAGGACATAATTCCCTAAATTTGTCACCTCTTCAAGGGTTTGTCCACTTCTAGGGTCTGCCTCTTAAAGGGCCAGTCCGCAAAACATGTCACATGTTGAAGTAGCTTTCCACTTCATAAGCCACATTGACATTTCCAAAGGTCTGTCCATTCCCAGGGTTGTCTCTTAGAAGGCCACCCACACACAATAATGCATCTTTAAGGACTGTCCACTTCCATGATCATCCTCTTCATAGGCTAGTCACCTTAAAGTATTGCCAATTTTAAAGGTCCGTAAGCTTCCCAGGTCCACCTCTTAAAGGGCCAGTACACTTTAAATGCTGTTGTTTCGAGGGTTTGTACACAACCCTGGTCAACCTCTTAAAGGACATAATTCCCTAAATTTGTCACCTCTTCAAGGGTTTGTCCACTTCTAGGGTCTGCCTCTTAAAGGGCCAGTCCGCAAAACATGTCACATGTTCAAGTGGCTTTCCACTTCATAAGCCACATTGACATTTCCAAAGGTCTGTCCATTCCCAGGGTTGTCTCTTAGAAGGCCACCCACACACAATAATGCATCTTTAAGGACTGTCCACTTCCATGATCATCCTCTTCATAGGCCAGTCACCTTAAAGTATTGCCAATTTTAAAGGTCCGTAAGCTTCCCAGGTCAGCCTCTTAAAGGGCCAGTACACTTAAAATGCTGTTGTTTCGAGGGTTTGTACACAACCCTGGTCAACCTCTTAAAGGACATAATTCCCTAAATTTGTCACCTCTTCAAGGGTTTGTCCACTTCTAGGGTCTGCCTCTTAAAGGGCCAGTCCGCAAAACATGTCACATGTTCAAGTGGCTTTCCACTTCATAAGCCACATTGACATTTCCAAAGGTCTGTCCATTCCCAGGGTTGTCTCTTAGAAGGCCACCCACACACAATAATGCATCTTTAAGGACTGTCCACTTCCATGGTCATCCTCTTCATAGGCCAGTCACCTTAAAGTATTGCCAATTTTAAAGGTCTGTAAGCTTCCCAGGTCAGCCTCTTAAAGGGCCAGTACACTTAAAATGCTGTTGTTTCGAGGGTTTGTACACAACCCTGGTCAACCTCTTAAAGGACATAATTCCCTAAATTTGTCACCTCTTCAAGGGTTTGTCCACTTCTAGGGTCTGCCTCTTAAAGGGCCAGTCCGCAAAACATGTCACATGTTCAAGTGGCTTTCCACTTCATAAGCCACATTGACATTTCCAAAGGTCTGTCCATTCCCAGGGTTGTCTCTTAGAAGGCCACCCACACACAATAATGCATCTTTAAGGACTGTCCACTTCCATGGTCATCCTCTTCATAGGCCAGTCACCTTAAAGTATTGCCAATTTTTAAGGTCCGTAAGCTTCCCAGGTCCACCTCTTAAAGGGCCAGTACACTTAAAATGCTGTTGTTTTGAGGGTTTGTACACAACCCTGGTCAACCCTTTTAAAGGACATAATTCCCTAAATTTGTCACCTCTTCAAGGGTTTGTCCACTTCTAGGGTCTGCCTCTTAAAGGGCCAGTCCGCAAAACATGTCACATGTTCAAGTGGCTTTCCACTTCATAAGCCACATTGACATTTCCAAAGGTCTGTCCATTCCCAGGGTTGTCTCTTAGAAGGCCACCCACACACAATAATGCATCTTTAAGGACTGTCCACTTCCATGGTCATCCTCTTCATAGGCCAGTCACCTTAAAGTATTGCCAATTTTAAAGGTCCGTAAGCTTCCCAGGTCCACCTCTTAAAGGGCCAGTACACTTAAAATGCTGTTGTTTCTAGGGTTGTACACAACCCTGGTCAACCTCTTAAAGGACATAATTCCCTAAATTTGTCACCTCTTCAAGGGTTTGTCCACTTCTAGGGTCTGCCTCTTAAAGGGCCAGTCCGCAAAACATGTCACATGTTGAAGTAGCTTTCCACTTCATAAGCCACATTGACATTTCCAAAGGTCTGTCCATTCCCAGGGTTGTCTCTTAGAAGGCCACCCACACACAATAATGCATCTTTAAGGACTGTCCACTTCCATGATCATCCTCTTCATAGGCTAGTCACCTTAAAGTATTGCCAATTTTAAAGGTCCGTAAGCTTCCCAGGTCCACCTCTTAAAGGGCCAGTACACTTTAAATGCTGTTGTTTCGAGGGTTTGTACACAACCCTGGTCAACCTCTTAAAGGACATAATTCCCTAAATTTGTCACCTCTTCAAGGGTTTGTCCACTTCTAGGGTCTGCCTCTTAAAGGGCCAGTCCGCA
Source organism: Eleutherodactylus coqui (assembly GCF_035609145.1). Taxonomy (NCBI): domain Eukaryota; kingdom Metazoa; phylum Chordata; class Amphibia; order Anura; family Eleutherodactylidae; genus Eleutherodactylus; species Eleutherodactylus coqui. Next base: position 139,865 of record NW_027101888.1, on the reverse strand, counting down.
AAACATGTCACATGTTCAAGTGGCTTTCCACTTCATAAGCCACATTGACATTTCCAAAGGTCTGTCCATTCCCAGGGTTGTCTCTTAGAAGGCCACCCACACACAATAATGCATCTTTAAGGACTGTCCACTTCCATGATCATCCTCTTCATAGGCCAGTCACCTTAAAGTATTGCCAATTTTAAAGGTCCGTAAGCTTCCCAGGTCAGCCTCTTAAAGGGCCAGTACACTTAAAATGCTGTTGTTTCGAGGGTTTGTACACAACCCTGGTCAACCTCTTAAAGGACATAATTCCCTAAATTTGTCACCTCTTCAAGGGTTTGTCCACTTCTAGGGTCTGCCTCTTAAAGGGCCAGTCCGCAAAACATGTCACATGTTCAAGTGGCTTTCCACTTCATAAGCCACATTGACATTTCCAAAGGTCTGTCCATTCCCAGGGTTGTCTCTTAGAAGGCCACCCACACACAATAATGCATCTTTAAGGACTGTCCACTTCCATGGTCATCCTCTTCATAGGCCAGTCACCTTAAAGTATTGCCAATTTTAAAGGTCTGTAAGCTTCCCAGGTCAGCCTCTTAAAGGGCCAGTACACTTAAAATGCTGTTGTTTCGAGGGTTTGTACACAACCCTGGTCAACCTCTTAAAGGACATAATTCCCTAAATTTGTCACCTCTTCAAGGGTTTGTCCATATCTAGGGTCTGTCTCTTAAAGGGCCAGTCATCAAAACATGTCACATGTTCAAGTGGATTTCCACTTCATAAGCCACATTGACATTTCCAAAGGTCTGTCCATTCCCAGGGTTGTCTCTTAGAAGGCCACCCACACACAATAATGCATCTTTAAGGACTGTCCACTTCCATGGTCATCCTCTTCATAGGCCAGTCACCTTAAAGTATTGCCAATTTTAAAGGTCCGTAAGCTTCCCAGGTCCACCTCTTAAAGGGCCAGTACACTTAAAATGCTGTTGTTTCGAGGGTTTGTACACAACCCTGGTCAACCTCTTAAAGGACATAATTCCCTAAATTTGTCACCTCTTCAAGGGTTTGTCCACTTCTAGGGTCTGCCTCATAAAGGGCCAGTCCGCAAAATATGCCACATGTTCAACTGGCTTTCCACTTCATAAGCCCCATTGACATTTCCAAAGGTCTGTCCATTCCCAGGGTTGTCTCTTAGAAGGCCACCCACACACAATAATGCATCTTTAAGGACTGTCCACTTCCATGGTCATCCTCTTCATAGGCCAGTCACCTTAAAGTATTGCCAATTTTAAAGGTCCGTAAGCTTCCCAGGCCTGCCTCTTAAAGGGCCAGTACACTAAAAATGCTGTTGTTTCGAGGGTTTGTACACAACCCTGGTCAACCTCTTAAAGGACATAATTCCCTATATTTGTCACCTCTTCAAGGGTTTGTCCATATCTAGGGTCTGCCTCTTAAAGGGCCAGTCATCAAAACATGTCACATGTTCAAGTGGCTTTCCACTTCATAAGCCACATTGACATTTACAAAAAGGTCTGTCCATTCTCAGGGTTGTCTCTTAGAAGGCCACCCACACACAATAATGCATCTTTAAGGACTGTCCACTTCCATGGTCATCCTCTTCATAGGCCAGTCACCTTAAAGTATTGCCAATTTTAAAGTTCCGTAAGCTTCCCAGGTCCACCTCTTAAAGGGCCAGGACACTTAAAATGCTGTTGTTTTGAGGGTTTGTACACAACCCTGGTCAACCTCTTAAAGGACATAATTCCCTAAATTTGTCACCTCTTCAAGAGTTTGTCCACTTCTAGTTTCTGCCTCTTAAAGGGCCAGTCCGCAAAACATGTCACATGTTGAAGTGGCTTTCCACTTCATAAGCCACATTGACATTTCCAAAGGTCTGTCCATTCCCAGGGTTGTCTCTTAGAAGGCCACCCACACACAATAATGCATCTTTAAGGACTGTCCACTTCCATGATCATCCTCTTCATAGGCCAGTCACCTTAAAGTATTGCCAATTTTAAAGGTCCGTAAGCTTCCCAGGTCCACCTCTTAAAGGGCCAGTACACTTAAAATGCTGTTGTTTCGAGGGTTTGTACACAACCCTGGTCAACCTCTTAAAGGACATAATTCCCTAAATTTGTCACCTCTTCAAGGGTTTGTCCACTTCTAGGGTCTGCCTCTTAAAGGGCCAGTCCGCAAAACATGTCACATGTTCAAGTGGCTTTCCACTTCATAAGCCACATTGACATTTCCAAAGGTCTGTCCATTCCCAGGGTTGTCTCTTAGAAGGCCACCCACACACAATAATGCATCTTTAAGGACTGTCCACTTCCATGGTCATCCTCTTCATAGGCCAGTCACCTTAAAGTATTGCCAATTTTAAAGGTCTGTAAGCTTCCCAGGTCAGCCTCTTAAAGGGCCAGTACACTTAAAATGCTGTTGTTTCGAGGGTTTGTACACAACCCTGGTCAACCTCTTAAAGGACATAATTCCCTAAATTTGTCACCTCTTCAAGGGTTTGTCCATATCTAGGGTCTGTCTCTTAAAGGGCCAGTCATCAAAACATGTCACATGTTCAAGTGGATTTCCACTTCATAAGCCACATTGACATTTCCAAAGGTCTGTCCATTCCCAGGGTTGTCTCTTAGAAGGCCACCCACACACAATAATGCATCTTTAAGGACTGTCCACTTCCATGGTCATCCTCTTCATAGGCCAGTCACCTTAAAGTATTGCCAATTTTAAAGGTCCGTAAGCTTCCCAGGTCCACCTCTTAAAGGGCCAGTACACTTAAAATGCTGTTGTTTCGAGGGTTTGTACACAACCCTGGTCAACCTCTTAAAGGACATAATTCCCTATATTTGTCACCTCTTCAAGGGTTTGTCCATATCTAGGGTCTGCCTCTTAAAGGGCCAGTCATCAAAACATGTCACATGTTCAAGTGGCTTTCCACTTCATAAGCCACATTGACATTTACAAAAAGGTCTGTCCATTCTCAGGGTTGTCTCTTAGAAGGCCACCCACACACAATAATGCATCTTTAAGGACTGTCCACTTCCATGGTCATCCTCTTCATAGGCCAGTCACCTTAAAGTATTGCCAATTTTAAAGGTCCGTAAGCTTCCCAGGTCCACCTCTTAAAGGGCCAGTACACTTAAAATGCTGTTGTTTCGAGGGTTTGTACACAACCCTGGTCAACCTCTTAAAGGACATAATTCCCTAAATTTGTCATCTCTTCAAGGGTTTGTCCACTTCTAGGGTCTGCCTCTTAAAGGGCCAGTCCGCAAAACATGTCACATGTTCAAGTGGCTTTCCACTTCATAAGCCACATTGACATTTCCAAAGGTCTGTCCATTCCCAGGGTTGTCTCTTAGAAGGCCACCCACACACAATAATGCATCTTTAAGGACTGTCCACTTCCATGGTCATCCTCTTCATAGGCCAGTCACCTTAAAGTATTGCCAATTTTTAAGGTCCGTAAGCTTCCCAGGTCCACCTCTTAAAGGGCCAGTACACTTAAAATGCTGTTGTTTTGAGGGTTTGTACACAACCCTGGTCAACCCTTTTAAAGGACATAATTCCCTAAATTTGTCACCTCTTCAAGGGTTTGTCCACTTCTAGGGTCTGCCTCTTAAAGGGCCAGTCCGCAAAACATGTCACATGTTCAAGTGGCTTTCCACTTCATAAGCCACATTGACATTTCCAAAGGTCTGTCCATTCCCAGGGTTGTCTCTTAGAAGGCCACCCACACACAATAATGCATCTTTAAGGACTGTCCACTTCCATGGTCATCCTCTTCATAGGCCAGTCACCTTAAAGTATTGCCAATTTTAAAGGTCCGTAAGCTTCCCAGGTCCACCTCTTAAAGGGCCAGTACACTTAAAATGCTGTTGTTTCTAGGGTTGTACACAACCCTGGTCAACCTCTTAAAGGACATAATTCCCTAAATTTGTCACCTCTTCAAGGGTTTGTCCACTTCTAGGGTCTGCCTCTTAAAGGGCCAGTCCGCAAAACATGTCACATGTTGAAGTAGCTTTCCACTTCATAAGCCACATTGACATTTCCAAAGGTCTGTCCATTCCCAGGGTTGTCTCTTAGAAGGCCACCCACACACAATAATGCATCTTTAAGGACTGTCCACTTCCATGATCATCCTCTTCATAGGCTAGTCACCTTAAAGTATTGCCAATTTTAAAGGTCCGTAAGCTTCCCAGGTCCACCTCTTAAAGGGCCAGTACACTTTAAATGCTGTTGTTTCGAGGGTTTGTACACAACCCTGGTCAACCTCTTAAAGGACATAATTCCCTAAATTTGTCACCTCTTCAAGGGTTTGTCCACTTCTAGGGTCTGCCTCTTAAAGGGCCAGTCCGCAAAACATGTCACATGTTCAAGTGGCTTTCCACTTCATAAGCCACATTGACATTTCCAAAGGTCTGTCCATTCCCAGGGTTGTCTCTTAGAAGGCCACCCACACACAATAATGCATCTTTAAGGACTGTCCACTTCCATGATCATCCTCTTCATAGGCCAGTCACCTTAAAGTATTGCCAATTTTAAAGGTCCGTAAGCTTCCCAGGTCAGCCTCTTAAAGGGCCAGTACACTTAAAATGCTGTTGTTTCGAGGGTTGTACACAACCCTGGTCAACCTCTTAAAGGACATAATTCCCTAAATTTGTCACCTCTTCAAGGGTTTGTCCACTTCTAGGGTCTGCCTCTTAAAGGGCCAGTCCGCAAAACATGTCACATGTTCAAGTGGCTTTCCACTTCATAAGCCACATTGACATTTCCAAAGGTCTGTCCATTCCCAGGGTTGTCTCTTAGAAGGCCACCCACACACAATAATGCATCTTTAAGGACTGTCCACTTCCATGGTCATCCTCTTCATAGGCCAGTCACCTTAAAGTATTGCCAATTTTAAAGGTCTGTAAGCTTCCCAGGTCAGCCTCTTAAAGGGCCAGTACACTTAAAATGCTGTTGTTTCGAGGGTTTGTACACAACCCTGGTCAACCTCTTAAAGGACATAATTCCCTAAATTTGTCACCTCTTCAAGGGTTTGTCCATATCTAGGGTCTGTCTCTTAAAGGGCCAGTCATCAAAACATGTCACATGTTCAAGTGGATTTCCACTTCATAAGCCACATTGACATTTCCAAAGGTCTGTCCATTCCCAGGGTTGTCTCTTAGAAGGCCACCCACACACAATAATGCATCTTTAAGGACTGTCCACTTCCATGGTCATCCTCTTCATAGGCCAGTCACCTTAAAGTATTGCCAATTTTAAAGGTCCGTAAGCTTCCCAGGTCCACCTCTTAAAGGGCCAGTACACTTAAAATGCTGTTGTTTCGGGGGTTTGTACACAACCCTGGTCAACCTCTTAAAGGACATAATTCCCTAAATTTGTCACCTCTTCAAGGGTTTGTCCACTTCTAGGGTCTGCCTCTTAAAGGGCCAGTCCGCAAAACATGTCACATGTTCAAGTGGCTTTCCACTTCATAAGCCACATTGACATTTCCAAAGGTCTGTCCATTCCCAGGGTTGTCTCTTAGAAGGCCACCCACACACAATAATGCATCTTTAAGGACTGTCCACTTCCATGGTCATCCTCTTCATAGGCCAGTCACCTTAAAGTATTGCCAATTTTAAAGGTCCGTAAGCTTCCCAGGTCCACCTCTTAAAGGGCCAGTACACTTAAAATGCTGTTGTTTCGAGGGTTTGTACACAACCCTGGTCAACCTCTTAAAGTACATAATTCCCTAAATTTGTCACCTCTTCAAGGGTTTGTCCACTTCTAGGGTCTGCCTCTTAAAGGGCCAGTCCGCAAAACATGTCACATGTTGAAGTAGCTTTCCACTTCATAAGCCACATTGACATTTCCAAAGGTCTGTCCATTCCCAGGGTTGTCTCTTAGAAGGCCACCCACACACAATAATGCATCTTTAAGGACTGTCCACTTCCATGATCATCCTCTTCATAGGCCAGTCACCTTAAAGTATTGCCAATTTTAAAGGTCCGTAAGCTTCCCAGGTCCACCTCTTAAAGGGCCAGTACACTTAAAATGCTGTTGTTTCGAGGGTTTGTACACAACCCTGGTCAACCTCTTAAAGGACATAATTCCCTAAATTTGTCACCTCTTCAAGGGTTTGTCCACTTCTAGGGTCTGCCTCTTAAAGGGCCAGTCCGCAAAACATGCCACATGTTCAACTGGCTTTCCACTTCATAAGCCCCATTGACATTTCCAAAGGTCTGTCCATTCTCAGGGTTGTCTCTTAGAAGGCCACCCACACACAATAATGCATCTTTAAGGACTGTCCACTTCCATGGTCATCCTCTTCATAGGCCAGTCACCTTAAAGTATTGCCAATTTTAAAGGTCCGTAAGCTTCCCAGGCCTGCCTCTTAAAGGGCCAGTACACTTAAAATGCTGTTGTTTCGAGGGTTTGTACACAACCCTGGTCAACCTCTTAAAGGACATAATTCCCTATATTTGTCACCTCTTCAAGGGTTTGTCCATATCTAGGGTCTGCCTCTTAAAGGGCCAGTCATCAAAACATGTCACATGTTCAAGTGGCTTTCCACTTCATAAGCCACATAGACATTTACAAAAAGGTCTGTCCATTCTCAGGGTTGCCTCTTAGAAGGCCACCCACACACAATAATGCATCTTTAAGGACTGTCCACTTCCATGGTCATCCTCTTCATAGGCCAGTCACCTTAAAGTATTGCCAATTTTAAAGTTCCGTAAGCTTCCCAGGTCCACCTCTTAAAGGGCCAGGACACTTAAAATGCTGTTGTTTTGAGGGTTTGTACACAACCCTGGTCAACCTCTTAAAGGACATAATTCCCTAAATTTGTCACCTCTTCAAGGGTTTGTCCACTTCTAGTTTCTGCCTCTTAAAGGGCCAGTCCGCAAAACATGTCACATGTTGAAGTGGCTTTCCACTTCATAAGCCACATTGACATTTCCAAAGGTCTGTCCATTCCCAGGGTTGTCTCTTAGAAGGCCACCCACACACAATAATGCATCTTTAAGGACTGTCCACTTCCATGATCATCCTCTTCATAGGCCAGTCACCTTAAAGTATTGCCAATTTTAAAGGTCCGTAAGCTTCCCAGGTCCACCTCTTAAAGGGCCAGTACACTTAAAATGCTGTTGTTTCGAGGGTTTGTACACAACCCTGGTCAACCTCTTAAAGGACATAATTCCCTAAATTTGTCACCTCTTCAAGGGTTTGTCCACTTCTAGGGTCTGCCTCTTAAAGGGCCAGTCCGCAAAACATGTCACATGTTCAAGTGGCTTTCCACTTCATAAGCCACATTGACATTTCCAAAGGTCTGTCCATTCCCAGGGTTGTCTCTTAGAAGGCCACCCACACACAATAATGGATCTATAAGGACTGTCCACATCCATGGTCATCCTCTTCATAGGCCAGTCACCTTAAAGTATTGCCAATTTTAAAGGTCCGTAAGCTTCCCAGGTCCACCTCTTAAAGGGCCAGGACACCTAAAATGCTGTTGTTTTGAGGGTTTGTACACAACCCTGGTCAACCCTTTTAAAGGACATAATTCCCGAAATTTGTCACCTCTTCAAGGGTTTGTCCATATCTAGGGTCTGCCTCTTAAAGGGCCAGTCCGCAAAACATGTCACATGTTCAAGTGGCTTTCCACTTTATAAGCCACATTGACATTTCCAAAGGTCTGTCCATTCCCAGGGTTGTCTCTTAGAAGGCCACCCACACACAATAATGCATCTTTAAGGACTGTCCACTTCCATGGTCATCCTCTTCATAGGCCAGTCACCTTAAAGTATTGCCAATTTTAAAGGTCCGTAAGCTTCCCAGGTCCACCTCTTAAAGGGCCAGGACACTTAAAATGCTGTTGTTTTTAGGGTTTGTACACAACCCTGGTCAACCTCTTAAAGGACATAACTCCCTAAATTTGTCACCTCTTCAAGAGTTTGTCCACTCCTAGGGTCTGCCTCTTAGAGGGCCAGTCCGCAAAACATGTCACATGTTCAAGTGGCTTTCCACTTCATAAGCCACATTGACATTTCCAAAGGTCTGTCCATTCCCAGGGTTGTCTCTTAGAAGGCCACCCACACACAATAATGCATCTTTAAGGACTGTCCACTTCCATGGTCATCCTCTTCATAGGCCAGTCACCTTAAAGTATTGCCAATTTTAAAGGTCCGTAAGCTTCCCAGGTCCACCTCTTAAAGGGCCAGTACACTTAAAATGCTGTAGTTTCGAGGGTTTGTACACAACCCTGGTCAACCTCTTAAAGGACATAATTCCCTAAATTTGTCACCTCTTCAAGGGTTTGTCCACTTCTAGGGTCTGCCTCTTAAAGGGCCAGTCCGCAAAACATGTCACATGTTCAAGTGGCTTTCCACTTCATAAGCCACATTGACATTTCCAAAGGTCTGTCCATTCCCAGGGTTGTCTCTTAGAAGGCCACCCACACACAATAATGCATCTTTAAGGACTGTCCACTTCCATGGTCATCCTCTTCATAGGCCAGTCACCTTAAAGTATTGCCAATTTTTAAGGTCCGTAAGCTTCCCAGGTCCACCTCTTAAAGGGCCAGTACACTTAAAATGCTGTTGTTTTGAGGGTTTGTACACAACCCTGGTCAACCCTTTTAAAGGACATAATTCCCTAAATTTGTCACCTCTTCAAGGGTTTGTCCACTTCTAGGGTCTGCCTCTTAAAGGGCCAGTCCGCAAAACATGCCACATGTTCAACTGGCTTTCCACTTCATAAGCCCCATTGACATTTCCAAAGGTCTGTCCATTCCCAGGGTTGTCTCTTAGAAGGCCACCCACACACAATAATGCATCTTTAAGGACTGTCCACTTCCATGGTCATCCTCTTCATAGGCCAGTCACCTTAAAGTATTGCCAATTTTAAAGTTCCGTAAGCTTCCCAGGTCCACCTCTTAAAGGGCCAGGACACTTAAAATGCTGTTGTTTTGAGGGTTTGTACACAACCCTGGTCAACCTCTTAAAGGACATAATTCCCTAAATTTGTCACCTCTTCAAGAGTTTGTCCACTCCTAGGGTCTGCCTCTTAGAGGGCCAGTCCGCAAAACATGTCACATGTTCAAGTGGCTTTCCACTTCATAAGCCACATTGACATTTCCAAAGGTCTGTCCATTCCCAGGGTTGTCTCTTAGAAGGCCACCCACACACAATAATGCATCTTTAAGGACTGTCCACTTCCATGGTCATCCTCTTCATAGGCCAGTCACCTTAAAGTATTGCCAATTTTAAAGGTCCGTAAGCTTCCCAGGTCCACCTCTTAAAGGGCCAGTACACTTAAAATGCTGTTGTTTCGAGGGTTTGTACACAACCCTGGTCAACCTCTTAAAGGACATAATTCCCTAAATTTGTCACCTCTTCAAGGGTTTGTCCACTTCTAGGGTCTGCCTCTTAAAGGGCCAGTCCGCAAAACATGTCACATGTTCAAGTGGCTTTCCACTTCATAAGCCACATTGACATTTCCAAAGGTCTGTCCATTCCCAGGGTTGTCTCTTAGAAGGCCACCCACACACAATAATGCATATTTAAGGACTGTCCACTTCCATGGTCATCCTCTTCATAGGCCAGTCACCTTAAAGTATTGCCAATTTTTAAGGTCCGTAAGCTTCCCAGGTCCACCTCTTAAAGGGCCAGTACACTTAAAATGCTGTTGTTTTGAGGGTTTGTACACAACCCTGGTCAACCCTTTTAAAGGACATAATTCCCTAAATTTGTCACCTCTTCAAGGGTTTGTCCACTTCTAGGGTCTGCCTCTTAAAGGGCCAGTCCGCAAAACATGTCACATGTTCAAGTGGCTTTCCACTTCATAAGCCACATTGACATTTCCAAAGGTCTGTCCATTCCCAGGGTTGTCTCTTAGAAGGCCACCCACACACAATAATGCATCTTTAAGGACTGTCCACTTCCATGGTCATCCTCTTCATAGGCCAGTCACCTTAAAGTATTGCCAATTTTAAAGGTCCGTAAGCTTCCCAGGTCCACCTCTTAAAGGGCCAGTACACTTAAAATGCTGTTGTTTCTAGGGTTTGTACACAACCCTGGTCAACCTCTTAAAGGACATAATTCCCTAAATTTGTCACCTCTTCAAGGGTTTGTCCACTTCTAGGGTCTGCCTCTTAAAGGGCCAGTCCGCAAAACATGTCACATGTTGAAGTAGCTTTCCACTTCATAAGCCACATTGACATTTCCAAAGGTCTGTCCATTCCCAGGGTTGTCTCTTAGAAGGCCACCCACACACAATAATGCATCTTTAAGGACTGTCCACTTCCATGATCATCCTCTTCATAGGCTAGTCACCTTAAAGTATTGCCAATTTTAAAGGTCCGTAAGCTTCCCAGGTCCACCTCTTAAAGGGCCAGTACACTTTAAATGCTGTTGTTTCGAGGGTTTGTACACAACCCTGGTCAACCTCTTAAAGGACATAATTCCCTAAATTTGTCACCTCTTCAAGGGTTTGTCCACTTCTAGGGTCTGCCTCTTAAAGGGCCAGTCCGCAAAACATGTCACATGTTCAAGTGGCTTTCCACTTCATAAGCCACATTGACATTTCCAAAGGTCTGTCCATTCCCAGGGTTGTCTCTTAGAAGGCCACCCACACACAATAATGCATCTTTAAGGACTGTCCACTTCCATGATCATCCTCTTCATAGGCCAGTCACCTTAAAGTATTGCCAATTTTAAAGGTCCGTAAGCTTCCCAGGTCAGCCTCTTAAAGGGCCAGTACACTTAAAATGCTGTTGTTTCGAGGGTTGTACACAACCCTGGTCAACCTCTTAAAGGACATAATTCCCTAAATTTGTCACCTCTTCAAGGGTTTGTCCACTTCTAGGGTCTGCCTCTTAAAGGGCCAGTCCGCAAAACATGTCACATGTTCAAGTGGCTTTCCACTTCATAAGCCCCATTGACATTACCAAAGGTCTGTCCATTCCCAGGGTTGTCTCTTAGAAGGCCACCCACACACAATAATGCATCTTTAAGGACTGTCCACTTCCATGGTCATCCTCTTCATAGGCCAGTCACCTTAAAGTATTGCCAATTTTAAAGGTCTGTAAGCTTCCCAGGTCAGCCTCTTAAAGGGCCAGTACACTTAAAATGCTGTTGTTTCGAGGGTTTGTACACAACCCTGGTCAACCTCTTAAAGGACATAATTCCCTAAATTTGTCACCTCTTCAAGGGTTTGTCCATATCTAGGGTCTGCCTCTTAAAGGGCCAGTCATCAAAACATGTCACATGTTCAAGTGGATTTCCACTTCATAAGCCACATTGACATTTCCAAAGGTCTGTCCATTCCCAGGGTTGTCTCTTAGAAGGCCACCCACACACAATAATGCATCTTTAAGGACTGTCCACTACCATGATCATCCTCTTCATAGGCCAGTCACCTTAAAGTATTGCCAATTTTAAAGGTCCGTAAGCTTCCCAGGTCAGCCTCTTAAAGGGCCAGTACACTTAAAATGCTGTTGTTTCGAGGGTTGTACACAACCCTGGTCAACCTCTTAAAGGACATAATTCCCTAAATTTGTCACCTCTTCAAGGGTTTGTCCACTTCTAGGGTCTGCCTCTTAAAGGGCCAGTCCGCAAAACATGTCACATGTTCAAGTGGCTTTCCACTTCATAAGCCACATTGACATTTCCAAAGGTCTGTCCATTCCCAGGGTTGTCTCTTAGAAGGCCACCCACACACAATAATGCATCTTTAAGGACTGTCCACTTCCACGGTCATCCTCTTCATAGGCCAGTCACCTTAAAGTATTGCCAATTTTAAAGGTCTGTAAGCTTCCCAGGTCAGCCTCTTAAAGGGCCAGTACACTTAAAATGCTGTTGTTTCGAGGGTTTGTACACAACCCTGGTCAACCTCTTAAAGGACATAATTCCCTAAATTTGTCACCTCTTCAAGGGTTTGTCCATATCTAGGGTCTGCCTCTTAAAGGGCCAGTCATCAAAACATGTCACATGTTCAAGTGGATTTCCACTTCATAAGCCACATTGACATTTCCAAAGGTCTGTCCATTCCCAGGGTTGTCTCTTAGAAGGCCACCCACACACAATAATGCATCTTTAAGGACTGTCCACTTCCATGGTCATCCTCTTCATAGGCCAGTCACCTTAAAGTATTGCCAATTTTAAAGGTCCGTAAGCTTCCCAGGTCCACCTCTTAAAGGGCCAGTACACTTAAAATGCTGTTGTTTCGGGGGTTTGTACACAACCCTGGTCAACCTCTTAAAGGACATAATTCCCTAAATTTGTCACCTCTTCAAGGGTTTGTCCACTTCTAGGGTCTGCCTCTTAAAGGGCCAGTCCGCAAAACATGTCACATGTTCAAGTGGCTTTCCACTTCATAAGCCACATTGACATTTCCAAAGGTCTGTCCATTCCCAGGGTTGTCTCTTAGAAGGCCACCCACACACAATAATGCATCTTTAAGGACTGTCCACTTCCATGGTCATCCTCTTCATAGGCCAGTCACCTTAAAGTATTGCCAATTTTAAAGGTCTGTAAGCTTCCCAGGTCAGCCTCTTAAAGGGCCAGTACACTTAAAATGCTGTTGTTTCGAGGGTTTGTACACAACCCTGGTCAACCTCTTAAAGGACATAATTCCCTAAATTTTTCACCTCCTCAAGGGTTTGTCCATATCTAGGGTCTGCCTCTTAAAGGGCCAGTCATCAAAACATGTCACATGTTCAAGTGGATTTCCACTTCATAAGCCACATTGACATTTCCAAAGGTCTGTCCATTCCCAGGGTTGTCTCTTAGAAGGCCACCCACACACAATAATGCATCTTTAAGGACTGTCCACTTCCATAGTCATCCTCTTCATAGGCCAGTCACCTTAAAGTATTGCCAATTTTAAAGGTCCGTAAGCTTCCCAGGTCCACCTCTTAAAGGGCCAGTACACTTAAAATGCTGTTGTTTCGAGGGTTTGTACACAACCCTGGTCAACCTCTTAAAGTACATAATTCCCTAAATTTGTCACCTCTTCAAGGGTTTGTCCACTTCTAGGGTCTGCCTCTTAAAGGGCCAGTCCGCAAAACATGTCACATGTTGAAGTAGCTTTCCACTTCATAAGCCACATTGACATTTCCAAAGGTCTGTCCATTCCCAGGGTTGTCTCTTAGAAGGCCACCCACACACAATAATGCATCTTTAAGGACTGTCCACTTCCATGATCATCCTCTTCATAGGCCAGTCACCTTAAAGTATTGCCAATTTTAAAGGTCCGTAAGCTTCCCAGGTCCACCTCTTAAAGGGCCAGTACACTTAAAATGCTGTTGTTTCGAGGGTTTGTACACAACCCTGGTCAACCTCTTAAAGGACATAATTCCCGAAATTTGTCACCTCTTCAAGGGTTTGTCCATATCTAGGGTCTGCCTCTTAAAGGGCCAGTCCGCAAAACATGTCACATGTTCAAGTGGCTTTCCACTTTATAAGCCACATTGACATTTCCAAAGGTCTGTCCATTCCCAGGGTTGTCTCTTAGAAGGCCACCCACACACAATAATGCATCTTTAAGGACTGTCCACTTCCATGGTCATCCTCTTCATAGGCCAGTCACCTTAAAGTATTGCCAACTTTAAAGGTCCGTAAGCTTCCCAGGTCCACCTCTTAAAGGGCCAGGACACTTAAAATGCTGTTGTTTTTAGGGTTTGTACACAACCCTGGTCAACCTCTTAAAGGACATAACTCCCTAAATTTGTCACCTCTTCAAGAGTTTGTCCACTCCTAGGGTCTGCCTCTTAGAGGGCCAGTCCGCAAAACATGTCACATGTTCAAGTGGCTTTCCACTTCATAAGCCACATTGACATTTCCAAAGGTCTGTCCATTCCCAGGGTTGTCTCTTAGAAGGCCACCCACACACAATAATGCATCTTTAAGGACTGTCCACTTCCATGGTCATCCTCTTCATAGGCCAGTCACCTTAAAGTATTGCCAATTTTAAAGGTCCGTAAGCTTCCCAGGTCCACCTCTTAAAGGGCCAGTACACTTAAAATGCTGTTGTTTCGAGGGTTTGTACACAACCCTGGTCAACCTCTTAAAGGACATAATTCCCTAAATTTGTCACCTCTTCAAGGGTTTGTCCACTTCTAGGGTCTGCCTCTTAAAGGGCCAGTCCGCAAAACATGTCACATGTTCAAGTGGCTTTCCACTTCATAAGCCACATTGACATTTCCAAAGGTCTGTCCATTCCCAGGGTTGTCTCTTAGAAGGCCACCCACACACAATAATGCATCTTTAAGGACTGTCCACTTCCATGGTCATCCTCTTCATAGGCCAGTCACCTTAAAGTATTGCCAATTTTAAAGGTCCGTAAGCTTCCCAGGTCAGCCTCTTAAAGGGCCAGTACACTTAAAATGCTGTTGTTTCGAGGGTTTGTACACAACCCTGGTCAACCTCTTAAAGGACATAATTCCCTAAATTTGTCACCTCTTCAAGGGTTTGTCCATATCTAGGGTCTGCCTCTTAAAGGGCCAGTCATCAAAACATGTCACATGTTCAAGTGGATTTCCACTTCATAAGCCACATTGACATTTCCAAAGGTCTGTCCATTCCCAGGGTTGTCTCTTAGAAGGCCACCCACACACAATAATGCATCTTTAAGGACTGTCCACTTCCATGATCATCCTCTTCATAGGCCAGTCACCTTAAAGTATTGCCAATTTTAAAGGTCCGTAAGCTTCCCAGGTCAGCCTCTTAAAGGGCCAGTACACTTAAAATGCTGTTGTTTCGAGGGTTGTACACAACCCTGGTCAACCTCTTAAAGGACATAATTCCCTAAATTTGTCACCTCTTCAAGGGTTTGTCCACTTCTAGGGTCTGCCTCTTAAAGGGCCAGTCCGCAAAACATGTCACATGTTCAAGTGGCTTTCCACTTCATAAGCCACATTGACATTTCCAAAGGTCTGTCCATTCCCAGGGTTGTCTCTTAGAAGGCCACCCACACACAATAATGCATCTTTAAGGACTGTCCACTTCCACGGTCATCCTCTTCATAGGCCAGTCACCTTAAAGTATTGCCAATTTTAAAGGTCTGTAAGCTTCCCAGGTCAGCCTCTTAAAGGGCCAGTACACTTAAAATGCTGTTGTTTCGAGGGTTTGTACACAACCCTGGTCAACCTCTTAAAGGACATAATTCCCTAAATTTGTCACCTCTTCAAGGGTTTGTCCATATCTAGGGTCTGCCTCTTAAAGGGCCAGTCATCAAAACATGTCACATGTTCAAGTGGATTTCCACTTCATAAGCCACATTGACATTTCCAAAGGTCTGTCCATTCCCAGGGTTGTCTCTTAGAAGGCCACCCACACACAATAATGCATCTTTAAGGACTGTCCACTTCCATGGTCATCCTCTTCATAGGCCAGTCACCTTAAAGTATTGCCAATTTTAAAGGTCCGTAAGCTTCCCAGGTCCACCTCTTAAAGGGCCAGTACACTTAAAATGCTGTTGTTTCGAGGGTTTGTACACAACCCTGGTCAACCTCTTAAAGTACATAATTCCCTAAATTTGTCACCTCTTCAAGGGTTTGTCCACTTCTAGGGTCTGCCTCTTAAAGGGCCAGTCCGCAAAACATGTCACATGTTGAAGTAGCTTTCCACTTCATAAGCCACATTGACATTTCCAAAGGTCTGTCCATTCCCAGGGTTGTCTCTTAGAAGGCCACCCACACACAATAATGCATCTTTAAGGACTGTCCACTTCCATGATCATCCTCTTCATAGGCCAGTCACCTTAAAGTATTGCCAATTTTAAAGGTCCGTAAGCTTCCCAGGTCCACCTCTTAAAGGGCCAGTACACTTAAAATGCTGTTGTTTCGAGGGTTTGTACACAACCCTGGTCAACCTCTTAAAGGACATAATTCCCGAAATTTGTCACCTCTTCAAGGGTTTGTCCATATCTAGGGTCTGCCTCTTAAAGGGCCAGTCCGCAAAACATGTCACATGTTCAAGTGGCTTTCCACTTTATAAGCCACATTGACATTTCCAAAGGTCTGTCCATTCCCAGGGTTGTCTCTTAGAAGGCCACCCACACACAATAATGCATCTTTAAGGACTGTCCACTTCCATGGTCATCCTCTTCATAGGCCAGTCACCTTAAAGTATTGCCAACTTTAAAGGTCCGTAAGCTTCCCAGGTCCACCTCTTAAAGGGCCAGGACACTTAAAATGCTGTTGTTTTTAGGGTTTGTACACAACCCTGGTCAACCTCTTAAAGGACATAACTCCCTAAATTTGTCACCTCTTCAAGAGTTTGTCCACTCCTAGGGTCTGCCTCTTAGAGGGCCAGTCCGCAAAACATGTCACATGTTCAAGTGGCTTTCCACTTCATAAGCCACATTGACATTTCCAAAGGTCTGTCCATTCCCAGGGTTGTCTCTTAGAAGGCCACCCACACACAATAATGCATCTTTAAGGACTGTCCACTTCCATGGTCATCCTCTTCATAGGCCAGTCACCTTAAAGTATTGCCAATTTTAAAGGTCCGTAAGCTTCCCAGGTCCACCTCTTAAAGGGCCAGTACACTTAAAATGCTGTTGTTTCGAGGGTTTGTACACAACCCTGGTCAACCTCTTAAAGGACATAATTCCCTAAATTTGTCACCTCTTCAAGGGTTTGTCCACTTCTAGGGTCTGCCTCTTAAAGGGCCAGTCCGCAAAACATGTCACATGTTCAAGTGGCTTTCCACTTCATAAGCCACATTGACATTTCCAAAGGTCTGTCCATTCCCAGGGTTGTCTCTTAGAAGGCCACCCACACACAATAATGCATCTTTAAGGACTGTCCACTTCCATGGTCATCCTCTTCATAGGCCAGTCACCTTAAAGTATTGCCAATTTTAAAGGTCCGTAAGCTTCCCAGGTCAGCCTCTTAAAGGGCCAGTACACTTAAAATGCTGTTGTTTCGAGGGTTTGTACACAACCCTGGTCAACCTCTTAAAGGACATAATTCCCTAAATTTGTCACCTCTTCAAGGGTTTGTCCATATCTAGGGTCTGCCTCTTAAAGGGCCAGTCATCAAAACATGTCACATGTTCAAGTGGATTTCCACTTCATAAGCCACATTGACATTTCCAAAGGTCTGTCCATTCCCAGGGTTGTCTCTTAGAAGGCCACCCACACACAATAATGCATCTTTAAGGACTGTCCACTTCCATGATCATCCTCTTCATAGGCCAGTCACCTTAAAGTATTGCCAATTTTAAAGGTCCGTAAGCTTCCCAGGTCAGCCTCTTAAAGGGCCAGTACACTTAAAATGCTGTTGTTTCGAGGGTTGTACACAACCCTGGTCAACCTCTTAAAGGACATAATTCCCTAAATTTGTCACCTCTTCAAGGGTTTGTCCACTTCTAGGGTCTGCCTCTTAAAGGGCCAGTCCGCAAAACATGTCACATGTTCAAGTGGCTTTCCACTTCATAAGCCACATTGACATTTCCAAAGGTCTGTCCATTCCCAGGGTTGTCTCTTAGAAGGCCACCCACACACAATAATGCATCTTTAAGGACTGTCCACTTCCACGGTCATCCTCTTCATAGGCCAGTCACCTTAAAGTATTGCCAATTTTAAAGGTCTGTAAGCTTCCCAGGTCAGCCTCTTAAAGGGCCAGTACACTTAAAATGCTGTTGTTTCGAGGGTTTGTACACAACCCTGGTCAACCTCTTAAAGGACATAATTCCCTAAATTTGTCACCTCTTCAAGGGTTTGTCCATATCTAGGGTCTGCCTCTTAAAGGGCCAGTCATCAAAACATGTCACATGTTCAAGTGGATTTCCACTTCATAAGCCACATTGACATTTCCAAAGGTCTGTCCATTCCCAGGGTTGTCTCTTAGAAGGCCACCCACACACAATAATGCATCTTTAAGGACTGTCCACTTCCATGGTCATCCTCTTCATAGGCCAGTCACCTTAAAGTATTGCCAATTTTAAAGGTCCGTAAGCTTCCCAGGTCCACCTCTTAAAGGGCCAGTACACTTAAAATGCTGTTGTTTCGAGGGTTTGTACACAACCCTGGTCAACCTCTTAAAGTACATAATTCCCTAAATTTGTCACCTCTTCAAGGGTTTGTCCACTTCTAGGGTCTGCCTCTTAAAGGGCCAGTCCGCAAAACATGTCACATGTTGAAGTAGCTTTCCACTTCATAAGCCACATTGACATTTCCAAAGGTCTGTCCATTCCCAGGGTTGTCTCTTAGAAGGCCACCCACACACAATAATGCATCTTTAAGGACTGTCCACTTCCATGATCATCCTCTTCATAGGCCAGTCACCTTAAAGTATTGCCAATTTTAAAGGTCCGTAAGCTTCCCAGGTCCACCTCTTAAAGGGCCAGTACACTTAAAATGCTGTTGTTTCGAGGGTTTGTACACAACCCTGGTCAACCTCTTAAAGGACATAATTCCCGAAATTTGTCACCTCTTCAAGGGTTTGTCCATATCTAGGGTCTGCCTCTTAAAGGGCCAGTCCGCAAAACATGTCACATGTTCAAGTGGCTTTCCACTTTATAAGCCACATTGACATTTCCAAAGGTCTGTCCATTCCCAGGGTTGTCTCTTAGAAGGCCACCCACACACAATAATGCATCTTTAAGGACTGTCCACTTCCATGGTCATCCTCTTCATAGGCCAGTCACCTTAAAGTATTGCCAACTTTAAAGGTCCGTAAGCTTCCCAGGTCCACCTCTTAAAGGGCCAGGACACTTAAAATGCTGTTGTTTTTAGGGTTTGTACACAACCCTGGTCAACCTCTTAAAGGACATAACTCCCTAAATTTGTCACCTCTTCAAGAGTTTGTCCACTCCTAGGGTCTGCCTCTTAGAGGGCCAGTCCGCAAAACATGTCACATGTTCAAGTGGCTTTCCACTTCATAAGCCACATTGACATTTCCAAAGGTCTGTCCATTCCCAGGGTTGTCTCTTAGAAGGCCACCCACACACAATAATGCATCTTTAAGGACTGTCCACTTCCATGGTCATCCTCTTCATAGGCCAGTCACCTTAAAGTATTGCCAATTTTAAAGGTCCGTAAGCTTCCCAGGTCCACCTCTTAAAGGGCCAGTACACTTAAAATGCTGTTGTTTCGAGGGTTTGTACACAACCCTGGTCAACCTCTTAAAGGACATAATTCCCTAAATTTGTCACCTCTTCAAGGGTTTGTCCACTTCTAGGGTCTGCCTCTTAAAGGGCCAGTCCGCAAAACATGTCACATGTTCAAGTGGCTTTCCACTTCATAAGCCACATTGACATTTCCAAAGGTCTGTCCATTCCCAGGGTTGTCTCTTAGAAGGCCACCCACACACAATAATGCATCTTTAAGGACTGTCCACTTCCATGGTCATCCTCTTCATAGGCCAGTCACCTTAAAGTATTGCCAATTTTAAAGGTCCGTAAGCTTCCCAGGTCAGCCTCTTAAAGGGCCAGTACACTTAAAATGCTGTTGTTTCGAGGGTTTGTACACAACCCTGGTCAACCTCTTAAAGGACATAATTCCCTAAATTTGTCACCTCTTCAAGGGTTTGTCCATATCTAGGGTCTGCCTCTTAAAGGGCCAGTCATCAAAACATGTCACATGTTCAAGTGGATTTCCACTTCATAAGCCACATTGACATTTCCAAAGGTCTGTCCATTCCCAGGGTTGTCTCTTAGAAGGCCACCCACACACAATAATGCATCTTTAAGGACTGTCCACTTCCATGATCATCCTCTTCATAGGCCAGTCACCTTAAAGTATTGCCAATTTTAAAGGTCCGTAAGCTTCCCAGGTCAGCCTCTTAAAGGGCCAGTACACTTAAAATGCTGTTGTTTCGAGGGTTGTACACAACCCTGGTCAACCTCTTAAAGGACATAATTCCCTAAATTTGTCACCTCTTCAAGGGTTTGTCCACTTCTAGGGTCTGCCTCTTAAAGGGCCAGTCCGCAAAACATGTCACATGTTCAAGTGGCTTTCCACTTCATAAGCCACATTGACATTTCCAAAGGTCTGTCCATTCCCAGGGTTGTCTCTTAGAAGGCCACCCACACACAATAATGCATCTTTAAGGACTGTCCACTTCCACGGTCATCCTCTTCATAGGCCAGTCACCTTAAAGTATTGCCAATTTTAAAGGTCTGTAAGCTTCCCAGGTCAGCCTCTTAAAGGGCCAGTACACTTAAAATGCTGTTGTTTCGAGGGTTTGTACACAACCCTGGTCAACCTCTTAAAGGACATAATTCCCTAAATTTGTCACCTCTTCAAGGGTTTGTCCATATCTAGGGTCTGCCTCTTAAAGGGCCAGTCATCAAAACATGTCACATGTTCAAGTGGATTTCCACTTCATAAGCCACATTGACATTTCCAAAGGTCTGTCCATTCCCAGGGTTGTCTCTTAGAAGGCCACCCACACACAATAATGCATCTTTAAGGACTGTCCACTTCCATGGTCATCCTCTTCATAGGCCAGTCACCTTAAAGTATTGCCAATTTTAAAGGTCCGTAAGCTTCCCAGGTCCACCTCTTAAAGGGCCAGTACACTTAAAATGCTGTTGTTTCGGGGGTTTGTACACAACCCTGGTCAACCTCTTAAAGGACATAATTCCCTAAATTTGTCACCTCTTCAAGGGTTTGTCCACTTCTAGGGTCTGCCTCTTAAAGGGCCAGTCCGCAAAACATGTCACATGTTCAAGTGGCTTTCCACTTCATAAGCCACATTGACATTTCCAAAGGTCTGTCCATTCCCAGGGTTGTCTCTTAGAAGGCCACCCACACACAATAATGCATCTTTAAGGACTGTCCACTTCCATGGTCATCCTCTTCATAGGCCAGTCACCTTAAAGTATTGCCAATTTTAAAGGTCTGTAAGCTTCCCAGGTCAGCCTCTTAAAGGGCCAGTACACTTAAAATGCTGTTGTTTCGAGGGTTTGTACACAACCCTGGTCAACCTCTTAAAGGACATAATTCCCTAAATTTTTCACCTCCTCAAGGGTTTGTCCATATCTAGGGTCTGCCTCTTAAAGGGCCAGTCATCAAAACATGTCACATGTTCAAGTGGATTTCCACTTCATAAGCCACATTGACATTTCCAAAGGTCTGTCCATTCCCAGGGTTGTCTCTTAGAAGGCCACCCACACACAATAATGCATCTTTAAGGACTGTCCACTTCCATAGTCATCCTCTTCATAGGCCAGTCACCTTAAAGTATTGCCAATTTTAAAGGTCCGTAAGCTTCCCAGGTCCACCTCTTAAAGGGCCAGTACACTTAAAATGCTGTTGTTTCGAGGGTTTGTACACAACCCTGGTCAACCTCTTAAAGTACATAATTCCCTAAATTTGTCACCTCTTCAAGGGTTTGTCCACTTCTAGGGTCTGCCTCTTAAAGGGCCAGTCCGCAAAACATGTCACATGTTGAAGTAGCTTTCCACTTCATAAGCCACATTGACATTTCCAAAGGTCTGTCCATTCCCAGGGTTGTCTCTTAGAAGGCCACCCACACACAATAATGCATCTTTAAGGACTGTCCACTTCCATGATCATCCTCTTCATAGGCCAGTCACCTTAAAGTATTGCCAATTTTAAAGGTCCGTAAGCTTCCCAGGTCCACCTCTTAAAGGGCCAGTACACTTAAAATGCTGTTGTTTCGAGGGTTTGTACACAACCCTGGTCAACCTCTTAAAGGACATAATTCCCGAAATTTGTCACCTCTTCAAGGGTTTGTCCATATCTAGGGTCTGCCTCTTAAAGGGCCAGTCCGCAAAACATGTCACATGTTCAAGTGGCTTTCCACTTTATAAGCCACATTGACATTTCCAAAGGTCTGTCCATTCCCAGGGTTGTCTCTTAGAAGGCCACCCACACACAATAATGCATCTTTAAGGACTGTCCACTTCCATGGTCATCCTCTTCATAGGCCAGTCACCTTAAAGTATTGCCAACTTTAAAGGTCCGTAAGCTTCCCAGGTCCACCTCTTAAAGGGCCAGGACACTTAAAATGCTGTTGTTTTTAGGGTTTGTACACAACCCTGGTCAACCTCTTAAAGGACATAACTCCCTAAATTTGTCACCTCTTCAAGAGTTTGTCCACTCCTAGGGTCTGCCTCTTAGAGGGCCAGTCCGCAAAACATGTCACATGTTCAAGTGGCTTTCCACTTCATAAGCCACATTGACATTTCCAAAGGTCTGTCCATTCCCAGGGTTGTCTCTTAGAAGGCCACCCACACACAATAATGCATCTTTAAGGACTGTCCACTTCCATGGTCATCCTCTTCATAGGCCAGTCACCTTAAAGTATTGCCAATTTTAAAGGTCCGTAAGCTTCCCAGGTCCACCTCTTAAAGGGCCAGTACACTTAAAATGCTGTTGTTTCGAGGGTTTGTACACAACCCTGGTCAACCTCTTAAAGGACATAATTCCCTAAATTTGTCACCTCTTCAAGGGTTTGTCCACTTCTAGGGTCTGCCTCTTAAAGGGCCAGTCCGCAAAACATGTCACATGTTCAAGTGGCTTTCCACTTCATAAGCCACATTGACATTTCCAAAGGTCTGTCCATTCCCAGGGTTGTCTCTTAGAAGGCCACCCACACACAATAATGCATCTTTAAGGACTGTCCACTTCCATGATCATCCTCTTCATAGGCTAGTCACCTTAAAGTATTGCCAATTTTAAAGGTCCGTAAGCTTCCCAGGTCCACCTCTTAAAGGGCCAGTACACTTTAAATGCTGTTGTTTCGAGGGTTTGTACACAACCCTGGTCAACCTCTTAAAGGACATAATTCCCTAAATTTGTCACCTCTTCAAGGGTTTGTCCACTTCTAGGGTCTGCCTCTTAAAGGGCCAGTCCGCAAAACATGTCACATGTTCAAGTGGCTTTCCACTTCATAAGCCACATTGACATTTCCAAAGGTCTGTCCATTCCCAGGGTTGTCTCTTAGAAGGCCACCCACACACAATAATGCATCTTTAAGGACTGTCCACTTCCATGATCATCCTCTTCATAGGCCAGTCACCTTAAAGTATTGCCAATTTTAAAGGTCCGTAAGCTTCCCAGGTCAGCCTCTTAAAGGGCCAGTACACTTAAAATGCTGTTGTTTCGAGGGTTGTACACAACCCTGGTCAACCTCTTAAAGGACATAATTCCCTAAATTTGTCACCTCTTCAAGGGTTTGTCCACTTCTAGGGTCTGCCTCTTAAAGGGCCAGTCCGCAAAACATGTCACATGTTCAAGTGGCTTTCCACTTCATAAGCCCCATTGACATTTCCAAAGGTCTGTCCATTCCCAGGGTTGTCTCTTAGAAGGCCACCCACACACAATAATGCATCTTTAAGGACTGTCCACTTCCATGGTCATCCTCTTCATAGGCCAGTCACCTTAAAGTATTGCCAATTTTAAAGGTCTGTAAGCTTCCCAGGTCAGCCTCTTAAAGGGCCAGTACACTTAAAATGCTGTTGTTTCGAGGGTTTGTACACAACCCTGGTCAACCTCTTAAAGGACATAATTCCCTAAATTTGTCACCTCTTCAAGGGTTTGTCCATATCTAGGGTCTGCCTCTTAAAGGGCCAGTCATCAAAACATGTCACATGTTCAAGTGGATTTCCACTTCATAAGCCACATTGACATTTCCAAAGGTCTGTCCATTCCCAGGGTTGTCTCTTAGAAGGCCACCCACACACAATAATGCATCTTTAAGGACTGTCCACTTCCATGATCATCCTCTTCATAGGCCAGTCACCTTAAAGTATTGCCAATTTTAAAGGTCCGTAAGCTTCCCAGGTCAGCCTCTTAAAGGACCAGTACACTTAAAATGCTGTTGTTTCGAGGGTTGTACACAACCCTGGTCAACCTCTTAAAGGACATAATTCCCTAAATTTGTCACCTCTTCAAGGGTTTGTCCACTTCTAGGGTCTGCCTCTTAAAGGGCCAGTCCGCAAAACATGTCACATGTTCTAGTGGCTTTCCACTTCATAAGCCACATTGACATTTCCAAAGGTCTGTCCATTCCCAGGGTTGTCTCTTAGAAGGCCACCCACACACAATAATGCATCTTTAAGGACTGTCCACTTCCACGGTCATCCTCTTCATAGGCCAGTCACCTTAAAGTATTGCCAATTTTAAAGGTCTGTAAGCTTCCCAGGTCAGCCTCTTAAAGGGCCAGTACACTTAAAATGCTGTTGTTTCGAGGGTTTGTACACAACCCTGGTCAACCTCTTAAAGGACATAATTCCCTAAATTTGTCACCTCTTCAAGGGTTTGTCCATATCTAGGGTCTGCCTCTTAAAGGGCCAGTCATCAAAACATGTCACATGTTCAAGTGGATTTCCACTTCATAAGCCACATTGACATTTCCAAAGGTCTGTCCATTCCCAGGGTTGTCTCTTAGAAGGCCACCCACACACAATAATGCATCTTTAAGGACTGTCCACTTCCATGGTCATCCTCTTCATAGGCCAGTCACCTTAAAGTATTGCCAATTTTAAAGGTCCGTAAGCTTCCCAGGTCCACCTCTTAAAGGGCCAGTACACTTAAAATGCTGTTGTTTCGGGGGTTTGTACACAACCCTGGTCAACCTCTTAAAGGACATAATTCCCTAAATTTGTCACCTCTTCAAGGGTTTGTCCACTTCTAGGGTCTGCCTCATAAAGGGCCAGTCCGCAAAACATGTCACATGTTCAAGTGGCTTTCCACTTCATAAGCCACATTGACATTTCCAAAGGTCTGTCCATTCCCAGGGTTGTCTCTTAGAAGGCCACCCACACACAATAATGCATCTTTAAGGACTGTCCACTTCCATGGTCATCCTCTTCATAGGCCAGTCACCTTAAAGTATTGCCAATTTTAAAGGTCTGTAAGCTTCCCAGGTCAGCCTCTTAAAGGGCCAGTACACTTAAAATGCTGTTGTTTCGAGGGTTTGTACACAACCCTGGTCAACCTCTTAAAGGACATAATTCCCTAAATTTTTCACCTCCTCAAGGGTTTGTCCATATCTAGGGTCTGCCTCTTAAAGGGCCAGTCATCAAAACATGTCACATGTTCAAGTGGATTTCCACTTCATAAGCCACATTGACATTTCCAAAGGTCTGTCCATTCCCAGGGTTGTCTCTTAGAAGGCCACCCACACACAATAATGCATCTTTAAGGACTGTCCACTTCCATAGTCATCCTCTTCATAGGCCAGTCACCTTAAAGTATTGCCAATTTTAAAGGTCCGTAAGCTTCCCAGGTCCACCTCTTAAAGGGCCAGTACACTTAAAATGCTGTTGTTTCGAGGGTTTGTACACAACCCTGGTCAACCTCTTAAAGTACATAATTCCCTAAATTTGTCACCTCTTCAAGGGTTTGTCCACTTCTAGGGTCTGCCTCTTAAAGGGCCAGTCCGCAAAACATGTCACATGTTGAAGTAGCTTTCCACTTCATAAGCCACATTGACATTTCCAAAGGTCTGTCCATTCCCAGGGTTGTCTCTTAGAAGGCCACCCACACACAATAATGCATCTTTAAGGACTGTCCACTTCCACGGTCATCCTCTTCATAGGCCAGTCACCTTAAAGTATTGCCAATTTTAAAGGTCTGTAAGCTTCCCAGGTCAGCCTCTTAAAGGGCCAGTACACTTAAAATGCTGTTGTTTCGAGGGTTTGTACACAACCCTGGTCAACCTCTTAAAGGACATAATTCCCTAAATTTGTCACCTCTTCAAGGGTTTGTCCATATCTAGGGTCTGCCTCTTAAAGGGCCAGTCATCAAAACATGTCACATGTTCAAGTGGATTTCCACTTCATAAGCCACATTGACATTTCCAAAGGTCTGTCCATTCCCAGGGTTGTCTCTTAGAAGGCCACCCACACACAATAATGCATCTTTAAGGACTGTCCACTTCCATGGTCATCCTCTTCATAGGCCAGTCACCTTAAAGTATTGCCAATTTTAAAGGTCCGTAAGCTTCCCAGGTCCACCTCTTAAAGGGCCAGTACACTTAAAATGCTGTTGTTTCGGGGGTTTGTACACAACCCTGGTCAACCTCTTAAAGGACATAATTCCCTAAATTTGTCACCTCTTCAAGGGTTTGTCCACTTCTAGGGTCTGCCTCTTAAAGGGCCAGTCCGCAAAACATGTCACATGTTCAAGTGGCTTTCCACTTCATAAGCCACATTGACATTTCCAAAGGTCTGTCCATTCCCAGGGTTGTCTCTTAGAAGGCCACCCACACACAATAATGCATCTTTAAGGACTGTCCACTTCCATGGTCATCCTCTTCATAGGCCAGTCACCTTAAAGTATTGCCAATTTTAAAGGTCTGTAAGCTTCCCAGGTCAGCCTCTTAAAGGGCCAGTACACTTAAAATGCTGTTGTTTCGAGGGTTTGTACACAACCCTGGTCAACCTCTTAAAGGACATAATTCCCTAAATTTTTCACCTCCTCAAGGGTTTGTCCATATCTAGTTTCTGCCTCTTAAAGGGCCAGTCATCAAAACATGTCACATGTTCAAGTGGATTTCCACTTCATAAGCCACATTGACATTTCCAAAGGTCTGTCCATTCCCAGGGTTGTCTCTTAGAAGGCCACCCACACACAATAATGCATCTTTAAGGACTGTCCACTTCCATAGTCATCCTCTTCATAGGCCAGTCACCTTAAAGTATTGCCAATTTTAAAGGTCCGTAAGCTTCCCAGGTCCACCTCTTAAAGGGCCAGTACACTTAAAATGCTGTTGTTTCGAGGGTTTGTACACAACCCTGGTCAACCTCTTAAAGTACATAATTCCCTAAATTTGTCACCTCTTCAAGGGTTTGTCCACTTCTAGGGTCTGCCTCTTAAAGGGCCAGTCCGCAAAACATGTCACATGTTGAAGTAGCTTTCCACTTCATAAGCCACATTGAAATTTACAAAAAGGTCTGTCCATTCTCAGGGTTGTCTCTTAGAAGGCCACCCACACACAATAATGCATCTTTAAGGACTGTCCACTTCCATGGTCATCCTCTTCATAGGCCAGTCACCTTAAAGTATTGCCAATTTTAAAGGTCTGTAAGCTTCCCAGGTCAGCCTCTTAAAGGGCCAGTACACTTAAAATGCTGTTGTTTCGAGGGTTTGTACACAACCCTGGTCAACCTCTTAAAGGACATAATTCCCTAAATTTGTCACCTCTTCAAGGGTTTGTCCATATCTAGGGTCTGCCTCTTAAAGGGCCAGTCATCAAAACATGTCACATGTTCAAGTGGATTTCCACTTCATAAGCCACATTGACATTTCCAAAGGTCTGTCCATTCCCAGGGTTGTCTCTTAGAAGGCCACCCACACACAATAATGCATCTTTAAGGACTGTCCACTTCCATGATCATCCTCTTCATAGGCCAGTCACCTTAAAGTATTGCCAATTTTAAAGGTCCGTAAGCTTCCCAGGTCAGCCTCTTAAAGGGCCAGTACACTTAAAATGCTGTTGTTTCGAGGGTTGTACACAACCCTGGTCAACCTCTTAAAGGACATAATTCCCTAAATTTGTCACCTCTTCAAGGGTTTGTCCACTTCTAGGGTCTGCCTCTTAAAGGGCCAGTCCGCAAAACATGTCACATGTTCAAGTGGCTTTCCACTTCATAAGCCACATTGACATTTCCAAAGGTCTGTCCATTCCCAGGGTTGTCTCTTAGAAGGCCACCCACACACAATAATGCATCTTTAAGGACTGTCCACTTCCACGGTCATCCTCTTCATAGGCCAGTCACCTTAAAGTATTGCCAATTTTAAAGGTCTGTAAGCTTCCCAGGTCAGCCTCTTAAAGGGCCAGTACACTTAAAATGCTGTTGTTTCGAGGGTTTGTACACAACCCTGGTCAACCTCTTAAAGGACATAATTCCCTAAATTTGTCACCTCTTCAAGGGTTTGTCCATATCTAGGGTCTGCCTCTTAAAGGGCCAGTCATCAAAACATGTCACATGTTCAAGTGGATTTCCACTTCATAAGCCACATTGACATTTCCAAAGGTCTGTCCATTCCCAGGGTTGTCTCTTAGAAGGCCACCCACACACAATAATGCATCTTTAAGGACTGTCCACTTCCATGGTCATCCTCTTCATAGGCCAGTCACCTTAAAGTATTGCCAATTTTAAAGGTCCGTAAGCTTCCCAGGTCCACCTCTTAAAGGGCCAGTACACTTAAAATGCTGTTGTTTCGGGGGTTTGTACACAACCCTGGTCAACCTCTTAAAGGACATAATTCCCTAAATTTGTCACCTCTTCAAGGGTTTGTCCACTTCTAGGGTCTGCCTCTTAAAGGGCCAGTCCGCAAAACATGTCACATGTTCAAGTGGCTTTCCACTTCATAAGCCACATTGACATTTCCAAAGGTCTGTCCATTCCCAGGGTTGTCTCTTAGAAGGCCACCCACACACAATAATGCATCTTTAAGGACTGTCCACTTCCATGGTCATCCTCTTCATAGGCCAGTCACCTTAAAGTATTGCCAATTTTAAAGGTCTGTAAGCTTCCCAGGTCAGCCTCTTAAAGGGCCAGTACACTTAAAATGCTGTTGTTTCGAGGGTTTGTACACAACCCTGGTCAACCTCTTAAAGGACATAATTCCCTAAATTTTTCACCTCCTCAAGGGTTTGTCCATATCTAGGGTCTGCCTCTTAAAGGGCCAGTCATCAAAACATGTCACATGTTCAAGTGGATTTCCACTTCATAAGCCACATTGACATTTCCAAAGGTCTGTCCATTCCCAGGGTTGTCTCTTAGAAGGCCACCCACACACAATAATGCATCTTTAAGGACTTACCACTTCCATAGTCATCCTCTTCATAGGCCAGTCACCTTAAAGTATTGCCAATTTTAAAGGTCCGTAAGCTTCCCAGGTCCACCTCTTAAAGGGCCAGTACACTTAAAATGCTGTTGTTTCGAGGGTTTGTACACAACCCTGGTCAACCTCTTAAAGTACATAATTCCCTAAATTTGTCACCTCTTCAAGGGTTTGTCCACTTCTAGGGTCTGCCTCTTAAAGGGCCAGTCCGCAAAACATGTCTCATGTTGAAGTAGCTTTCCACTTCATAAGCCACATTGACATTTCCAAAGGTCTGTCCATTCCCAGGGTTGTCTCTTAGAAGGCCACCCACACACAATAATGCATCTTTAAGGACTGTCCACTTCCATGATCATCCTCTTCATAGGCCAGTCACCTTAAAGTATTGCCAATTTTAAAGGTCCGTAAGCTTCCCAGGTCCACCTCTTAAAGGGCCAGTACACTTAAAATGCTGTTGTTTCGAGGGTTTGTACACAACCCTGGTCAACCTCTTAAAGGACATAATTCCCGAAATTTGTCACCTCTTCAAGGGTTTGTCCATATCTAGGGTCTGCCTCTTAAAGGGCCAGTCCGCAAAACATGTCACATGTTCAAGTGGCTTTCCACTTTATAAGCCACATTGACATTTCCAAAGGTCTGTCCATTCCCAGGGTTGTCTCTTAGAAGGCCACCCACACACAATAATGCATCTTTAAGGACTGTCCACTTCCATGGTCATCCTCTTCATAGGCCAGTCACCTTAAAGTATTGCCAACTTTAAAGGTCCGTAAGCTTCCCAGGTCCACCTCTTAAAGGGCCAGGACACTTAAAATGCTGTTGTTTTTAGGGTTTGTACACAACCCTGGTCAACCTCTTAAAGGACATAACTCCCTAAATTTGTCACCTCTTCAAGAGTTTGTCCACTCCTAGGGTCTGCCTCTTAGAGGGCCAGTCCGCAAAACATGTCACATGTTCAAGTGGCTTTCCACTTCATAAGCCACATTGACATTTCCAAAGGTCTGTCCATTCCCAGGGTTGTCTCTTAGAAGGCCACCCACACACAATAATGCATCTTTAAGGACTGTCCACTTCCATGGTCATCCTCTTCATAGGCCAGTCACCTTAAAGTATTGCCAATTTTAAAGGTCCGTAAGCTTCCCAGGTCCACCTCTTAAAGGGCCAGTACACTTAAAATGCTGTTGTTTCGAGGGTTTGTACACAACCCTGGTCAACCTCTTAAAGGACATAATTCCCTAAATTTGTCACCTCTTCAAGGGTTTGTCCACTTCTAGGGTCTGCCTCTTAAAGGGCCAGTCCGCAAAACATGTCACATGTTCAAGTGGCTTTCCACTTCATAAGCCACATTGACATTTCCAAAGGTCTGTCCATTCCCAGGGTTGTCTCTTAGAAGGCCACCCACACACAATAATGCATCTTTAAGGACTGTCCACTTCCATGATCATCCTCTTCATAGGCTAGTCACCTTAAAGTATTGCCAATTTTAAAGGTCCGTAAGCTTCCCAGGTCCACCTCTTAAAGGGCCAGTACACTTTAAATGCTGTTGTTTCGAGGGTTTGTACACAACCCTGGTCAACCTCTTAAAGGACATAATTCCCTAAATTTGTCACCTCTTCAAGGGTTTGTCCACTTCTAGGGTCTGCCTCTTAAAGGGCCAGTCCGCAAAACATGTCACATGTTCAAGTGGCTTTCCACTTCATAAGCCACATTGACATTTCCAAAGGTCTGTCCATTCCCAGGGTTGTCTCTTAGAAGGCCACCCACACACAATAATGCATCTTTAAGGACTGTCCACTTCCATGATCATCCTCTTCATAGGCCAGTCACCTTAAAGTATTGCCAATTTTAAAGGTCCGTAAGCTTCCCAGGTCAGCCTCTTAAAGGACCAGTACACTTAAAATGCTGTTGTTTCGAGGGTTGTACACAACCCTGGTCAACCTCTTAAAGGACATAATTCCCTAAATTTGTCACCTCTTCAAGGGTTTGTCCACTTCTAGGGTCTGCCTCTTAAAGGGCCAGTCCGCAAAACATGTCACATGTTCTAGTGGCTTTCCACTTCATAAGCCACATTGACATTTCCAAAGGTCTGTCCATTCCCAGGGTTGTCTCTTAGAAGGCCACCCACACACAATAATGCATCTTTAAGGACTGTCCACTTCCATGATCATCCTCTTCATAGGCCAGTCACCTTAAAGTATTGCCAATTTTAAAGGTCCGTAAGCTTCCCAGGTCAGCCTCTTAAAGGACCAGTACACTTAAAATGCTGTTGTTTCGAGGGTTGTACACAACCCTGGTCAACCTCTTAAAGGACATAATTCCCTAAATTTGTCACCTCTTCAAGGGTTTGTCCACTTCTAGGGTCTGCCTCTTAAAGGGCCAGTCCGCAAAACATGTCACATGTTCTAGTGGCTTTCCACTTCATAAGCCACATTGACATTTCCAAAGGTCTGTCCATTCCCAGGGTTGTCTCTTAGAAGGCCACCCACACACAATAATGCATCTTTAAGGACTGTCCACTTCCATGGTCATCCTCTTCATAGGCCAGTCACCTTAAAGTATTGCCAATTTTAAAGGTCTGTAAGCTTCCCAGGTCAGCCTCTTAAAGGGCCAGTACACTTAAAATGCTGTTGTTTCGAGGGTTTGTACACAACCCTGGTCAACCTCTTAAAGGACATAATTCCCTAAATTTTTCACCTCCTCAAGGGTTTGTCCATATCTAGGGTCTGCCTCTTAAAGGGCCAGTCATCAAAACATGTCACATGTTCAAGTGGATTTCCACTTCATAAGCCACATTGACATTTCCAAAGGTCTGTCCATTCCCAGGGTTGTCTCTTAGAAGGCCACCCACACACAATAATGCATCTTTAAGGACTGTCCACTTCCATAGTCATCCTCTTCATAGGCCAGTCACCTTAAAGTATTGCCAATTTTAAAGGTCCGTAAGCTTCCCAGGTCCACCTCTTAAAGGGCCAGTACACTTAAAATGCTGTTGTTTCGAGGGTTTGTACACAACCCTGGTCAACCTCTTAAAGTACATAATTCCCTAAATTTGTCACCTCTTCAAGGGTTTGTCCACTTCTAGGGTCTGCCTCTTAAAGGGCCAGTCCGCAAAACATGTCACATGTTGAAGTAGCTTTCCACTTCATAAGCCACATTGACATTTCCAAAGGTCTGTCCATTCCCAGGGTTGTCTCTTAGAAGGCCACCCACACACAATAATGCATCTTTAAGGACTGTCCACTTCCACGGTCATCCTCTTCATAGGCCAGTCACCTTAAAGTATTGCCAATTTTAAAGGTCTGTAAGCTTCCCAGGTCAGCCTCTTAAAGGGCCAGTACACTTAAAATGCTGTTGTTTCGAGGGTTTGTACACAACCCTGGTCAACCTCTTAAAGGACATAATTCCCTAAATTTGTCACCTCTTCAAGGGTTTGTCCATATCTAGGGTCTGCCTCTTAAAGGGCCAGTCATCAAAACATGTCACATGTTCAAGTGGATTTCCACTTCATAAGCCACATTGACATTTCCAAAGGTCTGTCCATTCCCAGGGTTGTCTCTTAGAAGGCCACCCACACACAATAATGCATCTTTAAGGACTGTCCACTTCCATGGTCATCCTCTTCATAGGCCAGTCACCTTAAAGTATTGCCAATTTTAAAGGTCCGTAAGCTTCCCAGGTCCACCTCTTAAAGGGCCAGTACACTTAAAATGCTGTTGTTTCGGGGGTTTGTACACAACCCTGGTCAACCTCTTAAAGGACATAATTCCCTAAATTTGTCACCTCTTCAAGGGTTTGTCCACTTCTAGGGTCTGCCTCTTAAAGGGCCAGTCCGCAAAACATGTCACATGTTCAAGTGGCTTTCCACTTCATAAGCCACATTGACATTTCCAAAGGTCTGTCCATTCCCAGGGTTGTCTCTTAGAAGGCCACCCACACACAATAATGCATCTTTAAGGACTGTCCACTTCCATGGTCATCCTCTTCATAGGCCAGTCACCTTAAAGTATTGCCAATTTTAAAGGTCTGTAAGCTTCCCAGGTCAGCCTCTTAAAGGGCCAGTACACTTAAAATGCTGTTGTTTCGAGGGTTTGTACACAACCCTGGTCAACCTCTTAAAGGACATAATTCCCTAAATTTTTCACCTCCTCAAGGGTTTGTCCATATCTAGTTTCTGCCTCTTAAAGGGCCAGTCATCAAAACATGTCACATGTTCAAGTGGATTTCCACTTCATAAGCCACATTGACATTTCCAAAGGTCTGTCCATTCCCAGGGTTGTCTCTTAGAAGGCCACC
The DNA here is from genome assembly GCF_035609145.1 of Eleutherodactylus coqui. Taxonomy (NCBI): domain Eukaryota; kingdom Metazoa; phylum Chordata; class Amphibia; order Anura; family Eleutherodactylidae; genus Eleutherodactylus; species Eleutherodactylus coqui. The sequence goes on along the minus strand of NW_027101888.1, from coordinate 106,826 downwards.
CACACACAATAATGCATCTTTAAGGACTGTCCACTTCCATAGTCATCCTCTTCATAGGCCAGTCACCTTAAAGTATTGCCAATTTTAAAGGTCCGTAAGCTTCCCAGGTCCACCTCTTAAAGGGCCAGTACACTTAAAATGCTGTTGTTTCGAGGGTTTGTACACAACCCTGGTCAACCTCTTAAAGTACATAATTCCCTAAATTTGTCACCTCTTCAAGGGTTTGTCCACTTCTAGGGTCTGCCTCTTAAAGGGCCAGTCCGCAAAACATGTCACATGTTGAAGTAGCTTTCCACTTCATAAGCCACATTGAAATTAACAAAAAGGTCTGTCCATTCTCAGGGTTGTCTCTTAGAAGGCCACCCACACACAATAATGCATCTTTAAGGACTGTCCACTTCCATGGTCATCCTCTTCATAGGCCAGTCACCTTAAAGTATTGCCAATTTTAAAGTTCCGTAAGCTTCCCAGGTCCACCTCTTAAAGGGCCAGGACACTTAAAATGCTGTTGTTTTGAGGGTTTGTACACAACCCTGGTCAACCTCTTAAAGGACATAATTCCCTAAATTTGTCACCTCTTCAAGGGTTTGTCCACTTCTAGTTTCTGCCTCTTAAAGGCCAGTCCGCAAAACATGTCACATGTTGAAGTGGCTTTCCACTTCATAAGCCACATTGACATTTCCAAAGGTCTGTCCATTCCCAGGGTTGTCTCTTAGAAGGCCACCCACACACAATAATGCATCTTTAAGGACTGTCCACTTCCATGATCATCCTCTTCATAGGCCAGTCACCTTAAAGTATTGCCAATTTTAAAGGTCCGTAAGCTTCCCAGGTCCACCTCTTAAAGGGCCAGTACACTTAAAATGCTGTTGTTTCGAGGGTTTGTACACAACCCTGGTCAACCTCTTAAAGGACATAATTCCCTAAATTTGTCACCTCTTCAAGGGTTTGTCCACTTCTAGGGTCTGCCTCTTAAAGGGCCAGTCCGCAAAACATGTCACATGTTCAAGTGGCTTTCCACTTCATAAGCCACATTGACATTTCCAAAGGTCTGTCCATTCCCAGGGTTGTCTCTTAGAAGGCCACCCACACACAATAATGGATCTATAAGGACTGTCCACATCCATGGTCATCCTCTTCATAGGCCAGTCACCTTAAAGTATTGCCAATTTTAAAGGTCCGTAAGCTTCCCAGGTCCACCTCTTAAAGGGCCAGGACACTTAAAATGCTGTTGTTTTTAGGGTTTGTACACAACCCTGGTCAACCTCTTAAAGGACATAACTCCCTAAATTTGTCACCTCTTCAAGAGTTTGTCCACTCCTAGGGTCTGCCTCTTAGAGGGCCAGTCCGCAAAACATGTCACATGTTCAAGTGGCTTTCCACTTCATAAGCCACATTGACATTTCCAAAGGTCTGTCCATTCCCAGGGTTGTCTCTTAGAAGGCCACCCACACACAATAATGCATCTTTAAGGACTGTCCACTTCCATGGTCATCCTCTTCATAGGCCAGTCACCTTAAAGTATTGCCAATTTTAAAGGTCCGTAAGCTTCCCAGGTCCACCTCTTAAAGGGCCAGTACACTTAAAATGCTGTAGTTTCGAGGGTTTGTACACAACCCTGGTCAACCTCTTAAAGGACATAATTCCCTAAATTTGTCACCTCTTCAAGGGTTTGTCCACTTCTAGGGTCTGCCTCTTAAAGGGCCAGTCCGCAAAACATGTCACATGTTCAAGTGGCTTTCCACTTCATAAGCCACATTGACATTTCCAAAGGTCTGTCCATTCCCAGGGTTGTCTCTTAGAAGGCCACCCACACACAATAATGCATCTTTAAGGACTGTCCACTTCCATGGTCATCCTCTTCATAGGCCAGTCACCTTAAAGTATTGCCAATTTTTAAGGTCCGTAAGCTTCCCAGGTCCACCTCTTAAAGGGCCAGTACACTTAAAATGCTGTTGTTTTGAGGGTTTGTACACAACCCTGGTCAACCCTTTTAAAGGACATAATTCCCTAAATTTGTCACCTCTTCAAGGGTTTGTCCACTTCTAGGGTCTGCCTCTTAAAGGGCCAGTCCGCAAAACATGCCACATGTTCAACTGGCTTTCCACTTCATAAGCCCCGTTGACATTTCCAAAGGTCTGTCCATTCCCAGGGTTGTCTCTTAGAAGGCCACCCACACACAATAATGCATCTTTAAGGACTGTCCACTTCCATGGTCATCCTCTTCATAGGCCAGTCACCTTAAAGTATTGCCAATTTTAAAGGTCCGTAAGCTTCCCAGGCCTGCCTCTTAAAGGGCCAGTACACTTAAAATGCTGTTGTTTCGAGGGTTTGTACACAACCCTGGTCAACCTCTTAAAGGACATAATTCCCTATATTTGTCACCTCTTCAAGGGTTTGTCCATATCTAGGGTCTGCCTCTTAAAGGGCCAGTCATCAAAACATGTCACATGTTCAAGTGGCTTTCCACTTCATAAGCCACATTGACATTTACAAAAAGGTCTGTCCATTCTCAGGGTTGTCTCTTAGAAGGCCACCCACACACAATAATGCATCTTTAAGGACTGTCCACTTCCATGGTCATCCTCTTCATAGGCCAGTCACCTTAAAGTATTGCCAATTTTAAAGTTCCGTAAGCTTCCCAGGTCCACCTCTTAAAGGGCCAGGACACTTAAAATGCTGTTGTTTTGAGGGTTTGTACACAACCCTGGTCAACCTCTTAAAGGACATAATTCCCTAAATTTGTCACCTCTTCAAGGGTTTGTCCACTTCTAGTTTCTGCCTCTTAAAGGGCCAGTCCGCAAAACATGTCACATGTTGAAGTGGCTTTCCACTTCATAAGCCACATTGACATTTCCAAAGGTCTGTCCATTCCCAGGGTTGTCTCTTAGAAGGCCACCCACACACAATAATGCATCTTTAAGGACTGTCCACTTCCATGATCATCCTCTTCATAGGCCAGTCACCTTAAAGTATTGCCAATTTTAAAGGTCCGTAAGCTTCCCAGGTCCACCTCTTAAAGGGCCAGTACACTTAAAATGCTGTTGTTTCGAGGGTTTGTACACAACCCTGGTCAACCTCTTAAAGGACATAATTCCCGAAATTTGTCACCTCTTCAAGGGTTTGTCCATATCTAGGGTCTGCCTCTTAAAGGGCCAGTCCGCAAAACATGTCACATGTTCAAGTGGCTTTCAACTTTATAAGCCACATTGACATTTCCAAAGGTCTGTCCATTCCCAGGGTTGTCTCTTAGAAGGCCACCCACACACAATAATGCATCTTTAAGGACTGTCCACTTCCATGGTCATCCTTTTCATAGGCCAGTCACCTTAAAGTATTGCCAATTTTAAAGGTCCGTAAGCTTCCCAGGTCCACCTCTTAAAGGGCCAGGACACTTAAAATGCTGTTGTTTTTAGGGTTTGTACACAACCCTGGTCAACCTCTTAAAGGACATAACTCCCTAAATTTGTCACCTCTTCAAGAGTTTGTCCACTCCTAGGGTCTGCCTCTTAGAGGGCCAGTCCGCAAAACATGTCACATGTTCAAGTGGCTTTCCACTTCATAAGCCACATTGACATTTCCAAAGGTCTGTCCATTCCCAGGGTTGTCTCTTAGAAGGCCACCCACACACAATAATGCATCTTTAAGGACTGTCCACTTCCATGGTCATCCTCTTCATAGGCCAGTCACCTTAAAGTATTGCCAATTTTAAAGGTCCGTAAGCTTCCCAGGTCCACCTCTTAAAGGGCCAGTACACTTAAAATGCTGTTGTTTCGAGGGTTTGTACACAACCCTGGTCAACCTCTTAAAGGACATAATTCCCTAAATTTGTCACCTCTTCAAGGGTTTGTCCACTTCTAGGGTCTGCCTCTTAAAGGGCCAGTCCGCAAAACATGTCACATGTTCAAGTGGCTTTCCACTTCATAAGCCACATTGACATTTCCAAAGGTCTGTCCATTCCCAGGGTTGTCTCTTAGAAGGCCACCCACACACAATAATGCATATTTAAGGACTGTCCACTTCCATGGTCATCCTCTTCATAGGCCAGTCACCTTAAAGTATTGCCAATTTTTAAGGTCCGTAAGCTTCCCAGGTCCACCTCTTAAAGGGCCAGTACACTTAAAATGCTGTTGTTTTGAGGGTTTGTACACAACCCTGGTCAACCCTTTTAAAGGACATAATTCCCTAAATTTGTCACCTCTTCAAGGGTTTGTCCACTTCTAGGGTCTGCCTCTTAAAGGGCCAGTCCGCAAAACATGTCACATGTTCAAGTGGCTTTCCACTTCATAAGCCACATTGACATTTCCAAAGGTCTGTCCATTCCCAGGGTTGTCTCTTAGAAGGCCACCCACACACAATAATGCATCTTTAAGGACTGTCCACTTCCATGGTCATCCTCTTCATAGGCCAGTCACCTTAAAGTATTGCCAATTTTAAAGGTCCGTAAGCTTCCCAGGTCCACCTCTTAAAGGGCCAGTACACTTAAAATGCTGTTGTTTCTAGGGTTTGTACACAACCCTGGTCAACCTCTTAAAGGACATAATTCCCTAAATTTGTCACCTCTTCAAGGGTTTGTCCACTTCTAGGGTCTGCCTCTTAAAGGGCCAGTCCGCAAAACATGTCACATGTTGAAGTAGCTTTCCACTTCATAAGCCACATTGACATTTCCAAAGGTCTGTCCATTCCCAGGGTTGTCTCTTAGAAGGCCACCCACACACAATAATGCATCTTTAAGGACTGTCCACTTCCATGATCATCCTCTTCATAGGCTAGTCACCTTAAAGTATTGCCAATTTTAAAGGTCCGTAAGCTTCCCAGGTCCACCTCTTAAAGGGCCAGTACACTTTAAATGCTGTTGTTTCGAGGGTTTGTACACAACCCTGGTCAACCTCTTAAAGGACATAATTCCCTAAATTTGTCACCTCTTCAAGGGTTTGTCCACTTCTAGGGTCTGCCTCTTAAAGGGCCAGTCCGCAAAACATGTCACATGTTCAAGTGGCTTTCCACTTCATAAGCCACATTGACATTTCCAAAGGTCTGTCCATTCCCAGGGTTGTCTCTTAGAAGGCCACCCACACACAATAATGCATCTTTAAGGACTGTCCACTTCCATGATCATCCTCTTCATAGGCCAGTCACCTTAAAGTATTGCCAATTTTAAAGGTCCGTAAGCTTCCCAGGTCAGCCTCTTAAAGGGCCAGTACACTTAAAATGCAGTTGTTTCGAGGGTTGTACACAACCCTGGTCAACCTCTTAAAGGACATAATTCCCTAAATTTGTCACCTCTTCAAGGGTTTGTCCACTTCTAGGGTCTGCCTCTTAAAGGGCCAGTCCGCAAAACATGTCACATGTTCAAGTGGCTTTCCACTTCATAAGCCCCATTGACATTACCAAAGGTCTGTCCATTCCCAGGGTTGTATCTTAGAAGGCCACCCACACACAATAATGCATCTTTAAGGACTGTCCACTTCCATGGTCATCCTCTTCATAGGCCAGTCACCTTAAAGTATTGCCAATTTTAAAGGTCTGTAAGCTTCCCAGGTCAGCCTCTTAAAGGGCCAGTACACTTAAAATGCTGTTGTTTCGAGGGTTTGTACACAACCCTGGTCAACCTCTTAAAGGACATAATTCCCTAAATTTGTCACCTCTTCAAGGGTTTGTCCATATCTAGGGTCTGCCTCTTAAAGGGCCAGTCATCAAAACATGTCACATGTTCAAGTGGATTTCCACTTCATAAGCCACATTGACATTTCCAAAGGTCTGTCCATTCCCAGGGTTGTCTCTTAGAAGGCCACCCACACACAATAATGCATCTTTAAGGACTGTCCACTTCCATGATCATCCTCTTCATAGGCCAGTCACCTTAAAGTATTGCCAATTTTAAAGGTCCGTAAGCTTCCCAGGTCAGCCTCTTAAAGGGCCAGTACACTTAAAATGCTGTTGTTTCGAGGGTTGTACACAACCCTGGTCAACCTCTTAAAGGACATAATTCCCTAAATTTGTCACCTCTTCAAGGGTTTGTCCACTTCTAGGGTCTGCCTCTTAAAGGGCCAGTCCGCAAAACATGTCACATGTTCAAGTGGCTTTCCACTTCATAAGCCACATTGACATTTCCAAAGGTCTGTCCATTCCCAGGGTTGTCTCTTAGAAGGCCACCCACACACAATAATGCATCTTTAAGGACTGTCCACTTCCACGGTCATCCTCTTCATAGGCCAGTCACCTTAAAGTATTGCCAATTTTAAAGGTCTGTAAGCTTCCCAGGTCAGCCTCTTAAAGGGCCAGTACACTTAAAATGCTGTTGTTTCGAGGGTTTGTACACAACCCTGGTCAACCTCTTAAAGGACATAATTCCCTAAATTTGTCACCTCTTCAAGGGTTTGTCCATATCTAGGGTCTGCCTCTTAAAGGGCCAGTCATCAAAACATGTCACATGTTCAAGTGGATTTCCACTTCATAAGCCACATTGACATTTCCAAAGGTCTGTCCATTCCCAGGGTTGTCTCTTAGAAGGCCAACCACACACAATAATGCATCTTTAAGGACTGTCCACTTCCATGGTCATCCTCTTCATAGGCCAGTCACCTTAAAGCATTGCCAATTTTAAAGGTCCGTAAGCTTCCCAGGTCCACCTCTTAAAGGGCCAGTACACTTAAAATGCTGTTGTTTCGGGGGTTTGTACACAACCCTGGTCAACCTCTTAAAGGACATAATTCCCTAAATTTGTCACCTCTTCAAGGGTTTGTCCACTTCTAGGGTCTGCCTCTTAAAGGGCCAGTCCGCAAAACATGTCACATGTTCAAGTGGCTTTCCACTTCATAAGCCACATTGACATTTCCAAAGGTCTGTCCATTCCCAGGGTTGTCTCTTAGAAGGCCACCCACACACAATAATGCATCTTTAAGGACTGTCCACTTCCATGGTCATCCTCTTCATAGGCCAGTCACCTTAAAGTATTGCCAATTTTAAAGGTCTGTAAGCTTCCCAGGTCAGCCTCTTAAAGGGCCAGTACACTTAAAATGCTGTTGTTTCGAGGGTTTGTACACAACCCTGGTCAACCTCTTAAAGGACATAATTCCCTAAATTTTTCACCTCCTCAAGGGTTTGTCCATATCTAGGGTCTGCCTCTTAAAGGGCCAGTCATCAAAACATGTCACATGTTCAAGTGGATTTCCACTTCATAAGCCACATTGACATTTCCAAAGGTCTGTCCATTCCCAGGGTTGTCTCTTAGAAGGCCACCCACACACAATAATGCATCTTTAAGGACTGTCCACTTCCATAGTCATCCTCTTCATAGGCCAGTCACCTTAAAGTATTGCCAATTTTAAAGGTCCGTAAGCTTCCCAGGTCCACCTCTTAAAGGGCCAGTACACTTAAAATGCTGTTGTTTCGAGGGTTTGTACACAACCCTGGTCAACCTCTTAAAGTACATAATTCCCTAAATTTGTCACCTCTTCAAGGGTTTGTCCACTTCTAGGGTCTGCCTCTTAAAGGGCCAGTCCGCAAAACATGTCACATGTTGAAGTAGCTTTCCACTTCATAAGCCACATTGACATTTCCAAAGGTCTGTCCATTCCCAGGGTTGTCTCTTAGAAGGCCACCCACACACAATAATGCATCTTTAAGGACTGTCCACTTCCATGATCATCCTCTTCATAGGCCAGTCACCTTAAAGTATTGCCAATTTTAAAGGTCCGTAAGCTTCCCAGGTCCACCTCTTAAAGGGCCAGTACACTTAAAATGCTATTGTTTCGAGGGTTTGTACACAACCCTGGTCAACCTCTTAAAGGACATAATTCCCGAAATTTGTCACCTCTTCAAGGGTTTGTCCACTTCTAGGGTCTGCCTCTTAAAGGGCCAGTCCGCAAAACATGTCACATGTTGAAGTAGCTTTCCACTTCATAAGCCACATTGACATTTCCAAAGGTCTGTCCATTCCCAGGGTTGTCTCTTAGAAGGCCACCCACACACAATAATACATCTTTAAGGACTGTCCACTTCCATGGTCATCCTCTTCATAGGCCAGTCACCTTAAAGTATTGCCAATTTTAAAGGTCCGTAAGCTTCCCAGGTCCACCTCTTAAAGGGCCAGGACACTTAAAATGCTGTTGTTTTTAGGGTTTGTACACAACCCTGGTCAACCTCTTAAAGGACATAACTCCCTAAATTTGTCACCTCTTCAAGAGTTTGTCCACTCCTAGGGTCTGCCTCTTAGAGGGCCAGTCCGCAAAACATGTCACATGTTCAAGTGGCTTTCCACTTCATAAGCCACATTGACATTTCCAAAGGTCTGTCCATTCCCAGGGTTGTCTCTTAGAAGGCCACCCACACACAATAATGCATATTTAAGGACTGTCCACTTCCATGGTCATCCTCTTCATAGGCCAGTCACCTTAAAGTATTGCCAATTTTTAAGGTCCGTAAGCTTCCCAGGTCCACCTCTTAAAGGGCCAGTACACTTAAAATGCTGTTGTTTTGAGGGTTTGTACACAACCCTGGTCAACCCTTTTAAAGGACATAATTCCCTAAATTTGTCACCTCTTCAAGGGTTTGTCCACTTCTAGGGTCTGCCTCTTAAAGGGCCAGTCCGCAAAACATGTCACATGTTCAAGTGGCTTTCCACTTCATAAGCCACATTGACATTTCCAAAGGTCTGTCCATTCCCAGGGTTGTCTCTTAGAAGGCCACCCACACACAATAATGCATCTTTAAGGACTGTCCACTTCCATGGTCATCCTCTTCATAGGCCAGTCACCTTAAAGTATTGACAATTTTAAAGGTCCGTAAGCTTCCCAGGTCCACCTCTTAAAGGGCCAGTACACTTAAAATGCTGTTGTTTCTAGGGTTTGTACACAACCCTGGTCAACCTCTTAAAGGACATAATTCCCTAAATTTGTCACCTCTTCAAGGGTTTGTCCACTTCTAGGGTCTGCCTCTTAAAGGGCCAGTCCGCAAAACATGTCACATGTTGAAGTAGCTTTCCACTTCATAAGCCACATTGACATTTCCAAAGGTCTGTCCATTCCCAGGGTTGTCTCTTAGAAGGCCACCCACACACAATAATGCATCTTTAAGGACTGTCCACTTCCATGATCATCCTCTTCATAGGCTAGTCACCTTAAAGTATTGCCAATTTTAAAGGTCCGTAAGCTTCCCAGGTCAGCCTCTTAAAGGGCCAGTACACTTAAAATGCTGTTGTTTCGAGGGTTGTACACAACCCTGGTCAACCTCTTAAAGGACATAATTCCCTAAATTTGTCACCTCTTCAAGGGTTTGTCCACTTCTAGGGTCTGCCTCTTAAAGGGCCAGTCCGCAAAACATGTCACATGTTCAAGTGGCTTTCCACTTCATAAGCCCCATTGACATTACCAAAGGTCTGTCCATTCCCAGGGTTGTCTCTTAGAAGGCCACCCACACACAATAATGCATCTTTAAGGACTGTCCACTTCCATGGTCATCCTCTTCATAGGCCAGTCACCTTAAAGTATTGCCAATTTTAAAGGTCTGTAAGCTTCCCAGGTCAGCCTCTTAAAGGGCCAGTACACTTAAAATGCTGTTGTTTCGAGGGTTTGTACACAACCCTGGTCAACCTCTTAAAGGACATAATTCCCTAAATTTGTCACCTCTTCAAGGGTTTGTCCATATCTAGGGTCTGCCTCTTAAAGGGCCAGTCATCAAAACATGTCACATGTTCAAGTGGATTTCCACTTCATAAGCCACATTGACATTTCCAAAGGTCTGTCCATTCCCAGGGTTGTCTCTTAGAAGGCCACCCACACACAATAATGCATCTTTAAGGACTGTCCACTTCCATGGTCATCCTCTTCATAGGCCAGTCACCTTAAAGTATTGCCAATTTTAAAGGTCCGTAAGCTTCCCAGGTCCACCTCTTAAAGGGCCAGTACACTTAAAATGCTGTTGTTTCTAGGGTTTGTACACAACCCTGGTCAACCTCTTAAAGGACATAATTCCCTAAATTTGTCACCTCTTCAAGGGTTTGTCCACTTCTAGGGTCTGCCTCTTAAAGGGCCAGTCCGCAAAACATGTCACATGTTGAAGTAGCTTTCCACTTCATAAGCCACATTGACATTTCCAAAGGTCTGTCCATTCCCAGGGTTGTCTCTTAGAAGGCCACCCACACACAATAATGCATCTTTAAGGACTGTCCACTTCCATGATCATCCTCTTCATAGGCTAGTCACCTTAAAGTATTGCCAATTTTAAAGGTCCGTAAGCTTCCCAGGTCCACCTCTTAAAGGGCCAGTACACTTTAAATGCTGTTGTTTCGAGGGTTTGTACACAACCCTGGTCAACCTCTTAAAGGACATAATTCCCTAAATTTGTCACCTCTTCAAGGGTTTGTCCACTTCTAGGGTCTGCCTCTTAAAGGGCCAGTCCGCAAAACATGTCACATGTTCAAGTGGCTTTCCACTTCATAAGCCACATTGACATTTCCAAAGGTCTGTCCATTCCCAGGGTTGTCTCTTAGAAGGCCACCCACACACAATAATGCATCTTTAAGGACTGTCCACTTCCATGATCATCCTCTTCATAGGCCAGTCACCTTAAAGTATTGCCAATTTTAAAGGTCCGTAAGCTTCCCAGGTCAGCCTCTTAAAGGGCCAGTACACTTAAAATGCAGTTGTTTCGAGGGTTGTACACAACCCTGGTCAACCTCTTAAAGGACATAATTCCCTAAATTTGTCACCTCTTCAAGGGTTTGTCCACTTCTAGGGTCTGCCTCTTAAAGGGCCAGTCCGCAAAACATGTCACATGTTCAAGTGGCTTTCCACTTCATAAGCCCCATTGACATTACCAAAGGTCTGTCCATTCCCAGGGTTGTATCTTAGAAGGCCACCCACACACAATAATGCATCTTTAAGGACTGTCCACTTCCATGGTCATCCTCTTCATAGGCCAGTCACCTTAAAGTATTGCCAATTTTAAAGGTCTGTAAGCTTCCCAGGTCAGCCTCTTAAAGGGCCAGTACACTTAAAATGCTGTTGTTTCGAGGGTTTGTACACAACCCTGGTCAACCTCTTAAAGGACATAATTCCCTAAATTTGTCACCTCTTCAAGGGTTTGTCCATATCTAGGGTCTGCCTCTTAAAGGGCCAGTCATCAAAACATGTCACATGTTCAAGTGGATTTCCACTTCATAAGCCACATTGACATTTCCAAAGGTCTGTCCATTCCCAGGGTTGTCTCTTAGAAGGCCACCCACACACAATAATGCATCTTTAAGGACTGTCCACTTCCATGATCATCCTCTTCATAGGCCAGTCACCTTAAAGTATTGCCAATTTTAAAGGTCCGTAAGCTTCCCAGGTCAGCCTCTTAAAGGGCCAGTACACTTAAAATGCTGTTGTTTCGAGGGTTGTACACAACCCTGGTCAACCTCTTAAAGGACATAATTCCCTAAATTTGTCACCTCTTCAAGGGTTTGTCCACTTCTAGGGTCTGCCTCTTAAAGGGCCAGTCCGCAAAACATGTCACATGTTCAAGTGGCTTTCCACTTCATAAGCCACATTGACATTTCCAAAGGTCTGTCCATTCCCAGGGTTGTCTCTTAGAAGGCCACCCACACACAATAATGCATCTTTAAGGACTGTCCACTTCCACGGTCATCCTCTTCATAGGCCAGTCACCTTAAAGTATTGCCAATTTTAAAGGTCTGTAAGCTTCCCAGGTCAGCCTCTTAAAGGGCCAGTACACTTAAAATGCTGTTGTTTCGAGGGTTTGTACACAACCCTGGTCAACCTCTTAAAGGACATAATTCCCTAAATTTGTCACCTCTTCAAGGGTTTGTCCATATCTAGGGTCTGCCTCTTAAAGGGCCAGTCATCAAAACATGTCACATGTTCAAGTGGATTTCCACTTCATAAGCCACATTGACATTTCCAAAGGTCTGTCCATTCCCAGGGTTGTCTCTTAGAAGGCCAACCACACACAATAATGCATCTTTAAGGACTGTCCACTTCCATGGTCATCCTCTTCATAGGCCAGTCACCTTAAAGCATTGCCAATTTTAAAGGTCCGTAAGCTTCCCAGGTCCACCTCTTAAAGGGCCAGTACACTTAAAATGCTGTTGTTTCGGGGGTTTGTACACAACCCTGGTCAACCTCTTAAAGGACATAATTCCCTAAATTTGTCACCTCTTCAAGGGTTTGTCCACTTCTAGGGTCTGCCTCTTAAAGGGCCAGTCCGCAAAACATGTCACATGTTCAAGTGGCTTTCCACTTCATAAGCCACATTGACATTTCCAAAGGTCTGTCCATTCCCAGGGTTGTCTCTTAGAAGGCCACCCACACACAATAATGCATCTTTAAGGACTGTCCACTTCCATGGTCATCCTCTTCATAGGCCAGTCACCTTAAAGTATTGCCAATTTTAAAGGTCTGTAAGCTTCCCAGGTCAGCCTCTTAAAGGGCCAGTACACTTAAAATGCTGTTGTTTCGAGGGTTTGTACACAACCCTGGTCAACCTCTTAAAGGACATAATTCCCTAAATTTTTCACCTCCTCAAGGGTTTGTCCATATCTAGGGTCTGCCTCTTAAAGGGCCAGTCATCAAAACATGTCACATGTTCAAGTGGATTTCCACTTCATAAGCCACATTGACATTTCCAAAGGTCTGTCCATTCCCAGGGTTGTCTCTTAGAAGGCCACCCACACACAATAATGCATCTTTAAGGACTGTCCACTTCCATAGTCATCCTCTTCATAGGCCAGTCACCTTAAAGTATTGCCAATTTTAAAGGTCCGTAAGCTTCCCAGGTCCACCTCTTAAAGGGCCAGTACACTTAAAATGCTGTTGTTTCGAGGGTTTGTACACAACCCTGGTCAACCTCTTAAAGTACATAATTCCCTAAATTTGTCACCTCTTCAAGGGTTTGTCCACTTCTAGGGTCTGCCTCTTAAAGGGCCAGTCCGCAAAACATGTCACATGTTGAAGTAGCTTTCCACTTCATAAGCCACATTGACATTTCCAAAGGTCTGTCCATTCCCAGGGTTGTCTCTTAGAAGGCCACCCACACACAATAATGCATCTTTAAGGACTGTCCACTTCCATGATCATCCTCTTCATAGGCCAGTCACCTTAAAGTATTGCCAATTTTAAAGGTCCGTAAGCTTCCCAGGTCCACCTCTTAAAGGGCCAGTACACTTAAAATGCTATTGTTTCGAGGGTTTGTACACAACCCTGGTCAACCTCTTAAAGGACATAATTCCCGAAATTTGTCACCTCTTCAAGGGTTTGTCCACTTCTAGGGTCTGCCTCTTAAAGGGCCAGTCCGCAAAACATGTCACATGTTGAAGTAGCTTTCCACTTCATAAGCCACATTGACATTTCCAAAGGTCTGTCCATTCCCAGGGTTGTCTCTTAGAAGGCCACCCACACACAATAATACATCTTTAAGGACTGTCCACTTCCATGGTCATCCTCTTCATAGGCCAGTCACCTTAAAGTATTGCCAATTTTAAAGGTCCGTAAGCTTCCCAGGTCCACCTCTTAAAGGGCCAGGACACTTAAAATGCTGTTGTTTTTAGGGTTTGTACACAACCCTGGTCAACCTCTTAAAGGACATAACTCCCTAAATTTGTCACCTCTTCAAGAGTTTGTCCACTCCTAGGGTCTGCCTCTTAGAGGGCCAGTCCGCAAAACATGTCACATGTTCAAGTGGCTTTCCACTTCATAAGCCACATTGACATTTCCAAAGGTCTGTCCATTCCCAGGGTTGTCTCTTAGAAGGCCACCCACACACAATAATGCATATTTAAGGACTGTCCACTTCCATGGTCATCCTCTTCATAGGCCAGTCACCTTAAAGTATTGCCAATTTTTAAGGTCCGTAAGCTTCCCAGGTCCACCTCTTAAAGGGCCAGTACACTTAAAATGCTGTTGTTTTGAGGGTTTGTACACAACCCTGGTCAACCCTTTTAAAGGACATAATTCCCTAAATTTGTCACCTCTTCAAGGGTTTGTCCACTTCTAGGGTCTGCCTCTTAAAGGGCCAGTCCGCAAAACATGTCACATGTTCAAGTGGCTTTCCACTTCATAAGCCACATTGACATTTCCAAAGGTCTGTCCATTCCCAGGGTTGTCTCTTAGAAGGCCACCCACACACAATAATGCATCTTTAAGGACTGTCCACTTCCATGGTCATCCTCTTCATAGGCCAGTCACCTTAAAGTATTGACAATTTTAAAGGTCCGTAAGCTTCCCAGGTCCACCTCTTAAAGGGCCAGTACACTTAAAATGCTGTTGTTTCTAGGGTTTGTACACAACCCTGGTCAACCTCTTAAAGGACATAATTCCCTAAATTTGTCACCTCTTCAAGGGTTTGTCCACTTCTAGGGTCTGCCTCTTAAAGGGCCAGTCCGCAAAACATGTCACATGTTGAAGTAGCTTTCCACTTCATAAGCCACATTGACATTTCCAAAGGTCTGTCCATTCCCAGGGTTGTCTCTTAGAAGGCCACCCACACACAATAATGCATCTTTAAGGACTGTCCACTTCCATGATCATCCTCTTCATAGGCTAGTCACCTTAAAGTATTGCCAATTTTAAAGGTCCGTAAGCTTCCCAGGTCAGCCTCTTAAAGGGCCAGTACACTTAAAATGCTGTTGTTTCGAGGGTTGTACACAACCCTGGTCAACCTCTTAAAGGACATAATTCCCTAAATTTGTCACCTCTTCAAGGGTTTGTCCACTTCTAGGGTCTGCCTCTTAAAGGGCCAGTCCGCAAAACATGTCACATGTTCAAGTGGCTTTCCACTTCATAAGCCCCATTGACATTACCAAAGGTCTGTCCATTCCCAGGGTTGTCTCTTAGAAGGCCACCCACACACAATAATGCATCTTTAAGGACTGTCCACTTCCATGGTCATCCTCTTCATAGGCCAGTCACCTTAAAGTATTGCCAATTTTAAAGGTCTGTAAGCTTCCCAGGTCAGCCTCTTAAAGGGCCAGTACACTTAAAATGCTGTTGTTTCGAGGGTTTGTACACAACCCTGGTCAACCTCTTAAAGGACATAATTCCCTAAATTTGTCACCTCTTCAAGGGTTTGTCCATATCTAGGGTCTGCCTCTTAAAGGGCCAGTCATCAAAACATGTCACATGTTCAAGTGGATTTCCACTTCATAAGCCACATTGACATTTCCAAAGGTCTGTCCATTCCCAGGGTTGTATCTTAGAAGGCCACCCACACACAATAATGCATCTTTAAGGACTGTCCACTTCCATGATCATCCTCTTCATAGGCCAGTCACCTTAAAGTATTGCCAATTTTAAAGGTCCGTAAGCTTCCCAGGTCAGCCTCTTAAAGGGCCAGTACACTTAAAATGCTGTTGTTTCGAGGGTTGTACACAACCCTGGTCAACCTCTTAAAGGACATAATTCCCTAAATTTGTCACCTCTTCAAGGGTTTGTCCACTTCTAGGGTCTGCCTCTTAAAGGGCCAGTCCGCAAAACATGTCACATGTTCAAGTGGCTTTCCACTTCATAAGCCACATTGACATTTCCAAAGGTCTGTCCATTCCCAGGGTTGTCTCTTAGAAGGCCACCCACACACAATAATGCATCTTTAAGGACTGTCCACTTCCACGGTCATCCTCTTCATAGGCCAGTCACCTTAAAGTATTGCCAATTTTAAAGGTCTGTAAGCTTCCCAGGTCAGCCTCTTAAAGGGCCAGTACACTTAAAATGCTGTGGTTTCGAGGGTTTGTACACAACCCTGGTCAACCTCTTAAAGGACATAATTCCCTAAATTTGTCACCTCTTCAAGGGTTTGTCCATATCTAGGGTCTGCCTCTTAAAGGGCCAGTCATCAAAACATGTCACATGTTCAAGTGGATTTCCACTTCATAAGCCACATTGACATTTCCAAAGGTCTGTCCATTCCCAGGGTTGTCTCTTAGAAGGCCACCCACACACAATAATGCATCTTTAAGGACTGTCCACTTCCATGGTCATCCTCTTCATAGGCCAGTCACCTTAAAGCATTGCCAATTTTAAAGGTCCGTAAGCTTCCCAGGTCCACCTCTTAAAGGGCCAGTACACTTAAAATGCTGTTGTTTCGGGGGTTTGTACACAACCCTGGTCAACCTCTTAAAGGACATAATTCCCTAAATTTGTCACCTATTCAAGGGTTTGTCCACTTCTAGGGTCTGCCTCTTAAAGGGCCAGTCCGCAAAACATGTCACATGTTCAAGTGGCTTTCCACTTCATAAGCCACATTGACATTTCCAAAGGTCTGTCCATTCCCAGGGTTGTCTCTTAGAAGGCCACCCACACACAATAATGCATCTTTAAGGACTGTCCACTTCCATGGTCATCCTCTTCATAGGCCAGTCACCTTAAAGTATTGCCAATTTTAAAGGTCTGTAAGCTTCCCAGGTCAGCCTCTTAAAGGGCCAGTACACTTAAAATGCTGTTGTTTCGAGGGTTTGTACACAACCCTGGTCAACCTCTTAAAGGACATAATTCCCTAAATTTTTCACCTCCTCAAGGGTTTGTCCATATCTAGGGTCTGCCTCTTAAAGGGCCAGTCATCAAAACATGTCACATGTTCAAGTGGATTTCCACTTCATAAGCCACATTGACATTTCCAAAGGTCTGTCCATTCCCAGGGTTGTCTCTTAGAAGGCCACCCACACACAATAATGCATCTTTAAGGACTGTCCACTTCCATAGTCATCCTCTTCATAGGCCAGTCACCTTAAAGTATTGCCAATTTTAAAGGTCCGTAAGCTTCCCAGGTCCACCTCTTAAAGGGCCAGTACACTTAAAATGCTGTTGTTTCGAGGGTTTGTACACAACCCTGGTCAACCTCTTAAAGTACATAATTCCCTAAATTTGTCACCTCTTCAAGGGTTTGTCCACTTCTAGGGTCTGCCTCTTAAAGGGCCAGTCCGCAAAACATGTCACATGTTGAAGTAGCTTTCCACTTCATAAGCCACATTGACATTTCCAAAGGTCTGTCCATTCCCAGGGTTGTCTCTTAGAAGGCCACCCACACACAATAATGCATCTTTAAGGACTGTCCACTTCCATGATCATCCTCTTCATAGGCCAGTCACCTTAAAGTATTGCCAATTTTTAAGGTCCGTAAGCTTCCCAGGTCCACCTCTTAAAGGGCCAGTACACTTAAAATGCTGTTGTTTTGAGGGTTTGTACACAACCCTGGTCAACCCTTTTAAAGGACATAATTCCCTAAATTTGTCACCTCTTCAAGGGTTTGTCCACTTCTAGGGTCTGCCTCTTAAAGGGCCAGTCCGCAAAACATGTCACATGTTCAAGTGGCTTTCCACTTCATAAGCCACATTGACATTTCCAAAGGTCTGTCCATTCCCAGGGTTGTCTCTTAGAAGGCCACCCACACACAATAATGCATCTTTAAGGACTGTCCACTTCCATGGTCATCCTCTTCATAGGCCAGTCACCTTAAAGTATTGCCAATTTTAAAGGTCCGTAAGCTTCCCAGGTCCACCTCTTAAAGGGCCAGTACACTTAAAATGCTGTTGTTTCTAGGGTTTGTACACAACCCTGGTCAACCTCTTAAAGGACATAATTCCCTAAATTTGTCACCTCTTCAAGGGTTTGTCCACTTCTAGGGTCTGCCTCTTAAAGGGCCAGTCCGCAAAACATGTCACATGTTGAAGTAGCTTTCCACTTCATAAGCCACATTGACATTTCCAAAGGTCTGTCCATTCCCAGGGTTGTCTCTTAGAAGGCCACCCACACACAATAATGCATCTTTAAGGACTGTCCACTTCCATGATCATCCTCTTCATAGGCTAGTCACCTTAAAGTATTGCCAATTTTAAAGGTCCGTAAGCTTCCCAGGTCCACCTCTTAAAGGGCCAGTACACTTTAAATGCTGTTGTTTCGAGGGTTTGTACACAACCCTGGTCAACCTCTTAAAGGACATAATTCCCTAAATTTGTCACCTCTTCAAGGGTTTGTCCACTTCTAGGGTCTGCCTCTTAAAGGGCCAGTCCGCAAAACATGTCACATGTTCAAGTGGCTTTCCACTTCATAAGCCACATTGACATTTCCAAAGGTCTGTCCATTCCCAGGGTTGTCTCTTAGAAGGCCACCCACACACAATAATGCATCTTTAAGGACTGTCCACTTCCATGATCATCCTCTTCATAGGCCAGTCACCTTAAAGTATTGCCAATTTTAAAGGTCCGTAAGCTTCCCAGGTCAGCCTCTTAAAGGGCCAGTACACTTAAAATGCAGTTGTTTCGAGGGTTGTACACAACCCTGGTCAACCTCTTAAAGGACATAATTCCCTAAATTTGTCACCTCTTCAAGGGTTTGTCCACTTCTAGGGTCTGCCTCTTAAAGGGCCAGTCCGCAAAACATGTCACATGTTCAAGTGGCTTTCCACTTCATAAGCCCCATTGACATTACCAAAGGTCTGTCCATTCCCAGGGTTGTATCTTAGAAGGCCACCCACACACAATAATGCATCTTTAAGGACTGTCCACTTCCATGGTCATCCTCTTCATAGGCCAGTCACCTTAAAGTATTGCCAATTTTAAAGGTCTGTAAGCTTCCCAGGTCAGCCTCTTAAAGGGCCAGTACACTTAAAATGCTGTTGTTTCGAGGGTTTGTACACAACCCTGGTCAACCTCTTAAAGGACATAATTCCCTAAATTTGTCACCTCTTCAAGGGTTTGTCCATATCTAGGGTCTGCCTCTTAAAGGGCCAGTCATCAAAACATGTCACATGTTCAAGTGGATTTCCACTTCATAAGCCACATTGACATTTCCAAAGGTCTGTCCATTCCCAGGGTTGTCTCTTAGAAGGCCACCCACACACAATAATGCATCTTTAAGGACTGTCCACTTCCATGATCATCCTCTTCATAGGCCAGTCACCTTAAAGTATTGCCAATTTTAAAGGTCCGTAAGCTTCCCAGGTCAGCCTCTTAAAGGGCCAGTACACTTAAAATGCTGTTGTTTCGAGGGTTGTACACAACCCTGGTCAACCTCTTAAAGGACATAATTCCCTAAATTTGTCACCTCTTCAAGGGTTTGTCCACTTCTAGGGTCTGCCTCTTAAAGGGCCAGTCCGCAAAACATGTCACATGTTCAAGTGGCTTTCCACTTCATAAGCCACATTGACATTTCCAAAGGTCTGTCCATTCCCAGGGTTGTCTCTTAGAAGGCCACCCACACACAATAATGCATCTTTAAGGACTGTCCACTTCCACGGTCATCCTCTTCATAGGCCAGTCACCTTAAAGTATTGCCAATTTTAAAGGTCTGTAAGCTTCCCAGGTCAGCCTCTTAAAGGGCCAGTACACTTAAAATGCTGTTGTTTCGAGGGTTTGTACACAACCCTGGTCAACCTCTTAAAGGACATAATTCCCTAAATTTGTCACCTCTTCAAGGGTTTGTCCATATCTAGGGTCTGCCTCTTAAAGGGCCAGTCATCAAAACATGTCACATGTTCAAGTGGATTTCCACTTCATAAGCCACATTGACATTTCCAAAGGTCTGTCCATTCCCAGGGTTGTCTCTTAGAAGGCCAACCACACACAATAATGCATCTTTAAGGACTGTCCACTTCCATGGTCATCCTCTTCATAGGCCAGTCACCTTAAAGCATTGCCAATTTTAAAGGTCCGTAAGCTTCCCAGGTCCACCTCTTAAAGGGCCAGTACACTTAAAATGCTGTTGTTTCGGGGGTTTGTACACAACCCTGGTCAACCTCTTAAAGGACATAATTCCCTAAATTTGTCACCTCTTCAAGGGTTTGTCCACTTCTAGGGTCTGCCTCTTAAAGGGCCAGTCCGCAAAACATGTCACATGTTCAAGTGGCTTTCCACTTCATAAGCCACATTGACATTTCCAAAGGTCTGTCCATTCCCAGGGTTGTCTCTTAGAAGGCCACCCACACACAATAATGCATCTTTAAGGACTGTCCACTTCCATGGTCATCCTCTTCATAGGCCAGTCACCTTAAAGTATTGCCAATTTTAAAGGTCTGTAAGCTTTCCAGGTCAGCCTCTTAAAGGGCCAGTACACTTAAAATGCTGTTGTTTCGAGGGTTTGTACACAACCCTGGTCAACCTCTTAAAGGACATAATTCCTTAAATTTTTCACCTCCTCAAGGGTTTGTCCATATCTAGGGTCTGCCTCTTAAAGGGCCAGTCATCAAAACATGTCACATGTTCAAGTGGATTTCCACTTCATAAGCCACATTGACATTTCCAAAGGTCTGTCCATTCCCAGGGTTGTCTCTTAGAAGGCCACCCACACACAATAATGCATCTTTAAGGACTGTCCACTTCCATAGTCATCCTCTTCATAGGCCAGTCACCTTAAAGTATTGCCAATTTTAAAGGTCCGTAAGCTTCCCAGGTCCACCTCTTAAAGGGCCAGTACACTTAAAATGCTGTTGTTTCGAGGGTTTGTACACAGCCCTGGTCAACCTCTTAAAGTACATAATTCCCTAAATTTGTCACCTCTTCAAGGGTTTGTCCACTTCTAGGGTCTGCCTCTTAAAGGGCCAGTCCGCAAAACATGTCACATGTTGAAGTAGCTTTCCACTTCATAAGCCACATTGACATTTCCAAAGGTCTGTCCATTCCCAGGGTTGTCTCTTAGAAGGCCACCCACACACAATAATGCATCTTTAAGGACTGTCCACTTCCATGATCATCCTCTTCATAGGCCAGTCACCTTAAAGTATTGCCAATTTTAAAGGTCCGTAAGCTTCCCAGGTCCACCTCTTAAAGGGCCAGTACACTTAAAATGCTGTTGTTTCGAGGGTTTGTACACAACCCTGGTCAACCTCTTAAAGGACATAATTCCCGAAATTTGTCACCTCTTCAAGGGTTTGTCCACTTCTAGGGTCTGCCTCTTAAAGGGCCAGTCCGCAAAACATGTCACATGTTGAAGTAGCTTTCCACTTCATAAGCCACATTGACATTTCCAAAGGTCTGTCCATTCCCAGGGTTGTCTCTTAGAAGGCCACCCACACACAATAATACATCTTTAAGGACTGTCCACTTCCATGGTCATCCTCTTCATAGGCCAGTCACCTTAAAGTATTGCCAATTTTAAAGGTCCGTAAGCTTCCCAGGTCCACCTCTTAAAGGGCCAGGACACTTAAAATGCTGTTGTTTTTAGGGTTTGTACACAACCCTGGTCAACCTCTTAAAGGACATAACTCCCTAAATTTGTCACCTCTTCAAGAGTTTGTCCACTCCTAGGGTCTGCCTCTTAGAGGGCCAGTCCGCAAAACATGTCACATGTTCAAGTGGCTTTCCACTTCATAAGCCACATTGACATTTCCAAAGGTCTGTCCATTCCCAGGGTTGTCTCTTAGAAGGCCACCCACACACAATAATGCATATTTAAGGACTGTCCACTTCCATGGTCATCCTCTTCATAGGCCAGTCACCTTAAAGTATTGCCAATTTTTAAGGTCCGTAAGCTTCCCAGGTCCACCTTTTAAAGGGCCAGTACACTTAAAATGCTGTTGTTTTGAGGGTTTGTACACAACCCTGGTCAACCCTTTTAAAGGACATAATTCCCTAAATTTGTCACCTCTTCAAGGGTTTGTCCACTTCTAGGGTCTGCCTCTTAAAGGGCCAGTCCGCAAAACATGTCACATGTTCAAGTGGCTTTCCACTTCATAAGCCACATTGACATTTCCAAAGGTCTGTCCATTCCCAGGGTTGTCTCTTAGAAGGCCACCCACACACAATAATGCATCTTTAAGGACTGTCCACTTCCATGGTCATCCTCTTCATAGGCCAGTCACCTTAAAGTATTGCCAATTTTAAAGGTCCGTAAGCTTCCCAGGTCCACCTCTTAAAGGGCCAGTACACTTAAAATGCTGTTGTTTCTAGGGTTTGTACACAACCCTGGTCAACCTCTTAAAGGACATAATTCCCTAAATTTGTCACCTCTTCAAGGGTTTGTCCACTTCTAGGGTCTGCCTCTTAAAGGGCCAGTCCGCAAAACATGTCACATGTTGAAGTAGCTTTCCACTTCATAAGCCACATTGACATTTCCAAAGGTCTGTCCATTCCCAGGGTTGTCTCTTAGAAGGCCACCCACACACAATAATGCATCTTTAAGGACTGTCCACTTCCATGATCATCCTCTTCATAGGCTAGTCACCTTAAAGTATTGCCAATTTTAAAGGTCCGTAAGCTTCCCAGGTCAGCCTCTTAAAGGGCCAGTACACTTAAAATGCTGTTGTTTCGAGGGTTGTACACAACCCTGGTCAACCTCTTAAAGGACATAATTCCCTAAATTTGTCACCTCTTCAAGGGTTTGTCCACTTCTAGGGTCTGCCTCTTAAAGGGCCAGTCCGCAAAACATGTCACATGTTCAAGTGGCTTTCCACTTCATAAGCCCCATTGACATTACCAAAGGTCTGTCCATTCCCAGGGTTGTCTCTTAGAAGGCCACCCACACACAATAATGCATCTTTAAGGACTGTCCACTTCCATGGTCATCCTCTTCATAGGCCAGTCACCTTAAAGTATTGCCAATTTTAAAGGTCTGTAAGCTTCCCAGGTCAGCCTCTTAAAGGGCCAGTACACTTAAAATGCTGTTGTTTCGAGGGTTTGTACACAACCCTGGTCAACCTCTTAAAGGACATAATTCCCTAAATTTGTCACCTCTTCAAGGGTTTGTCCATATCTAGGGTCTGCCTCTTAAAGGGCCAGTCATCAAAACATGTCACATGTTCAAGTGGATTTCCACTTCATAAGCCACATTGACATTTCCAAAGGTCTGTCCATTCCCAGGGTTGTCTCTTAGAAGGCCACCCACACACAATAATGCATCTTTAAGGACTGTCCACTTCCATGATCATCCTCTTCATAGGCCAGTCACCTTAAAGTATTGCCAATTTTAAAGGTCCGTAAGCTTCCCAGGTCAGCCTCTTAAAGGGCCAGTACACTTAAAATGCTGTTGTTTCGAGGGTTGTACACAACCCTGGTCAACCTCTTAAAGGACATAATTCCCTAAATTTGTCACCTCTTCAAGGGTTTGTCCACTTCTAGGGTCTGCCTCTTAAAGGGCCAGTCCGCAAAACATGTCACATGTTCAAGTGGCTTTCCACTTCATAAGCCACATTGACATTTCCAAAGGTCTGTCCATTCCCAGGGTTGTCTCTTAGAAGGCCACCCACACACAATAATGCATCTTTAAGGACTGTCCACTTCCACGGTCATCCTCTTCATAGGCCAGTCACCTTAAAGTATTGCCAATTTTAAAGGTCTGTAAGCTTCCCAGGTCAGCCTCTTAAAGGGCCAGTACACTTAAAATGCTGTTGTTTCGAGGGTTTGTACACAACCCTGGTCAACCTCTTAAAGGACATAATTCCCTAAATTTGTCACCTCTTCAAGGGTTTGTCCACTTCTAGGGTCTGCCTCTTAAAGGGCCAGTCCGCAAAACATGTCACATGTTCAAGTGGCTTTCCACTTCATAAGCCCCATTGACATTACCAAAGGTCTGTCCATTCCCAGGGTTGTATCTTAGAAGGCCACCCACACACAATAATGCATCTTTAAGGACTGTCCACTTCCATGGTCATCCTCTTCATAGGCCAGTCACCTTAAAGTATTGCCAATTTTAAAGGTCCGTAAGCTTCCCAGGTCAGCCTCTTAAAGGGCCAGTACACTTAAAATGCTGTTGTTTCGAGGGTTGTACACAACCCTGGTCAACCTCTTAAAGGACATAATTCCCTAAATTTGTCACCTCTTCAAGGGTTTGTCCACTTCTAGGGTCTGCCTCTTAAAGGGCCAGTCCGCAAAACATGTCACATGTTCAAGTGGCTTTCCACTTCATAAGCCACATTGACATTTCCAAAGGTCTGTCCATTCCCAGGGTTGTCTCTTAGAAGGCCACCCACACACAATAATGCATCTTTAAGGACTGTCCACTTCCACGGTCATCCTCTTCATAGGCCAGTCACCTTAAAGTATTGCCAATTTTAAAGGTCTGTAAGCTTCCCAGGTCAGCCTCTTAAAGGGCCAGTACACTTAAAATGCTGTTGTTTCGAGGGTTTGTACACAACCCTGGTCAACCTCTTAAAGGACATAATTCCCTAAATTTGTCACCTCTTCAAGGGTTTGTCCATATCTAGGGTCTGCCTCTTAAAGGGCCAGTCATCAAAACATGTCACATGTTCAAGTGGATTTCCACTTCATAAGCCACATTGACATTTCCAAAGGTCTGTCCATTCCCAGGGTTGTCTCTTAGAAGGCCAACCACACACAATAATGCATCTTTAAGGACTGTCCACTTCCATGGTCATCCTCTTCATAGGCCAGTCACCTTAAAGCATTGCCAATTTTAAAGGTCCGTAAGCTTCCCAGGTCCACCTCTTAAAGGGCCAGTACACTTAAAATGCTGTTGTTTCGGGGGTTTGTACACAACCCTGGTCAACCTCTTAAAGGACATAATTCCCTAAATTTGTCACCTCTTCAAGGGTTTGTCCACTTCTAGGGTCTGCCTCTTAAAGGGCCAGTCCGCAAAACATGTCACATGTTCAAGTGGCTTTCCACTTCATAAGCCACATTGACATTTCCAAAGGTCTGTCCATTCCCAGGGTTGTCTCTTAGAAGGCCACCCACACACAATAATGCATCTTTAAGGACTGTCCACTTCCATGGTCATCCTCTTCATAGGCCAGTCACCTTAAAGTATTGCCAATTTTAAAGGTCTGTAAGCTTTCCAGGTCAGCCTCTTAAAGGGCCAGTACACTTAAAATGCTGTTGTTTCGAGGGTTTGTACACAACCCTGGTCAACCTCTTAAAGGACATAATTCCTTAAATTTTTCACCTCCTCAAGGGTTTGTCCATATCTAGGGTCTGCCTCTTAAAGGGCCAGTCATCAAAACATGTCACATGTTCAAGTGGATTTCCACTTCATAAGCCACATTGACATTTCCAAAGGTCTGTCCATTCCCAGGGTTGTCTCTTAGAAGGCCACCCACACACAATAATGCATCTTTAAGGACTGTCCACTTCCATAGTCATCCTCTTCATAGGCCAGTCACCTTAAAGTATTGCCAATTTTAAAGGTCCGTAAGCTTCCCAGGTCCACCTCTTAAAGGGCCAGTACACTTAAAATGCTGTTGTTTCGAGGGTTTGTACACAGCCCTGGTCAACCTCTTAAAGTACATAATTCCCTAAATTTGTCACCTCTTCAAGGGTTTGTCCACTTCTAGGGTCTGCCTCTTAAAGGGCCAGTCCGCAAAACATGTCACATGTTGAAGTAGCTTTCCACTTCATAAGCCACATTGACATTTCCAAAGGTCTGTCCATTCCCAGGGTTGTCTCTTAGAAGGCCACCCACACACAATAATGCATCTTTAAGGACTGTCCACTTCCATGATCATCCTCTTCATAGGCCAGTCACCTTAAAGTATTGCCAATTTTAAAGGTCCGTAAGCTTCCCAGGTCCACCTCTTAAAGGGCCAGTACACTTAAAATGCTGTTGTTTCGAGGGTTTGTACACAACCCTGGTCAACCTCTTAAAGGACATAATTCCCGAAATTTGTCACCTCTTCAAGGGTTTGTCCACTTCTAGGGTCTGCCTCTTAAAGGGCCAGTCCGCAAAACATGTCACATGTTGAAGTAGCTTTCCACTTCATAAGCCACATTGACATTTCCAAAGGTCTGTCCATTCCCAGGGTTGTCTCTTAGAAGGCCACCCACACACAATAATACATCTTTAAGGACTGTCCACTTCCATGGTCATCCTCTTCATAGGCCAGTCACCTTAAAGTATTGCCAATTTTAAAGGTCCGTAAGCTTCCCAGGTCCACCTCTTAAAGGGCCAGGACACTTAAAATGCTGTTGTTTTTAGGGTTTGTACACAACCCTGGTCAACCTCTTAAAGGACATAACTCCCTAAATTTGTCACCTCTTCAAGAGTTTGTCCACTCCTAGGGTCTGCCTCTTAGAGGGCCAGTCCGCAAAACATGTCACATGTTCAAGTGGCTTTCCACTTCATAAGCCACATTGACATTTCCAAAGGTCTGTCCATTCCCAGGGTTGTCTCTTAGAAGGCCACCCACACACAATAATGCATATTTAAGGACTGTCCACTTCCATGGTCATCCTCTTCATAGGCCAGTCACCTTAAAGTATTGCCAATTTTTAAGGTCCGTAAGCTTCCCAGGTCCACCTTTTAAAGGGCCAGTACACTTAAAATGCTGTTGTTTTGAGGGTTTGTACACAACCCTGGTCAACCCTTTTAAAGGACATAATTCCCTAAATTTGTCACCTCTTCAAGGGTTTGTCCACTTCTAGGGTCTGCCTCTTAAAGGGCCAGTCCGCAAAACATGTCACATGTTCAAGTGGCTTTCCACTTCATAAGCCACATTGACATTTCCAAAGGTCTGTCCATTCCCAGGGTTGTCTCTTAGAAGGCCACCCACACACAATAATGCATCTTTAAGGACTGTCCACTTCCATGGTCATCCTCTTCATAGGCCAGTCACCTTAAAGTATTGCCAATTTTAAAGGTCCGTAAGCTTCCCAGGTCCACCTCTTAAAGGGCCAGTACACTTAAAATGCTGTTGTTTCTAGGGTTTGTACACAACCCTGGTCAACCTCTTAAAGGACATAATTCCCTAAATTTGTCACCTCTTCAAGGGTTTGTCCACTTCTAGGGTCTGCCTCTTAAAGGGCCAGTCCGCAAAACATGTCACATGTTGAAGTAGCTTTCCACTTCATAAGCCACATTGACATTTCCAAAGGTCTGTCCATTCCCAGGGTTGTCTCTTAGAAGGCCACCCACACACAATAATGCATCTTTAAGGACTGTCCACTTCCATGATCATCCTCTTCATAGGCTAGTCACCTTAAAGTATTGCCAATTTTAAAGGTCCGTAAGCTTCCCAGGTCAGCCTCTTAAAGGGCCAGTACACTTAAAATGCTGTTGTTTCGAGGGTTGTACACAACCCTGGTCAACCTCTTAAAGGACATAATTCCCTAAATTTGTCACCTCTTCAAGGGTTTGTCCACTTCTAGGGTCTGCCTCTTAAAGGGCCAGTCCGCAAAACATGTCACATGTTCAAGTGGCTTTCCACTTCATAAGCCCCATTGACATTACCAAAGGTCTGTCCATTCCCAGGGTTGTCTCTTAGAAGGCCACCCACACACAATAATGCATCTTTAAGGACTGTCCACTTCCATGGTCATCCTCTTCATAGGCCAGTCACCTTAAAGTATTGCCAATTTTAAAGGTCTGTAAGCTTCCCAGGTCAGCCTCTTAAAGGGCCAGTACACTTAAAATGCTGTTGTTTCGAGGGTTTGTACACAACCCTGGTCAACCTCTTAAAGGACATAATTCCCTAAATTTGTCACCTCTTCAAGGGTTTGTCCATATCTAGGGTCTGCCTCTTAAAGGGCCAGTCATCAAAACATGTCACATGTTCAAGTGGATTTCCACTTCATAAGCCACATTGACATTTCCAAAGGTCTGTCCATTCCCAGGGTTGTCTCTTAGAAGGCCACCCACACACAATAATGCATCTTTAAGGACTGTCCACTTCCATGATCATCCTCTTCATAGGCCAGTCACCTTAAAGTATTGCCAATTTTAAAGGTCCGTAAGCTTCCCAGGTCAGCCTCTTAAAGGGCCAGTACACTTAAAATGCTGTTGTTTCGAGGGTTGTACACAACCCTGGTCAACCTCTTAAAGGACATAATTCCCTAAATTTGTCACCTCTTCAAGGGTTTGTCCACTTCTAGGGTCTGCCTCTTAAAGGGCCAGTCCGCAAAACATGTCACATGTTCAAGTGGCTTTCCACTTCATAAGCCACATTGACATTTCCAAAGGTCTGTCCATTCCCAGGGTTGTCTCTTAGAAGGCCACCCACACACAATAATGCATCTTTAAGGACTGTCCACTTCCACGGTCATCCTCTTCATAGGCCAGTCACCTTAAAGTATTGCCAATTTTAAAGGTCTGTAAGCTTCCCAGGTCAGCCTCTTAAAGGGCCAGTACACTTAAAATGCTGTTGTTTCGAGGGTTTGTACACAACCCTGGTCAACCTCTTAAAGGACATAATTCCCTAAATTTGTCACCTCTTCAAGGGTTTGTCCACTTCTAGGGTCTGCCTCTTAAAGGGCCAGTCCGCAAAACATGTCACATGTTCAAGTGGCTTTCCACTTCATAAGCCCCATTGACATTACCAAAGGTCTGTCCATTCCCAGGGTTGTATCTTAGAAGGCCACCCACACACAATAATGCATCTTTAAGGACTGTCCACTTCCATGGTCATCCTCTTCATAGGCCAGTCACCTTAAAGTATTGCCAATTTTAAAGGTCTGTAAGCTTCCCAGGTCAGCCTCTTAAAGGGCCAGTACACTTAAAATGCTGTTGTTTCGAGGGTTTGTACACAACCCTGGTCAACCTCTTAAAGGACATAATTCCCTAAATTTGTCACCTCTTCAAGGGTTTGTCCATATCTAGGGTCTGCCTCTTAAAGGGCCAGTCATCAAAACATGTCACATGTTCAAGTGGATTTCCACTTCATAAGCCACATTGACATTTCCAAAGGTCTGTCCATTCCCAGGGTTGTCTCTTAGAAGGCCACCCACACACAATAATGCATCTTTAAGGACTGTCCACTTCCATGATCATCCTCTTCATAGGCCAGTCACCTTAAAGTATTGCCAATTTTAAAGGTCCGTAAGCTTCCCAGGTCAGCCTCTTAAAGGGCCAGTACACTTAAAATGCTGTTGTTTCGAGGGTTGTACACAACCCTGGTCAACCTCTTAAAGGACATAATTCCCTAAATTTGTCACCTCTTCAAGGGTTTGTCCACTTCTAGGGTCTGCCTCTTAAAGGGCCAGTCCGCAAAACATGTCACATGTTCAAGTGGCTTTCCACTTCATAAGCCACATTGACATTTCCAAAGGTCTGTCCATTCCCAGGGTTGTCTCTTAGAAGGCCACCCACACACAATAATGCATCTTTAAGGACTGTCCACTTCCACGGTCATCCTCTTCATAGGCCAGTCACCTTAAAGTATTGCCAATTTTAAAGGTCTGTAAGCTTCCCAGGTCAGCCTCTTAAAGGGCCAGTACACTTAAAATGCTGTTGTTTCGAGGGTTTGTACACAACCCTGGTCAACCTCTTAAAGGACATAATTCCCTAAATTTGTCACCTCTTCAAGGGTTTGTCCATATCTAGGGTCTGCCTCTTAAAGGGCCAGTCATCAAAACATGTCACATGTTCAAGTGGATTTCCACTTCATAAGCCACATTGACATTTCCAAAGGTCTGTCCATTCCCAGGGTTGTCTCTTAGAAGGCCAACCACACACAATAATGCATCTTTAAGGACTGTCCACTTCCATGGTCATCCTCTTCATAGGCCAGTCACCTTAAAGCATTGCCAATTTTAAAGGTCCGTAAGCTTCCCAGGTCCACCTCTTAAAGGGCCAGTACACTTAAAATGCTGTTGTTTCGGGGGTTTGTACACAACCCTGGTCAACCTCTTAAAGGACATAATTCCCTAAATTTGTCACCTCTTCAAGGGTTTGTCCACTTCTAGGGTCTGCCTCTTAAAGGGCCAGTCCGCAAAACATGTCACATGTTCAAGTGGCTTTCCACTTCATAAGCCACATTGACATTTCCAAAGGTCTGTCCATTCCCAGGGTTGTCTCTTAGAAGGCCACCCACACACAATAATGCATCTTTAAGGACTGTCCACTTCCATGGTCATCCTCTTCATAGGCCAGTCACCTTAAAGTATTGCCAATTTTAAAGGTCTGTAAGCTTTCCAGGTCAGCCTCTTAAAGGGCCAGTACACTTAAAATGCTGTTGTTTCGAGGGTTTGTACACAACCCTGGTCAACCTCTTAAAGGACATAATTCCTTAAATTTTTCACCTCCTCAAGGGTTTGTCCATATCTAGGGTCTGCCTCTTAAAGGGCCAGTCATCAAAACATGTCACATGTTCAAGTGGATTTCCACTTCATAAGCCACATTGACATTTCCAAAGGTCTGTCCATTCCCAGGGTTGTCTCTTAGAAGGCCACCCACACACAATAATGCATCTTTAAGGACTGTCCACTTCCATAGTCATCCTCTTCATAGGCCAGTCACCTTAAAGTATTGCCAATTTTAAAGGTCCGTAAGCTTCCCAGGTCCACCTCTTAAAGGGCCAGTACACTTAAAATGCTGTTGTTTCGAGGGTTTGTACACAGCCCTGGTCAACCTCTTAAAGTACATAATTCCCTAAATTTGTCACCTCTTCAAGGGTTTGTCCACTTCTAGGGTCTGCCTCTTAAAGGGCCAGTCCGCAAAACATGTCACATGTTGAAGTAGCTTTCCACTTCATAAGCCACATTGACATTTCCAAAGGTCTGTCCATTCCCAGGGTTGTCTCTTAGAAGGCCACCCACACACAATAATGCATCTTTAAGGACTGTCCACTTCCATGATCATCCTCTTCATAGGCCAGTCACCTTAAAGTATTGCCAATTTTAAAGGTCCGTAAGCTTCCCAGGTCCACCTCTTAAAGGGCCAGTACACTTAAAATGCTGTTGTTTCGAGGGTTTGTACACAACCCTGGTCAACCTCTTAAAGGACATAATTCCCGAAATTTGTCACCTCTTCAAGGGTTTGTCCACTTCTAGGGTCTGCCTCTTAAAGGGCCAGTCCGCAAAACATGTCACATGTTGAAGTAGCTTTCCACTTCATAAGCCACATTGACATTTCCAAAGGTCTGTCCATTCCCAGGGTTGTCTCTTAGAAGGCCACCCACACACAATAATACATCTTTAAGGACTGTCCACTTCCATGGTCATCCTCTTCATAGGCCAGTCACCTTAAAGTATTGCCAATTTTAAAGGTCCGTAAGCTTCCCAGGTCCACCTCTTAAAGGGCCAGGACACTTAAAATGCTGTTGTTTTTAGGGTTTGTACACAACCCTGGTCAACCTCTTAAAGGACATAACTCCCTAAATTTGTCACCTCTTCAAGAGTTTGTCCACTCCTAGGGTCTGCCTCTTAGAGGGCCAGTCCGCAAAACATGTCACATGTTCAAGTGGCTTTCCACTTCATAAGCCACATTGACATTTCCAAAGGTCTGTCCATTCCCAGGGTTGTCTCTTAGAAGGCCACCCACACACAATAATGCATATTTAAGGACTGTCCACTTCCATGGTCATCCTCTTCATAGGCCAGTCACCTTAAAGTATTGCCAATTTTTAAGGTCCGTAAGCTTCCCAGGTCCACCTTTTAAAGGGCCAGTACACTTAAAATGCTGTTGTTTTGAGGGTTTGTACACAACCCTGGTCAACCCTTTTAAAGGACATAATTCCCTAAATTTGTCACCTCTTCAAGGGTTTGTCCACTTCTAGGGTCTGCCTCTTAAAGG
Source organism: Eleutherodactylus coqui (assembly GCF_035609145.1). NCBI lineage: Eukaryota > Metazoa > Chordata > Amphibia > Anura > Eleutherodactylidae > Eleutherodactylus > Eleutherodactylus coqui. The sequence continues at coordinate 75,444 of NW_027101888.1, read as the reverse complement.
GCCAGTCCGCAAAACATGTCACATGTTCAAGTGGCTTTCCACTTCATAAGCCACATTGACATTTCCAAAGGTCTGTCCATTCCCAGGGTTGTCTCTTAGAAGGCCACCCACACACAATAATGCATCTTTAAGGACTGTCCACTTCCATGGTCATCCTCTTCATAGGCCAGTCACCTTAAAGTATTGCCAATTTTAAAGGTCCGTAAGCTTCCCAGGTCCACCTCTTAAAGGGCCAGTACACTTAAAATGCTGTTGTTTCTAGGGTTTGTACACAACCCTGGTCAACCTCTTAAAGGACATAATTCCCTAAATTTGTCACCTCTTCAAGGGTTTGTCCACTTCTAGGGTCTGCCTCTTAAAGGGCCAGTCCGCAAAACATGTCACATGTTGAAGTAGCTTTCCACTTCATAAGCCACATTGACATTTCCAAAGGTCTGTCCATTCCCAGGGTTGTCTCTTAGAAGGCCACCCACACACAATAATGCATCTTTAAGGACTGTCCACTTCCATGATCATCCTCTTCATAGGCTAGTCACCTTAAAGTATTGCCAATTTTAAAGGTCCGTAAGCTTCCCAGGTCAGCCTCTTAAAGGGCCAGTACACTTAAAATGCTGTTGTTTCGAGGGTTGTACACAACCCTGGTCAACCTCTTAAAGGACATAATTCCCTAAATTTGTCACCTCTTCAAGGGTTTGTCCACTTCTAGGGTCTGCCTCTTAAAGGGCCAGTCCGCAAAACATGTCACATGTTCAAGTGGCTTTCCACTTCATAAGCCCCATTGACATTACCAAAGGTCTGTCCATTCCCAGGGTTGTCTCTTAGAAGGCCACCCACACACAATAATGCATCTTTAAGGACTGTCCACTTCCATGGTCATCCTCTTCATAGGCCAGTCACCTTAAAGTATTGCCAATTTTAAAGGTCTGTAAGCTTCCCAGGTCAGCCTCTTAAAGGGCCAGTACACTTAAAATGCTGTTGTTTCGAGGGTTTGTACACAACCCTGGTCAACCTCTTAAAGGACATAATTCCCTAAATTTGTCACCTCTTCAAGGGTTTGTCCATATCTAGGGTCTGCCTCTTAAAGGGCCAGTCATCAAAACATGTCACATGTTCAAGTGGATTTCCACTTCATAAGCCACATTGACATTTCCAAAGGTCTGTCCATTCCCAGGGTTGTCTCTTAGAAGGCCACCCACACACAATAATGCATCTTTAAGGACTGTCCACTTCCATGATCATCCTCTTCATAGGCCAGTCACCTTAAAGTATTGCCAATTTTAAAGGTCCGTAAGCTTCCCAGGTCAGCCTCTTAAAGGGCCAGTACACTTAAAATGCTGTTGTTTCGAGGGTTGTACACAACCCTGGTCAACCTCTTAAAGGACATAATTCCCTAAATTTGTCACCTCTTCAAGGGTTTGTCCACTTCTAGGGTCTGCCTCTTAAAGGGCCAGTCCGCAAAACATGTCACATGTTCAAGTGGCTTTCCACTTCATAAGCCACATTGACATTTCCAAAGGTCTGTCCATTCCCAGGGTTGTCTCTTAGAAGGCCACCCACACACAATAATGCATCTTTAAGGACTGTCCACTTCCACGGTCATCCTCTTCATAGGCCAGTCACCTTAAAGTATTGCCAATTTTAAAGGTCTGTAAGCTTCCCAGGTCAGCCTCTTAAAGGGCCAGTACACTTAAAATGCTGTTGTTTCGAGGGTTTGTACACAACCCTGGTCAACCTCTTAAAGGACATAATTCCCTAAATTTGTCACCTCTTCAAGGGTTTGTCCATATCTAGGGTCTGCCTCTTAAAGGGCCAGTCATCAAAACATGTCACATGTTCAAGTGGATTTCCACTTCATAAGCCACATTGACATTTCCAAAGGTCTGTCCATTCCCAGGGTTGTCTCTTAGAAGGCCACCCACACACAATAATGCATCTTTAAGGACTGTCCACTTCCATGGTCATCCTCTTCATAGGCCAGTCACCTTAAAGCATTGCCAATTTTAAAGGTCCGTAAGCTTCCCAGGTCCACCTCTTAAAGGGCCAGTACACTTAAAATGCTGTTGTTTCGGGGGTTTGTACACAACCCTGGTCAACCTCTTAAAGGACATAATTCCCTAAATTTGTCACCTATTCAAGGGTTTGTCCACTTCTAGGGTCTGCCTCTTAAAGGGCCAGTCCGCAAAACATGTCACATGTTCAAGTGGCTTTCCACTTCATAAGCCACATTGACATTTCCAAAGGTCTGTCCATTCCCAGGGTTGTCTCTTAGAAGGCCACCCACACACAATAATGCATCTTTAAGGACTGTCCACTTCCATGGTCATCCTCTTCATAGGCCAGTCACCTTAAAGTATTGCCAATTTTAAAGGTCTGTAAGCTTCCCAGGTCAGCCTCTTAAAGGGCCAGTACACTTAAAATGCTGTTGTTTCGAGGGTTTGTACACAACCCTGGTCAACCTCTTAAAGGACATAATTCCCTAAATTTTTCACCTCCTCAAGGGTTTGTCCATATCTAGGGTCTGCCTCTTAAAGGGCCAGTCATCAAAACATGTCACATGTTCAAGTGGATTTCCACTTCATAAGCCACATTGACATTTCCAAAGGTCTGTCCATTCCCAGGGTTGTCTCTTAGAAGGCCACCCACACACAATAATGCATCTTTAAGGACTGTCCACTTCCATAGTCATCCTCTTCATAGGCCAGTCACCTTAAAGTATTGCCAATTTTAAAGGTCCGTAAGCTTCCCAGGTCCACCTCTTAAAGGGCCAGTACACTTAAAATGCTGTTGTTTCGAGGGTTTGTACACAACCCTGGTCAACCTCTTAAAGTACATAATTCCCTAAATTTGTCACCTCTTCAAGGGTTTGTCCACTTCTAGGGTCTGCCTCTTAAAGGGCCAGTCCGCAAAACATGTCACATGTTGAAGTAGCTTTCCACTTCATAAGCCACATTGACATTTCCAAAGGTCTGTCCATTCCCAGGGTTGTCTCTTAGAAGGCCACCCACACACAATAATGCATCTTTAAGGACTGTCCACTTCCATGATCATCCTCTTCATAGGCCAGTCACCTTAAAGTATTGCCAATTTTAAAGGTCCGTAAGCTTCCCAGGTCCACCTCTTAAAGGGCCAGTACACTTAAAATGCTGTTGTTTCGAGGGTTTGTACACAACCCTGGTCAACCTCTTAAAGGACATAATTCCCGAAATTTGTCACCTCTTCAAGGGTTTGTCCATATCTAGGGTCTGCCTCTTAAAGGGCCAGTCCGCAAAACATGTCACATGTTCAAGTGGCTTTCCACTTTATAAGCCACATTGACATTTCCAAAGGTCTGTCCATTCCCAGGGTTGTCTCTTAGAAGGCCACCCACACACAATAATGCATCTTTAAGGACTGTCCACTTCCATGGTCATCCTCTTCATAGGCCAGTCACCTTAAAGTATTGCCAATTTTAAAGGTCCGTAAGCTTCCCAGGTCCACCTCTTAAAGGGCCAGGACACTTAAAATGCTGTTGTTTTTAGGGTTTGTACACAACCCTGGTCAACCTCTTAAAGGACATAACTCCCTAAATTTGTCACCTCTTCAAGAGTTTGTCCACTCCTAGGGTCTGCCTCTTAGAGGGCCAGTCCGCAAAACATGTCACATGTTCAAGTGGCTTTCCACTTCATAAGCCACATTGACATTTCCAAAGGTCTGTCCATTCCCAGGGTTGTCTCTTAGAAGGCCACCCACACACAATAATGCATCTTTAAGGACTGTCCACTTCCATGGTCATCCTCTTCATAGGCCAGTCACCTTAAAGTATTGCCAATTTTAAAGGTCCGTAAGCTTCCCAGGTCCACCTCTTAAAGGGCCAGTACACTTAAAATGCTGTTGTTTCGAGGGTTTGTACACAACCCTGGTCAACCTCTTAAAGGACATAATTCCCTAAATTTGTCACCTCTTCAAGGGTTTGTCCACTTCTAGGGTCTGCCTCTTAAAGGGCCAGTCCGCAAAACATGTCACATGTTCAAGTGGCTTTCCACTTCATAAGCCACATTGACATTTCCAAAGGTCTGTCCATTCCCAGGGTTGTCTCTTAGAAGGCCACCCACACACAATAATGCATATTTAAGGACTGTCCACTTCCATGGTCATCCTCTTCATAGGCCAGTCACCTTAAAGTATTGCCAATTTTTAAGGTCCGTAAGCTTCCCAGGTCCACCTCTTAAAGGGCCAGTACACTTAAAATGCTGTTGTTTTGAGGGTTTGTACACAACCCTGGTCAACCCTTTTAAAGGACATAATTCCCTAAATTTGTCACCTCTTCAAGGGTTTGTCCACTTCTAGGGTCTGCCTCTTAAAGGGCCAGTCCGCAAAACATGTCACATGTTCAAGTGGCTTTCCACTTCATAAGCCACATTGACATTTCCAAAGGTCTGTCCATTCCCAGGGTTGTCTCTTAGAAGGCCACCCACACACAATAATGCATCTTTAAGGACTGTCCACTTCCATGGTCATCCTCTTCATAGGCCAGTCACCTTAAAGTATTGCCAATTTTAAAGGTCCGTAAGCTTCCCAGGTCCACCTCTTAAAGGGCCAGTACACTTAAAATGCTGTTGTTTCTAGGGTTTGTACACAACCCTGGTCAACCTCTTAAAGGACATAATTCCCTAAATTTGTCACCTCTTCAAGGGTTTGTCCACTTCTAGGGTCTGCCTCTTAAAGGGCCAGTCCGCAAAACATGTCACATGTTGAAGTAGCTTTCCACTTCATAAGCCACATTGACATTTCCAAAGGTCTGTCCATTCCCAGGGTTGTCTCTTAGAAGGCCACCCACACACAATAATGCATCTTTAAGGACTGTCCACTTCCATGATCATCCTCTTCATAGGCCAGTCACCTTAAAGTATTGCCAATTTTTAAGGTCCGTAAGCTTCCCAGGTCCACCTCTTAAAGGGCCAGTACACTTAAAATGCTGTTGTTTTGAGGGTTTGTACACAACCCTGGTCAACCCTTTTAAAGGACATAATTCCCTAAATTTGTCACCTCTTCAAGGGTTTGTCCACTTCTAGGGTCTGCCTCTTAAAGGGCCAGTCCGCAAAACATGTCACATGTTCAAGTGGCTTTCCACTTCATAAGCCACATTGACATTTCCAAAGGTCTGTCCATTCCCAGGGTTGTCTCTTAGAAGGCCACCCACACACAATAATGCATCTTTAAGGACTGTCCACTTCCATGGTCATCCTCTTCATAGGCCAGTCACCTTAAAGTATTGCCAATTTTAAAGGTCCGTAAGCTTCCCAGGTCCACCTCTTAAAGGGCCAGTACACTTAAAATGCTGTTGTTTCTAGGGTTTGTACACAACCCTGGTCAACCTCTTAAAGGACATAATTCCCTAAATTTGTCACCTCTTCAAGGGTTTGTCCACTTCTAGGGTCTGCCTCTTAAAGGGCCAGTCCGCAAAACATGTCACATGTTGAAGTAGCTTTCCACTTCATAAGCCACATTGACATTTCCAAAGGTCTGTCCATTCCCAGGGTTGTCTCTTAGAAGGCCACCCACACACAATAATGCATCTTTAAGGACTGTCCACTTCCATGATCATCCTCTTCATAGGCTAGTCACCTTAAAGTATTGCCAATTTTAAAGGTCCGTAAGCTTCCCAGGTCCACCTCTTAAAGGGCCAGTACACTTTAAATGCTGTTGTTTCGAGGGTTTGTACACAACCCTGGTCAACCTCTTAAAGGACATAATTCCCTAAATTTGTCACCTCTTCAAGGGTTTGTCCACTTCTAGGGTCTGCCTCTTAAAGGGCCAGTCCGCAAAACATGTCACATGTTCAAGTGGCTTTCCACTTCATAAGCCCCATTGACATTACCAAAGGTCTGTCCATTCCCAGGGTTGTATCTTAGAAGGCCACCCACACACAATAATGCATCTTTAAGGACTGTCCACTTCCATGGTCATCCTCTTCATAGGCCAGTCACCTTAAAGTATTGCCAATTTTAAAGGTCTGTAAGCTTCCCAGGTCAGCCTCTTAAAGGGCCAGTACACTTAAAATGCTGTTGTTTCGAGGGTTTGTACACAACCCTGGTCAACCTCTTAAAGGACATAATTCCCTAAATTTGTCACCTCTTCAAGGGTTTGTCCATATCTAGGGTCTGCCTCTTAAAGGGCCAGTCATCAAAACATGTCACATGTTCAAGTGGATTTCCACTTCATAAGCCACATTGACATTTCCAAAGGTCTGTCCATTCCCAGGGTTGTCTCTTAGAAGGCCACCCACACACAATAATGCATCTTTAAGGACTGTCCACTTCCATGATCATCCTCTTCATAGGCCAGTCACCTTAAAGTATTGCCAATTTTAAAGGTCCGTAAGCTTCCCAGGTCAGCCTCTTAAAGGGCCAGTACACTTAAAATGCTGTTGTTTCGAGGGTTGTACACAACCCTGGTCAACCTCTTAAAGGACATAATTCCCTAAATTTGTCACCTCTTCAAGGGTTTGTCCACTTCTAGGGTCTGCCTCTTAAAGGGCCAGTCCGCAAAACATGTCACATGTTCAAGTGGCTTTCCACTTCATAAGCCACATTGACATTTCCAAAGGTCTGTCCATTCCCAGGGTTGTCTCTTAGAAGGCCACCCACACACAATAATGCATCTTTAAGGACTGTCCACTTCCACGGTCATCCTCTTCATAGGCCAGTCACCTTAAAGTATTGCCAATTTTAAAGGTCTGTAAGCTTCCCAGGTCAGCCTCTTAAAGGGCCAGTACACTTAAAATGCTGTTGTTTCGAGGGTTTGTACACAACCCTGGTCAACCTCTTAAAGGACATAATTCCCTAAATTTGTCACCTCTTCAAGGGTTTGTCCATATCTAGGGTCTGCCTCTTAAAGGGCCAGTCATCAAAACATGTCACATGTTCAAGTGGATTTCCACTTCATAAGCCACATTGACATTTCCAAAGGTCTGTCCATTCCCAGGGTTGTCTCTTAGAAGGCCAACCACACACAATAATGCATCTTTAAGGACTGTCCACTTCCATGGTCATCCTCTTCATAGGCCAGTCACCTTAAAGCATTGCCAATTTTAAAGGTCCGTAAGCTTCCCAGGTCCACCTCTTAAAGGGCCAGTACACTTAAAATGCTGTTGTTTCGGGGGTTTGTACACAACCCTGGTCAACCTCTTAAAGGACATAATTCCCTAAATTTGTCACCTCTTCAAGGGTTTGTCCACTTCTAGGGTCTGCCTCTTAAAGGGCCAGTCCGCAAAACATGTCACATGTTCAAGTGGCTTTCCACTTCATAAGCCACATTGACATTTCCAAAGGTCTGTCCATTCCCAGGGTTGTCTCTTAGAAGGCCACCCACACACAATAATGCATCTTTAAGGACTGTCCACTTCCATGGTCATCCTCTTCATAGGCCAGTCACCTTAAAGTATTGCCAATTTTAAAGGTCTGTAAGCTTTCCAGGTCAGCCTCTTAAAGGGCCAGTACACTTAAAATGCTGTTGTTTCGAGGGTTTGTACACAACCCTGGTCAACCTCTTAAAGGACATAATTCCTTAAATTTTTCACCTCCTCAAGGGTTTGTCCATATCTAGGGTCTGCCTCTTAAAGGGCCAGTCATCAAAACATGTCACATGTTCAAGTGGATTTCCACTTCATAAGCCACATTGACATTTCCAAAGGTCTGTCCATTCCCAGGGTTGTCTCTTAGAAGGCCACCCACACACAATAATGCATCTTTAAGGACTGTCCACTTCCATAGTCATCCTCTTCATAGGCCAGTCACCTTAAAGTATTGCCAATTTTAAAGGTCCGTAAGCTTCCCAGGTCCACCTCTTAAAGGGCCAGTACACTTAAAATGCTGTTGTTTCGAGGGTTTGTACACAACCCTGGTCAACCTCTTAAAGTACATAATTCCCTAAATTTGTCACCTCTTCAAGGGTTTGTCCACTTCTAGGGTCTGCCTCTTAAAGGGCCAGTCCGCAAAACATGTCACATGTTGAAGTAGCTTTCCACTTCATAAGCCACATTGACATTTCCAAAGGTCTGTCCATTCCCAGGGTTGTCTCTTAGAAGGCCACCCACACACAATAATGCATCTTTAAGGACTGTCCACTTCCATGATCATCCTCTTCATAGGCCAGTCACCTTAAAGTATTGCCAATTTTAAAGGTCCGTAAGCTTCCCAGGTCCACCTCTTAAAGGGCCAGTACACTTAAAATGCTGTTGTTTCGAGGGTTTGTACACAACCCTGGTCAACCTCTTAAAGGACATAATTCCCGAAATTTGTCACCTCTTCAAGGGTTTGTCCACTTCTAGGGTCTGCCTCTTAAAGGGCCAGTCCGCAAAACATGTCACATGTTGAAGTAGCTTTCCACTTCATAAGCCACATTGACATTTCCAAAGGTCTGTCCATTCCCAGGGTTGTCTCTTAGAAGGCCACCCACACACAATAATACATCTTTAAGGACTGTCCACTTCCATGGTCATCCTCTTCATAGGCCAGTCACCTTAAAGTATTGCCAATTTTAAAGGTCCGTAAGCTTCCCAGGTCCACCTCTTAAAGGGCCAGGACACTTAAAATGCTGTTGTTTTTAGGGTTTGTACACAACCCTGGTCAACCTCTTAAAGGACATAACTCCCTAAATTTGTCACCTCTTCAAGAGTTTGTCCACTCCTAGGGTCTGCCTCTTAGAGGGCCAGTCCGCAAAACATGTCACATGTTCAAGTGGCTTTCCACTTCATAAGCCACATTGACATTTCCAAAGGTCTGTCCATTCCCAGGGTTGTCTCTTAGAAGGCCACCCACACACAATAATGCATATTTAATGACTGTCCACTTCCATGGTCATCCTCTTCATAGGCCAGTCACCTTAAAGTATTGCCAATTTTTAAGGTCCGTAAGCTTCCCAGGTCCACCTCTTAAAGGGCCAGTACACTTAAAATGCTGTTGTTTTGAGGGTTTGTACACAACCCTGGTCAACCCTTTTAAAGGACATAATTCCCTAAATTTGTCACCTCTTCAAGGGTTTGTCCACTTCTAGGGTCTGCCTCTTAAAGGGCCAGTCCGCAAAACATGTCACATGTTCAAGTGGCTTTCCACTTCATAAGCCACATTGACATTTCCAAAGGTCTGTCCATTCCCAGGGTTGTCTCTTAGAAGGCCACCCACACACAATAATGCATCTTTAAGGACTGTCCACTTCCATGGTCATCCTCTTCATAGGCCAGTCACCTTAAAGTATTGCCAATTTTAAAGGTCCGTAAGCTTCCCAGGTCCACCTCTTAAAGGGCCAGTACACTTAAAATGCTGTTGTTTCTAGGGTTTGTACACAACCCTGGTCAACCTCTTAAAGGACATAATTCCCTAAATTTGTCACCTCTTCAAGGGTTTGTCCACTTCTAGGGTCTGCCTCTTAAAGGGCCAGTCCGCAAAACATGTCACATGTTGAAGTAGCTTTCCACTTCATAAGCCACATTGACATTTCCAAAGGTCTGTCCATTCCCAGGGTTGTCTCTTAGAAGGCCACCCACACACAATAATGCATCTTTAAGGACTGTCCACTTCCATGATCATCCTCTTCATAGGCTAGTCACCTTAAAGTATTGCCAATTTTAAAGGTCCGTAAGCTTCCCAGGTCAGCCTCTTAAAGGGCCAGTACACTTAAAATGCTGTTGTTTCGAGGGTTGTACACAACCCTGGTCAACCTCTTAAAGGACATAATTCCCTAAATTTGTCACCTCTTCAAGGGTTTGTCCACTTCTAGGGTCTGCCTCTTAAAGGGCCAGTCCGCAAAACATGTCACATGTTCAAGTGGCTTTCCACTTCATAAGCCCCATTGACATTACCAAAGGTCTGTCCATTCCCAGGGTTGTCTCTTAGAAGGCCACCCACACACAATAATGCATCTTTAAGGACTGTCCACTTCCATGGTCATCCTCTTCATAGGCCAGTCACCTTAAAGTATTGCCAATTTTAAAGGTCTGTAAGCTTCCCAGGTCAGCCTCTTAAAGGGCCAGTACACTTAAAATGCTGTTGTTTCGAGGGTTTGTACACAACCCTGGTCAACCTCTTAAAGGACATAATTCCCTAAATTTGTCACCTCTTCAAGGGTTTGTCCATATCTAGGGTCTGCCTCTTAAAGGGCCAGTCATCAAAACATGTCACATGTTCAAGTGGATTTCCACTTCATAAGCCACATTGACATTTCCAAAGGTCTGTCCATTCCCAGGGTTGTCTCTTAGAAGGCCACCCACACACAATAATGCATCTTTAAGGACTGTCCACTTCCATGATCATCCTCTTCATAGGCCAGTCACCTTAAAGTATTGCCAATTTTAAAGGTCCGTAAGCTTCCCAGGTCAGCCTCTTAAAGGGCCAGTACACTTAAAATGCTGTTGTTTCGAGGGTTGTACACAACCCTGGTCAACCTCTTAAAGGACATAATTCCCTAAATTTGTCACCTCTTCAAGGGTTTGTCCACTTCTAGGGTCTGCCTCTTAAAGGGCCAGTCCGCAAAACATGTCACATGTTCAAGTGGCTTTCCACTTCATAAGCCACATTGACATTTCCAAAGGTCTGTCCATTCCCAGGGTTGTCTCTTAGAAGGCCACCCACACACAATAATGCATCTTTAAGGACTGTCCACTTCCACGGTCATCCTCTTCATAGGCCAGTCACCTTAAAGTATTGCCAATTTTAAAGGTCTGTAAGCTTCCCAGGTCAGCCTCTTAAAGGGCCAGTACACTTAAAATGCTGTTGTTTCGAGGGTTTGTACACAACCCTGGTCAACCTCTTAAAGGACATAATTCCCTAAATTTGTCACCTCTTCAAGGGTTTGTCCATATCTAGGGTCTGCCTCTTAAAGGGCCAGTCATCAAAACATGTCACATGTTCAAGTGGATTTCCACTTCATAAGCCACATTGACATTTCCAAAGGTCTGTCCATTCCCAGGGTTGTCTCTTAGAAGGCCACCCACACACAATAATGCATCTTTAAGGACTGTCCACTTCCATGGTCATCCTCTTCATAGGCCAGTCACCTTAAAGCATTGCCAATTTTAAAGGTCCGTAAGCTTCCCAGGTCCACCTCTTAAAGGGCCAGTACACTTAAAATGCTGTTGTTTCGGGGGTTTGTACACAACCCTGGTCAACCTCTTAAAGGACATAATTCCCTAAATTTGTCACCTATTCAAGGGTTTGTCCACTTCTAGGGTCTGCCTCTTAAAGGGCCAGTCCGCAAAACATGTCACATGTTCAAGTGGCTTTCCACTTCATAAGCCACATTGACATTTCCAAAGGTCTGTCCATTCCCAGGGTTGTCTCTTAGAAGGCCACCCACACACAATAATGCATCTTTAAGGACTGTCCACTTCCATGGTCATCCTCTTCATAGGCCAGTCACCTTAAAGTATTGCCAATTTTAAAGGTCTGTAAGCTTCCCAGGTCAGCCTCTTAAAGGGCCAGTACACTTAAAATGCTGTTGTTTCGAGGGTTTGTACACAACCCTGGTCAACCTCTTAAAGGACATAATTCCCTAAATTTTTCACCTCCTCAAGGGTTTGTCCATATCTAGGGTCTGCCTCTTAAAGGGCCAGTCATCAAAACATGTCACATGTTCAAGTGGATTTCCACTTCATAAGCCACATTGACATTTCCAAAGGTCTGTCCATTCCCAGGGTTGTCTCTTAGAAGGCCACCCACACACAATAATGCATCTTTAAGGACTGTCCACTTCCATAGTCATCCTCTTCATAGGCCAGTCACCTTAAAGTATTGCCAATTTTAAAGGTCCGTAAGCTTCCCAGGTCCACCTCTTAAAGGGCCAGTACACTTAAAATGCTGTTGTTTCGAGGGTTTGTACACAACCCTGGTCAACCTCTTAAAGTACATAATTCCCTAAATTTGTCACCTCTTCAAGGGTTTGTCCACTTCTAGGGTCTGCCTCTTAAAGGGCCAGTCCGCAAAACATGTCACATGTTGAAGTAGCTTTCCACTTCATAAGCCACATTGACATTTCCAAAGGTCTGTCCATTCCCAGGGTTGTCTCTTAGAAGGCCACCCACACACAATAATGCATCTTTAAGGACTGTCCACTTCCATGATCATCCTCTTCATAGGCCAGTCACCTTAAAGTATTGCCAATTTTAAAGGTCCGTAAGCTTCCCAGGTCCACCTCTTAAAGGGCCAGTACACTTAAAATGCTGTTGTTTCGAGGGTTTGTACACAACCCTGGTCAACCTCTTAAAGGACATAATTCCCGAAATTTGTCACCTCTTCAAGGGTTTGTCCATATCTAGGGTCTGCCTCTTAAAGGGCCAGTCCGCAAAACATGTCACATGTTCAAGTGGCTTTCCACTTTATAAGCCACATTGACATTTCCAAAGGTCTGTCCATTCCCAGGGTTGTCTCTTAGAAGGCCACCCACACACAATAATGCATCTTTAAGGACTGTCCACTTCCATGGTCATCCTCTTCATAGGCCAGTCACCTTAAAGTATTGCCAATTTTAAAGGTCCGTAAGCTTCCCAGGTCCACCTCTTAAAGGGCCAGGACACTTAAAATGCTGTTGTTTTTAGGGTTTGTACACAACCCTGGTCAACCTCTTAAAGGACATAACTCCCTAAATTTGTCACCTCTTCAAGAGTTTGTCCACTCCTAGGGTCTGCCTCTTAGAGGGCCAGTCCGCAAAACATGTCACATGTTCAAGTGGCTTTCCACTTCATAAGCCACATTGACATTTCCAAAGGTCTGTCCATTCCCAGGGTTGTCTCTTAGAAGGCCACCCACACACAATAATGCATCTTTAAGGACTGTCCACTTCCATGGTCATCCTCTTCATAGGCCAGTCACCTTAAAGTATTGCCAATTTTAAAGGTCCGTAAGCTTCCCAGGTCCACCTCTTAAAGGGCCAGTACACTTAAAATGCTGTTGTTTCGAGGGTTTGTACACAACCCTGGTCAACCTCTTAAAGGACATAATTCCCTAAATTTGTCACCTCTTCAAGGGTTTGTCCACTTCTAGGGTCTGCCTCTTAAAGGGCCAGTCCGCAAAACATGTCACATGTTCAAGTGGCTTTCCACTTCATAAGCCACATTGACATTTCCAAAGGTCTGTCCATTCCCAGGGTTGTCTCTTAGAAGGCCACCCACACACAATAATGCATATTTAAGGACTGTCCACTTCCATGGTCATCCTCTTCATAGGCCAGTCACCTTAAAGTATTGCCAATTTTTAAGGTCCGTAAGCTTCCCAGGTCCACCTCTTAAAGGGCCAGTACACTTAAAATGCTGTTGTTTTGAGGGTTTGTACACAACCCTGGTCAACCCTTTTAAAGGACATAATTCCCTAAATTTGTCACCTCTTCAAGGGTTTGTCCACTTCTAGGGTCTGCCTCTTAAAGGGCCAGTCCGCAAAACATGTCACATGTTCAAGTGGCTTTCCACTTCATAAGCCACATTGACATTTCCAAAGGTCTGTCCATTCCCAGGGTTGTCTCTTAGAAGGCCACCCACACACAATAATGCATCTTTAAGGACTGTCCACTTCCATGGTCATCCTCTTCATAGGCCAGTCACCTTAAAGTATTGCCAATTTTAAAGGTCCGTAAGCTTCCCAGGTCCACCTCTTAAAGGGCCAGTACACTTAAAATGCTGTTGTTTCTAGGGTTTGTACACAACCCTGGTCAACCTCTTAAAGGACATAATTCCCTAAATTTGTCACCTCTTCAAGGGTTTGTCCACTTCTAGGGTCTGCCTCTTAAAGGGCCAGTCCGCAAAACATGTCACATGTTGAAGTAGCTTTCCACTTCATAAGCCACATTGACATTTCCAAAGGTCTGTCCATTCCCAGGGTTGTCTCTTAGAAGGCCACCCACACACAATAATGCATCTTTAAGGACTGTCCACTTCCATGATCATCCTCTTCATAGGCTAGTCACCTTAAAGTATTGCCAATTTTAAAGGTCCGTAAGCTTCCCAGGTCCACCTCTTAAAGGGCCAGTACACTTTAAATGCTGTTGTTTCGAGGGTTTGTACACAACCCTGGTCAACCTCTTAAAGGACATAATTCCCTAAATTTGTCACCTCTTCAAGGGTTTGTCCACTTCTAGGGTCTGCCTCTTAAAGGGCCAGTCCGCAAAACATGTCACATGTTCAAGTGGCTTTCCACTTCATAAGCCACATTGACATTTCCAAAGGTCTGTCCATTCCCAGGGTTGTCTCTTAGAAGGCCACCCACACACAATAATGCATCTTTAAGGACTGTCCACTTCCATGATCATCCTCTTCATAGGCCAGTCACCTTAAAGTATTGCCAATTTTAAAGGTCCGTAAGCTTCCCAGGTCAGCCTCTTAAAGGGCCAGTACACTTAAAATGCTGTTGTTTCGAGGGTTGTACACAACCCTGGTCAACCTCTTAAAGGACATAATTCCCTAAATTTGTCACCTCTTCAAGGGTTTGTCCACTTCTAGGGTCTGCCTCTTAAAGGGCCAGTCCGCAAAACATGTCACATGTTCAAGTGGATTTCCACTTCATAAGCCACATTGACATTTCCAAAGGTCTGTCCATTCCCAGGGTTGTCTCTTAGAAGGCCAACCACACACAATAATGCATCTTTAAGGACTGTCCACTTCCATGGTCATCCTCTTCATAGGCCAGTCACCTTAAAGCATTGCCAATTTTAAAGGTCCGTAAGCTTCCCAGGTCCACCTCTTAAAGGGCCAGTACACTTAAAATGCTGTTGTTTCGGGGGTTTGTACACAACCCTGGTCAACCTCTTAAAGGACATAATTCCCTAAATTTGTCACCTCTTCAAGGGTTTGTCCACTTCTAGGGTCTGCCTCTTAAAGGGCCAGTCCGCAAAACATGTCACATGTTCAAGTGGCTTTCCACTTCATAAGCCACATTGACATTTCCAAAGGTCTGTCCATTCCCAGGGTTGTCTCTTAGAAGGCCACCCACACACAATAATGCATCTTTAAGGACTGTCCACTTCCATGGTCATCCTCTTCATAGGCCAGTCACCTTAAAGTATTGCCAATTTTAAAGGTCTGTAAGCTTCCCAGGTCAGCCTCTTAAAGGGCCAGTACACTTAAAATGCTGTTGTTTCGAGGGTTTGTACACAACCCTGGTCAACCTCTTAAAGGACATAATTCCCTAAATTTTTCACCTCCTCAAGGGTTTGTCCATATCTAGGGTCTGCCTCTTAAAGGGCCAGTCATCAAAACATGTCACATGTTCAAGTGGATTTCCACTTCATAAGCCACATTGACATTTCCAAAGGTCTGTCCATTCCCAGGGTTGTCTCTTAGAAGGCCACCCACACACAATAATGCATCTTTAAGGACTGTCCACTTCCATAGTCATCCTCTTCATAGGCCAGTCACCTTAAAGTATTGCCAATTTTAAAGGTCCGTAAGCTTCCCAGGTCCACCTCTTAAAGGGCCAGTACACTTAAAATGCTGTTGTTTCGAGGGTTTGTACACAACCCTGGTCAACCTCTTAAAGTACATAATTCCCTAAATTTGTCACCTCTTCAAGGGTTTGTCCACTTCTAGGGTCTGCCTCTTAAAGGGCCAGTCCGCAAAACATGTCACATGTTGAAGTAGCTTTCCACTTCATAAGCCACATTGACATTTCCAAAGGTCTGTCCATTCCCAGGGTTGTCTCTTAGAAGGCCACCCACACACAATAATGCATCTTTAAGGACTGTCCACTTCCATGATCATCCTCTTCATAGGCCAGTCACCTTAAAGTATTGCCAATTTTAAAGGTCCGTAAGCTTCCCAGGTCCACCTCTTAAAGGGCCAGTACACTTAAAATGCTGTTGTTTCGAGGGTTTGTACACAACCCTGGTCAACCTCTTAAAGGACATAATTCCCGAAATTTGTCACCTCTTCAAGGGTTTGTCCACTTCTAGGGTCTGCCTCTTAAAGGGCCAGTCCGCAAAACATGTCACATGTTGAAGTAGCTTTCCACTTCATAAGCCACATTGACATTTCCAAAGGTCTGTCCATTCCCAGGGTTGTCTCTTAGAAGGCCACCCACACACAATAATACATCTTTAAGGACTGTCCACTTCCATGGTCATCCTCTTCATAGGCCAGTCACCTTAAAGTATTGCCAATTTTAAAGGTCCGTAAGCTTCCCAGGTCCACCTCTTAAAGGGCCAGGACACTTAAAATGCTGTTGTTTTTAGGGTTTGTACACAACCCTGGTCAACCTCTTAACGGACATAACTCCCTAAATTTGTCACCTCTTCAAGAGTTTGTCCACTCCTAGGGTCTGCCTCTTAGAGGGCCAGTCCGCAAAACATGTCACATGTTCAAGTGGCTTTCCACTTCATAAGCCACATTGACATTTCCAAAGGTCTGTCCATTCCCAGGGTTGTCTCTTAGAAGGCCACCCACACACAATAATGCATATTTAAGGACTGTCCACTTCCATGGTCATCCTCTTCATAGGCCAGTCACCTTAAAGTATTGCCAATTTTAAAGGTCCGTAAGCTTCCCAGGTCCACCTCTTAAAGGGCCAGTACACTTAAAATGCTGTTGTTTCGGGGGTTTGTACACAACCCTGGTCAACCTCTTAAAGGACATAATTCCCTAAATTTGTCACCTATTCAAGGGTTTGTCCACTTCTAGGGTCTGCCTCTTAAAGGGCCAGTCCGCAAAACATGTCACATGTTCAAGTGGCTTTCCACTTCATAAGCCACATTGACATTTCCAAAGGTCTGTCCATTCCCAGGGTTGTCTCTTAGAAGGCCACCCACACACAATAATGCATCTTTAAGGACTGTCCACTTCCATGGTCATCCTCTTCATAGGCCAGTCACCTTAAAGTATTGCCAATTTTAAAGGTCTGTAAGCTTCCCAGGTCAGCCTCTTAAAGGGCCAGTACACTTAAAATGCTGTTGTTTCGAGGGTTTGTACACAACCCTGGTCAACCTCTTAAAGGACATAATTCCCTAAATTTTTCACCTCCTCAAGGGTTTGTCCATATCTAGGGTCTGCCTCTTAAAGGGCCAGTCATCAAAACATGTCACATGTTCAAGTGGATTTCCACTTCATAAGCCACATTGACATTTCCAAAGGTCTGTCCATTCCCAGGGTTGTCTCTTAGAAGGCCACCCACACACAATAATGCATCTTTAAGGACTGTCCACTTCCATAGTCATCCTCTTCATAGGCCAGTCACCTTAAAGTATTGCCAATTTTAAAGGTCCGTAAGCTTCCCAGGTCCACCTCTTAAAGGGCCAGTACACTTAAAATGCTGTTGTTTCGAGGGTTTGTACACAACCCTGGTCAACCTCTTAAAGTACATAATTCCCTAAATTTGTCACCTCTTCAAGGGTTTGTCCACTTCTAGGGTCTGCCTCTTAAAGGGCCAGTCCGCAAAACATGTCACATGTTGAAGTAGCTTTCCACTTCATAAGCCACATTGACATTTCCAAAGGTCTGTCCATTCCCAGGGTTGTCTCTTAGAAGGCCACCCACACACAATAATGCATCTTTAAGGACTGTCCACTTCCATGATCATCCTCTTCATAGGCCAGTCACCTTAAAGTATTGCCAATTTTAAAGGTCCGTAAGCTTCCCAGGTCCACCTCTTAAAGGGCCAGTACACTTAAAATGCTGTTGTTTCGAGGGTTTGTACACAACCCTGGTCAACCTCTTAAAGGACATAATTCCCGAAATTTGTCACCTCTTCAAGGGTTTGTCCATATCTAGGGTCTGCCTCTTAAAGGGCCAGTCCGCAAAACATGTCACATGTTCAAGTGGCTTTCCACTTTATAAGCCACATTGACATTTCCAAAGGTCTGTCCATTCCCAGGGTTGTCTCTTAGAAGGCCACCCACACACAATAATGCATCTTTAAGGACTGTCCACTTCCATGGTCATCCTCTTCATAGGCCAGTCACCTTAAAGTATTGCCAATTTTAAAGGTCCGTAAGCTTCCCAGGTCCACCTCTTAAAGGGCCAGGACACTTAAAATGCTGTTGTTTTTAGGGTTTGTACACAACCCTGGTCAACCTCTTAAAGGACATAACTCCCTAAATTTGTCACCTCTTCAAGAGTTTGTCCACTCCTAGGGTCTGCCTCTTAGAGGGCCAGTCCGCAAAACATGTCACATGTTCAAGTGGCTTTCCACTTCATAAGCCACATTGACATTTCCAAAGGTCTGTCCATTCCCAGGGTTGTCTCTTAGAAGGCCACCCACACACAATAATGCATCTTTAAGGACTGTCCACTTCCATGGTCATCCTCTTCATAGGCCAGTCACCTTAAAGTATTGCCAATTTTAAAGGTCCGTAAGCTTCCCAGGTCCACCTCTTAAAGGGCCAGTACACTTAAAATGCTGTTGTTTCGAGGGTTTGTACACAACCCTGGTCAACCTCTTAAAGGACATAATTCCCTAAATTTGTCACCTCTTCAAGGGTTTGTCCACTTCTAGGGTCTGCCTCTTAAAGGGCCAGTCCGCAAAACATGTCACATGTTCAAGTGGCTTTCCACTTCATAAGCCACATTGACATTTCCAAAGGTCTGTCCATTCCCAGGGTTGTCTCTTAGAAGGCCACCCACACACAATAATGCATATTTAAGGACTGTCCACTTCCATGGTCATCCTCTTCATAGGCCAGTCACCTTAAAGTATTGCCAATTTTTAAGGTCCGTAAGCTTCCCAGGTCCACCTCTTAAAGGGCCAGTACACTTAAAATGCTGTTGTTTTGAGGGTTTGTACACAACCCTGGTCAACCCTTTTAAAGGACATAATTCCCTAAATTTGTCACCTCTTCAAGGGTTTGTCCACTTCTAGGGTCTGCCTCTTAAAGGGCCAGTCCGCAAAACATGTCACATGTTCAAGTGGCTTTCCACTTCATAAGCCACATTGACATTTCCAAAGGTCTGTCCATTCCCAGGGTTGTCTCTTAGAAGGCCACCCACACACAATAATGCATCTTTAAGGACTGTCCACTTCCATGGTCATCCTCTTCATAGGCCAGTCACCTTAAAGTATTGCCAATTTTAAAGGTCCGTAAGCTTCCCAGGTCCACCTCTTAAAGGGCCAGTACACTTAAAATGCTGTTGTTTCTAGGGTTTGTACACAACCCTGGTCAACCTCTTAAAGGACATAATTCCCTAAATTTGTCACCTCTTCAAGGGTTTGTCCACTTCTAGGGTCTGCCTCTTAAAGGGCCAGTCCGCAAAACATGTCACATGTTGAAGTAGCTTTCCACTTCATAAGCCACATTGACATTTCCAAAGGTCTGTCCATTCCCAGGGTTGTCTCTTAGAAGGCCACCCACACACAATAATGCATCTTTAAGGACTGTCCACTTCCATGATCATCCTCTTCATAGGCTAGTCACCTTAAAGTATTGCCAATTTTAAAGGTCCGTAAGCTTCCCAGGTCCACCTCTTAAAGGGCCAGTACACTTTAAATGCTGTTGTTTCGAGGGTTTGTACACAACCCTGGTCAACCTCTTAAAGGACATAATTCCCTAAATTTGTCACCTCTTCAAGGGTTTGTCCACTTCTAGGGTCTGCCTCTTAAAGGGCCAGTCCGCAAAACATGTCACATGTTCAAGTGGCTTTCCACTTCATAAGCCACATTGACATTTCCAAAGGTCTGTCCATTCCCAGGGTTGTCTCTTAGAAGGCCACCCACACACAATAATGCATCTTTAAGGACTGTCCACTTCCATGATCATCCTCTTCATAGGCCAGTCACCTTAAAGTATTGCCAATTTTAAAGGTCCGTAAGCTTCCCAGGTCAGCCTCTTAAAGGGCCAGTACACTTAAAATGCTGTTGTTTCGAGGGTTGTACACAACCCTGGTCAACCTCTTAAAGGACATAATTCCCTAAATTTGTCACCTCTTCAAGGGTTTGTCCACTTCTAGGGTCTGCCTCTTAAAGGGCCAGTCCGCAAAACATGTCACATGTTCAAGTGGATTTCCACTTCATAAGCCACATTGACATTTCCAAAGGTCTGTCCATTCCCAGGGTTGTCTCTTAGAAGGCCAACCACACACAATAATGCATCTTTAAGGACTGTCCACTTCCATGGTCATCCTCTTCATAGGCCAGTCACCTTAAAGCATTGCCAATTTTAAAGGTCCGTAAGCTTCCCAGGTCCACCTCTTAAAGGGCCAGTACACTTAAAATGCTGTTGTTTCGGGGGTTTGTACACAACCCTGGTCAACCTCTTAAAGGACATAATTCCCTAAATTTGTCACCTCTTCAAGGGTTTGTCCACTTCTAGGGTCTGCCTCTTAAAGGGCCAGTCCGCAAAACATGTCACATGTTCAAGTGGCTTTCCACTTCATAAGCCACATTGACATTTCCAAAGGTCTGTCCATTCCCAGGGTTGTCTCTTAGAAGGCCACCCACACACAATAATGCATCTTTAAGGACTGTCCACTTCCATGGTCATCCTCTTCATAGGCCAGTCACCTTAAAGTATTGCCAATTTTAAAGGTCTGTAAGCTTCCCAGGTCAGCCTCTTAAAGGGCCAGTACACTTAAAATGCTGTTGTTTCGAGGGTTTGTACACAACCCTGGTCAACCTCTTAAAGGACATAATTCCCTAAATTTTTCACCTCCTCAAGGGTTTGTCCATATCTAGGGTCTGCCTCTTAAAGGGCCAGTCATCAAAACATGTCACATGTTCAAGTGGATTTCCACTTCATAAGCCACATTGACATTTCCAAAGGTCTGTCCATTCCCAGGGTTGTCTCTTAGAAGGCCACCCACACACAATAATGCATCTTTAAGGACTGTCCACTTCCATAGTCATCCTCTTCATAGGCCAGTCACCTTAAAGTATTGCCAATTTTAAAGGTCCGTAAGCTTCCCAGGTCCACCTCTTAAAGGGCCAGTACACTTAAAATGCTGTTGTTTCGAGGGTTTGTACACAACCCTGGTCAACCTCTTAAAGTACATAATTCCCTAAATTTGTCACCTCTTCAAGGGTTTGTCCACTTCTAGGGTCTGCCTCTTAAAGGGCCAGTCCGCAAAACATGTCACATGTTGAAGTAGCTTTCCACTTCATAAGCCACATTGACATTTCCAAAGGTCTGTCCATTCCCAGGGTTGTCTCTTAGAAGGCCACCCACACACAATAATGCATCTTTAAGGACTGTCCACTTCCATGATCATCCTCTTCATAGGCCAGTCACCTTAAAGTATTGCCAATTTTAAAGGTCCGTAAGCTTCCCAGGTCCACCTCTTAAAGGGCCAGTACACTTAAAATGCTGTTGTTTCGAGGGTTTGTACACAACCCTGGTCAACCTCTTAAAGGACATAATTCCCGAAATTTGTCACCTCTTCAAGGGTTTGTCCACTTCTAGGGTCTGCCTCTTAAAGGGCCAGTCCGCAAAACATGTCACATGTTGAAGTAGCTTTCCACTTCATAAGCCACATTGACATTTCCAAAGGTCTGTCCATTCCCAGGGTTGTCTCTTAGAAGGCCACCCACACACAATAATACATCTTTAAGGACTGTCCACTTCCATGGTCATCCTCTTCATAGGCCAGTCACCTTAAAGTATTGCCAATTTTAAAGGTCCGTAAGCTTCCCAGGTCCACCTCTTAAAGGGCCAGGACACTTAAAATGCTGTTGTTTTTAGGGTTTGTACACAACCCTGGTCAACCTCTTAAAGGACATAACTCCCTAAATTTGTCACCTCTTCAAGAGTTTGTCCACTCCTAGGGTCTGCCTCTTAGAGGGCCAGTCCGCAAAACATGTCACATGTTCAAGTGGCTTTCCACTTCATAAGCCACATTGACATTTCCAAAGGTCTGTCCATTCCCAGGGTTGTCTCTTAGAAGGCCACCCACACACAATAATGCATATTTAAGGACTGTCCACTTCCATGGTCATCCTCTTCATAGGCCAGTCACCTTAAAGTATTGCCAATTTTTAAGGTCCGTAAGCTTCCCAGGTCCACCTCTTAAAGGGCCAGTACACTTAAAATGCTGTTGTTTTGAGGGTTTGTACACAACCCTGGTCAACCCTTTTAAAGGACATAATTCCCTAAATTTGTCACCTCTTCAAGGGTTTGTCCACTTCTAGGGTCTGCCTCTTAAAGGGCCAGTCCGCAAAACATGTCACATGTTCAAGTGGCTTTCCACTTCATAAGCCACATTGACATTTCCAAAGGTCTGTCCATTCCCAGGGTTGTCTCTTAGAAGGCCACCCACACACAATAATGCATCTTTAAGGACTGTCCACTTCCATGGTCATCCTCTTCATAGGCCAGTCACCTTAAAGTATTGCCAATTTTAAAGGTCCGTAAGCTTCCCAGGTCCACCTCTTAAAGGGCCAGTACACTTAAAATGCTGTTGTTTCTAGGGTTTGTACACAACCCTGGTCAACCTCTTAAAGGACATAATTCCCTAAATTTGTCACCTCTTCAAGGGTTTGTCCACTTCTAGGGTCTGCCTCTTAAAGGGCCAGTCCGCAAAACATGTCACATGTTGAAGTAGCTTTCCACTTCATAAGCCACATTGACATTTCCAAAGGTCTGTCCATTCCCAGGGTTGTCTCTTAGAAGGCCACCCACACACAATAATGCATCTTTAAGGACTGTCCACTTCCATGATCATCCTCTTCATAGGCTAGTCACCTTAAAGTATTGCCAATTTTAAAGGTCCGTAAGCTTCCCAGGTCAGCCTCTTAAAGGGCCAGTACACTTAAAATGCTGTTGTTTCGAGGGTTGTACACAACCCTGGTCAACCTCTTAAAGGACATAATTCCCTAAATTTGTCACCTCTTCAAGGGTTTGTCCACTTCTAGGGTCTGCCTCTTAAAGGGCCAGTCCGCAAAACATGTCACATGTTCAAGTGGCTTTCCACTTCATAAGCCCCATTGACATTACCAAAGGTCTGTCCATTCCCAGGGTTGTCTCTTAGAAGGCCACCCACACACAATAATGCATCTTTAAGGACTGTCCACTTCCATGGTCATCCTCTTCATAGGCCAGTCACCTTAAAGTATTGCCAATTTTAAAGGTCTGTAAGCTTCCCAGGTCAGCCTCTTAAAGGGCCAGTACACTTAAAATGCTGTTGTTTCGAGGGTTTGTACACAACCCTGGTCAACCTCTTAAAGGACATAATTCCCTAAATTTGTCACCTCTTCAAGGGTTTGTCCATATCTAGGGTCTGCCTCTTAAAGGGCCAGTCATCAAAACATGTCACATGTTCAAGTGGATTTCCACTTCATAAGCCACATTGACATTTCCAAAGGTCTGTCCATTCCCAGGGTTGTCTCTTAGAAGGCCACCCACACACAATAATGCATCTTTAAGGACTGTCCACTTCCATGATCATCCTCTTCATAGGCCAGTCACCTTAAAGTATTGCCAATTTTAAAGGTCCGTAAGCTTCCCAGGTCAGCCTCTTAAAGGGCCAGTACACTTAAAATGCTGTTGTTTCGAGGGTTGTACACAACCCTGGTCAACCTCTTAAAGGACATAATTCCCTAAATTTGTCACCTCTTCAAGGGTTTGTCCACTTCTAGGGTCTGCCTCTTAAAGGGCCAGTCCGCAAAACATGTCACATGTTCAAGTGGCTTTCCACTTCATAAGCCACATTGACATTTCCAAAGGTCTGTCCATTCCCAGGGTTGTCTCTTAGAAGGCCACCCACACACAATAATGCATCTTTAAGGACTGTCCACTTCCACGGTCATCCTCTTCATAGGCCAGTCACCTTAAAGTATTGCCAATTTTAAAGGTCTGTAAGCTTCCCAGGTCAGCCTCTTAAAGGGCCAGTACACTTAAAATGCTGTTGTTTCGAGGGTTTGTACACAACCCTGGTCAACCTCTTAAAGGACATAATTCCCTAAATTTGTCACCTCTTCAAGGGTTTGTCCATATCTAGGGTCTGCCTCTTAAAGGGCCAGTCATCAAAACATGTCACATGTTCAAGTGGATTTCCACTTCATAAGCCACATTGACATTTCCAAAGGTCTGTCCATTCCCAGGGTTGTCTCTTAGAAGGCCACCCACACACAATAATGCATCTTTAAGGACTGTCCACTTCCATGGTCATCCTCTTCATAGGCCAGTCACCTTAAAGCATTGCCAATTTTAAAGGTCCGTAAGCTTCCCAGGTCCACCTCTTAAAGGGCCAGTACACTTAAAATGCTGTTGTTTCGGGGGTTTGTACACAACCCTGGTCAACCTCTTAAAGGACATAATTCCCTAAATTTGTCACCTATTCAAGGGTTTGTCCACTTCTAGGGTCTGCCTCTTAAAGGGCCAGTCCGCAAAACATGTCACATGTTCAAGTGGCTTTCCACTTCATAAGCCACATTGACATTTCCAAAGGTCTGTCCATTCCCAGGGTTGTCTCTTAGAAGGCCACCCACACACAATAATGCATCTTTAAGGACTGTCCACTTCCATGGTCATCCTCTTCATAGGCCAGTCACCTTAAAGTATTGCCAATTTTAAAGGTCTGTAAGCTTCCCAGGTCAGCCTCTTAAAGGGCCAGTACACTTAAAATGCTGTTGTTTCGAGGGTTTGTACACAACCCTGGTCAACCTCTTAAAGGACATAATTCCCTAAATTTTTCACCTCCTCAAGGGTTTGTCCATATCTAGGGTCTGCCTCTTAAAGGGCCAGTCATCAAAACATGTCACATGTTCAAGTGGATTTCCACTTCATAAGCCACATTGACATTTCCAAAGGTCTGTCCATTCCCAGGGTTGTCTCTTAGAAGGCCACCCACACACAATAATGCATCTTTAAGGACTGTCCACTTCCATAGTCATCCTCTTCATAGGCCAGTCACCTTAAAGTATTGCCAATTTTAAAGGTCCGTAAGCTTCCCAGGTCCACCTCTTAAAGGGCCAGTACACTTAAAATGCTGTTGTTTCGAGGGTTTGTACACAACCCTGGTCAACCTCTTAAAGTACATAATTCCCTAAATTTGTCACCTCTTCAAGGGTTTGTCCACTTCTAGGGTCTGCCTCTTAAAGGGCCAGTCCGCAAAACATGTCACATGTTGAAGTAGCTTTCCACTTCATAAGCCACATTGACATTTCCAAAGGTCTGTCCATTCCCAGGGTTGTCTCTTAGAAGGCCACCCACACACAATAATGCATCTTTAAGGACTGTCCACTTCCATGATCATCCTCTTCATAGGCCAGTCACCTTAAAGTATTGCCAATTTTAAAGGTCCGTAAGCTTCCCAGGTCCACCTCTTAAAGGGCCAGTACACTTAAAATGCTGTTGTTTCGAGGGTTTGTACACAACCCTGGTCAACCTCTTAAAGGACATAATTCCCGAAATTTGTCACCTCTTCAAGGGTTTGTCCATATCTAGGGTCTGCCTCTTAAAGGGCCAGTCCGCAAAACATGTCACATGTTCAAGTGGCTTTCCACTTTATAAGCCACATTGACATTTCCAAAGGTCTGTCCATTCCCAGGGTTGTCTCTTAGAAGGCCACCCACACACAATAATGCATCTTTAAGGACTGTCCACTTCCATGGTCATCCTCTTCATAGGCCAGTCACCTTAAAGTATTGCCAATTTTAAAGGTCCGTAAGCTTCCCAGGT
Source organism: Eleutherodactylus coqui (assembly GCF_035609145.1). Taxonomy (NCBI): domain Eukaryota; kingdom Metazoa; phylum Chordata; class Amphibia; order Anura; family Eleutherodactylidae; genus Eleutherodactylus; species Eleutherodactylus coqui. Next base: position 49,890 of record NW_027101888.1, on the reverse strand, counting down.
CCACCTCTTAAAGGGCCAGGACACTTAAAATGCTGTTGTTTTTAGGGTTTGTACACAACCCTGGTCAACCTCTTAAAGGACATAACTCCCTAAATTTGTCACCTCTTCAAGAGTTTGTCCACTCCTAGGGTCTGCCTCTTAGAGGGCCAGTCCGCAAAACATGTCACATGTTCAAGTGGCTTTCCACTTCATAAGCCACATTGACATTTCCAAAGGTCTGTCCATTCCCAGGGTTGTCTCTTAGAAGGCCACCCACACACAATAATGCATCTTTAAGGACTGTCCACTTCCATGGTCATCCTCTTCATAGGCCAGTCACCTTAAAGTATTGCCAATTTTAAAGGTCCGTAAGCTTCCCAGGTCCACCTCTTAAAGGGCCAGTACACTTAAAATGCTGTTGTTTCGAGGGTTTGTACACAACCCTGGTCAACCTCTTAAAGGACATAATTCCCTAAATTTGTCACCTCTTCAAGGGTTTGTCCACTTCTAGGGTCTGCCTCTTAAAGGGCCAGTCCGCAAAACATGTCACATGTTCAAGTGGCTTTCCACTTCATAAGCCACATTGACATTTCCAAAGGTCTGTCCATTCCCAGGGTTGTCTCTTAGAAGGCCACCCACGCACAATAATGCATATTTAAGGACTGTCCACTTCCATGGTCATCCTCTTCATAGGCCAGTCACCTTAAAGTATTGCCAATTTTTAAGGTCCGTAAGCTTCCCAGGTCCACCTCTTAAAGGGCCAGTACACTTAAAATGCTGTTGTTTTGAGGGTTTGTACACAACCCTGGTCAACCCTTTTAAAGGACATAATTCCCTAAATTTGTCACCTCTTCAAGGGTTTGTCCACTTCTAGGGTCTGCCTCTTAAAGGGCCAGTCCGCAAAACATGTCACATGTTCAAGTGGCTTTCCACTTCATAAGCCACATTGACATTTCCAAAGGTCTGTCCATTCCCAGGGTTGTCTCTTAGAAGGCCACCCACACACAATAATGCATCTTTAAGGACTGTCCACTTCCATGGTCATCCTCTTCATAGGCCAGTCACCTTAAAGTATTGCCAATTTTAAAGGTCCGTAAGCTTCCCAGGTCCACCTCTTAAAGGGCCAGTACACTTAAAATGCTGTTGTTTCTAGGGTTTGTACACAACCCTGGTCAACCTCTTAAAGGACATAATTCCCTAAATTTGTCACCTCTTCAAGGGTTTGTCCACTTCTAGGGTCTGCCTCTTAAAGGGCCAGTCCGCAAAACATGTCACATGTTGAAGTAGCTTTCCACTTCATAAGCCACATTGACATTTCCAAAGGTCTGTCCATTCCCAGGGTTGTCTCTTAGAAGGCCACCCACACACAATAATGCATCTTTAAGGACTGTCCACTTCCATGATCATCCTCTTCATAGGCTAGTCACCTTAAAGTATTGCCAATTTTAAAGGTCCGTAAGCTTCCCAGGTCCACCTCTTAAAGGGCCAGTACACTTTAAATGCTGTTGTTTCGAGGGTTTGTACACAACCCTGGTCAACCTCTTAAAGGACATAATTCCCTAAATTTGTCACCTCTTCAAGGGTTTGTCCACTTCTAGGGTCTGCCTCTTAAAGGGCCAGTCCGCAAAACATGTCACATGTTCAAGTGGCTTTCCACTTCATAAGCCACATTGACATTTCCAAAGGTCTGTCCATTCCCAGGGTTGTCTCTTAGAAGGCCACCCACACACAATAATGCATCTTTAAGGACTGTCCACTTCCATGATCATCCTCTTCATAGGCCAGTCACCTTAAAGTATTGCCAATTTTAAAGGTCCGTAAGCTTCCCAGGTCAGCCTCTTAAAGGGCCAGTACACTTAAAATGCTGTTGTTTCGAGGGTTGTACACAACCCTGGTCAACCTCTTAAAGGACATAATTCCCTAAATTTGTCACCTCTTCAAGGGTTTGTCCACTTCTAGGGTCTGCCTCTTAAAGGGCCAGTCCGCAAAACATGTCACATGTTCAAGTGGCTTTCCACTTCATAAGCCCCATTGACATTTCCAAAGGTCTGTCCATTCCCAGGGTTGTCTCTTAGAAGGCCACCCACACACAATAATGCATCTTTAAGGACTGTCCACTTCCATGGTCATCCTCTTCATAGGCCAGTCACCTTAAAGTATTGCCAATTTTAAAGGTCTGTAAGCTTCCCAGGTCAGCCTCTTAAAGGGCCAGTACACTTAAAATGCTGTTGTTTCGAGGGTTTGTACACAACCCTGGTCAACCTCTTAAAGGACATAATTCCCTAAATTTGTCACCTCTTCAAGGGTTTGTCCATATCTAGGGTCTGCCTCTTAAAGGGCCAGTCATCAAAACATGTCACATGTTCAAGTGGATTTCCACTTCATAAGCCACATTGACATTTCCAAAGGTCTGTCCATTCCCAGGGTTGTCTCTTAGAAGGCCACCCACACACAATAATGCATCTTTAAGGACTGTCCACTTCCATGATCATCCTCTTCATAGGCCAGTCACCTTAAAGTATTGCCAATTTTAAAGGTCCGTAAGCTTCCCAGGTCAGCCTCTTAAAGGGCCAGTACACTTAAAATGCTGTTGTTTCGAGGGTTGTACACAACCCTGGTCAACCTCTTAAAGGACATAATTCCCTAAATTTGTCACCTCTTCAAGGGTTTGTCCACTTCTAGGGTCTGCCTCTTAAAGGGCCAGTCCGCAAAACATGTCACATGTTCAAGTGGCTTTCCACTTCATAAGCCACATTGACATTTCCAAAGGTCTGTCCATTCCCAGGGTTGTCTCTTAGAAGGCCACCCACACACAATAATGCATCTTTAAGGACTGTCCACTTCCACGGTCATCCTCTTCATAGGCCAGTCACCTTAAAGTATTGCCAATTTTAAAGGTCTGTAAGCTTCCCAGGTCAGCCTCTTAAAGGGCCAGTACACTTAAAATGCTGTTGTTTCGAGGGTTTGTACACAACCCTGGTCAACCTCTTAAAGGACATAATTCCCTAAATTTGTCACCTCTTCAAGGGTTTGTCCATATCTAGGGTCTGCCTCTTAAAGGGCCAGTCATCAAAACATGTCACATGTTCAAGTGGATTTCCACTTCATAAGCCACATTGACATTTCCAAAGGTCTGTCCATTCCCAGGGTTGTCTCTTAGAAGGCCACCCACACACAATAATGCATCTTTAAGGACTGTCCACTTCCATGGTCATCCTCTTCATAGGCCAGTCACCTTAAAGTATTGCCAATTTTAAAGGTCCGTAAGCTTCCCAGGTCCACCTCTTAAAGGGCCAGTACACTTAAAATGCTGTTGTTTCGGGGGTTTGTACACAACCCTGGTCAACCTCTTAAAGGACATAATTCCCTAAATTTGTCACCTCTTCAAGGGTTTGTCCACTTCTAGGGTCTGCCTCTTAAAGGGCCAGTCCGCAAAACATGTCACATGTTCAAGTGGCTTTCCACTTCATAAGCCACATTGACATTTCCAAAGGTCTGTCCATTCCCAGGGTTGTCTCTTAGAAGGCCACCCACACACAATAATGCATCTTTAAGGACTGTCCACTTCCATGGTCATCCTCTTCATAGGCCAGTCACCTTAAAGTATTGCCAATTTTAAAGGTCTGTAAGCTTCCCAGGTCAGCCTCTTAAAGGGCCAGTACACTTAAAATGCTGTTGTTTCGAGGGTTTGTACACAACCCTGGTCAACCTCTTAAAGGACATAATTCCCTAAATTTTTCACCTCCTCAAGGGTTTGTCCATATCTAGGGTCTGCCTCTTAAAGGGCCAGTCATCAAAACATGTCACATGTTCAAGTGGATTTCCACTTCATAAGCCACATTGGCATTTCCAAAGGTCTGTCCATTCCCAGGGTTGTCTCTTAGAAGGCCACCCACACACAATAATGCATCTTTAAGGACTGTCCACTTCCATAGTCATCCTCTTCATAGGCCAGTCACCTTAAAGTATTGCCAATTTTAAAGGTCCGTAAGCTTCCCAGGTCCACCTCTTAAAGGGCCAGTACACTTAAAATGCTGTTGTTTCGAGGGTTTGTACACAACCCTGGTCAACCTCTTAAAGTACATAATTCCCTAAATTTGTCACCTCTTCAAGGGTTTGTCCACTTCTAGGGTCTGCCTCTTAAAGGGCCAGTCCGCAAAACATGTCACATGTTGAAGTAGCTTTCCACTTCATAAGCCACATTGACATTTCCAAAGGTCTGTCCATTCCCAGGGTTGTCTCTTAGAAGGCCACCCACACACAATAATGCATCTTTAAGGACTGTCCACTTCCACGGTCATCCTCTTCATAGGCCAGTCACCTTAAAGTATTGCCAATTTTAAAGGTCTGTAAGCTTCCCAGGTCAGCCTCTTAAAGGGCCAGTACACTTAAAATGCTGTTGTTTCGAGGGTTTGTACACAACCCTGGTCAACCTCTTAAAGGACATAATTCCCTAAATTTGTCACCTCTTCAAGGGTTTGTCCATATCTAGGGTCTGCCTCTTAAAGGGCCAGTCATCAAAACATGTCACATGTTCAAGTGGATTTCCACTTCATAAGCCACATTGACATTTCCAAAGGTCTGTCCATTCCCAGGGTTGTCTCTTAGAAGGCCACCCACACACAATAATGCATCTTTAAGGACTGTCCACTTCCATGGTCATCCTCTTCATAGGCCAGTCACCTTAAAGTATTGCCAATTTTAAAGGTCCGTAAGCTTCCCAGGTCCACCTCTTAAAGGGCCAGTACACTTAAAATGCTGTTGTTTCGGGGGTTTGTACACAACCCTGGTCAACCTCTTAAAGGACATAATTCCCTAAATTTGTCACCTCTTCAAGGGTTTGTCCACTTCTAGGGTCTGCCTCTTAAAGGGCCAGTCCGCAAAACATGTCACATGTTCAAGTGGCTTTCCACTTCATAAGCCACATTGACATTTCCAAAGGTCTGTCCATTCCCAGGGTTGTCTCTTAGAAGGCCACCCACACACAATAATGCATCTTTAAGGACTGTCCACTTCCATGGTCATCCTCTTCATAGGCCAGTCACCTTAAAGTATTGCCAATTTTAAAGGTCTGTAAGCTTCCCAGGTCAGCCTCTTAAAGGGCCAGTACACTTAAAATGCTGTTGTTTCGAGGGTTTGTACACAACCCTGGTCAACCTCTTAAAGGACATAATTCCCTAAATTTTTCACCTCCTCAAGGGTTTGTCCATATCTAGGGTCTGCCTCTTAAAGGGCCAGTCATCAAAACATGTCACATGTTCAAGTGGATTTCCACTTCATAAGCCACATTGACATTTCCAAAGGTCTGTCCATTCCCAGGGTTGTCTCTTAGAAGGCCACCCACACACAATAATGCATCTTTAAGGACTGTCCACTTCCATAGTCATCCTCTTCATAGGCCAGTCACCTTAAAGTATTGCCAATTTTAAAGGTCCGTAAGCTTCCCAGGTCCACCTCTTAAAGGGCCAGTACACTTAAAATGCTGTTGTTTCGAGGGTTTGTACACAACCCTGGTCAACCTCTTAAAGCAGTGTTCCCCAACTCCAGTCCTCAGGGACCACCAACAGGTCAGGTTTTCAGGATTTCCTCAGTATTGAACATGTGATGTAATTACTGTCAGGGCCTCAGACATTGCCACAGGTGTTCTTACTAGAGGAGATCCAGAAAACATGACCTGTTGGTGGTCCCTGAGGACTGGAGTTGGGGACCTCTGTCTTAAAGGACATAATTCCCTAAATTTGTCACCTCTTCAAGGGTTTGTCCACTTCTAGGGTCTGCCTCTTAAAGGGCCAGTCCGCAAAACATGCCACATGTTCAACTGGCTTTCCACTTCATAAGCCCCATTGACATTTCCAAAGGTCTGTCCATTCCCAGGGTTGTCTCTTAGAAGGCCACCCACACACAATAATGCATCTTTAAGGACTGTCCACTTCCATGGTCATCCTCTTCATAGGCCAGTCACCTTAAAGTATTGCCAATTTTAAAGGTCCGTAAGCTTCCCAGGCCTGCCTCTTAAAGGGCCAGTACACTTAAAATGTTGTTGTTTCGAGGGTTTGTACACAACCCTGGTCAACCTCTTAAAGGACATAATTCCCTAAATTTGTCACCTCTTCAAGGGTTTGTCCATATCTAGGGTCTGCCTCTTAAAGGGCCAGTCATCAAAACATGTCACATGTTCAAGTGGCTTTCCACTTCATAAGCCACATTGACATTTACAAAAAGGTCTGTCCATTCTCAGGGTTGTCTCTTAGAAGGCCACCCACACACAATAATGCATCTTTAAGGACTGTCCACTTCCATGGTCATCCTCTTCATAGGCCAGTCACCTTAAAGTATTGCCAATTTTAAAGTTCCGTAAGCTTCCCAGGTCCACCTCTTAAAGGGCCAGGACACTTAAAATGCTGTTGTTTTGAGGGTTTGTACACAACCCTGGTCAACCTCTTAAAGGACATAATTCCCTAAATTTGTCACCTCTTCAAGGGTTTGTCCACTTCTAGTTTCTGCCTCTTAAAGGGCCAGTCCGCAAAACATGTCACATGTTGAAGTGGCTTTCCACTTCATAAGCCACATTGACATTTCCAAAGGTCTGTCCATTCCCAGGGTTGTCTCTTAGAAGGCCACCCACACACAATAATGCATCTTTAAGGACTGTCCACTTCCATGATCATCCTCTTCATAGGCCAGTCACCTTAAAGTATTGCCAATTTTAAAGGTCCGTAAGCTTCCCAGGTCCACCTCTTAAAGGGCCAGTACACTTAAAATGCTGTTGTTTCGAGGGTTTGTACACAACCCTGGTCAACCTCTTAAAGGACATAATTCCCTAAATTTGTCACCTCTTCAAGGGTTTGTCCACTTCTAGGGTCTGCCTCTTAAAGGGCCAGTCCGCAAAACATGTCACATGTTCAAGTGGCTTTCCACTTCATAAGCCACATTGACATTTCCAAAGGTCTGTCCATTCCCAGGGTTGTCTCTTAGAAGGCCACCCACACACAATAATGGATCTTTAAGGACTGTCCACATCCATGGTCATCCTCTTCATAGGCCAGTCACCTTAAAGTATTGCCAATTTTAAAGGTCCGTAAGCTTCCCAGGTCCACCTCTTAAAGGGCCAGGACACCTAAAATGCTGTTGTTTTGAGGGTTTGTACACAACCCTGGTCAACCCTTTTAAAGGACATAATTCCCGAAATTTGTCACCTCTTCAAGGGTTTGTCCATATCTAGGGTCTGCCTCTTAAAGGGCCAGTCCGCAAAACATGTCACATGTTCAAGTGGCTTTCCACTTTATAAGCCACATTGACATTTCCAAAGGTCTGTCCATTCCCAGGGTTGTCTCTTAGAAGGCCACCCACACACAATAATGCATCTTTAAGGACTGTCCACTTCCATGGTCATCCTCTTCATAGGCCAGTCACCTTAAAGTATTGCCAATTTTAAAGGTCCGTAAGCTTCCCAGGTCCACCTCTTAAAGGGCCAGGACACTTAAAATGCTGTTGTTTTTAGGGTTTGTACACAACCCTGGTCAACCTCTTAAAGGACATAACTCCCTAAATTTGTCACCTCTTCAAGAGTTTGTCCACTCCTAGGGTCTGCCTCTTAGAGGGCCAGTCCGCAAAACATGTCACATGTTCAAGTGGCTTTCCACTTCATAAGCCACATTGACATTTCCAAAGGTCTGTCCATTCCCAGGGTTGTCTCTTAGAAGGCCACCCACACACAATAATGCATCTTTAAGGACTGTCCACTTCCATGGTCATCCTCTTCATAGGCCAGTCACCTTAAAGTATTGCCAATTTTTAAGGTCCGTAAGCTTCCCAGGTCCACCTCTTAAAGGGCCAGTACACTTAAAATGCTGTTGTTTTGAGGGTTTGTACACAACCCTGGTCAACCCTTTTAAAGGACATAATTCCCTAAATTTGTCACCTCTTCAAGGGTTTGTCCACTTCTAGGGTCTGCCTCTTAAAGGGCCAGTCCGCAAAACATGTCACATGTTCAAGTGGCTTTCCACTTCATAAGCCACATTGACATTTCCAAAGGTCTGTCCATTCCCAGGGTTGTCTCTTAGAAGGCCACCCACACACAATAATGCATCTTTAAGGACTGTCCACTTCCATGGTCATCCTCTTCATAGGCCAGTCACCTTAAAGTATTGCCAATTTTAAAGGTCCGTAAGCTTCCCAGGTCCACCTCTTAAAGGGCCAGTACACTTAAAATGCTGTTGTTTCTAGGGTTTGTACACAACCCTGGTCAACCTCTTAAAGGACATAATTCCCTAAATTTGTCACCTCTTCAAGGGTTTGTCCACTTCTAGGGTCTGCCTCTTAAAGGGCCAGTCCGCAAAACATGTCACATGTTGAAGTAGCTTTCCACTTCATAAGCCACATTGACATTTCCAAAGGTCTGTCCATTCCCAGGGTTGTCTCTTAGAAGGCCACCCACACACAATAATACATCTTTAAGGACTGTCCACTTCCATGATCATCCTCTTCATAGGCCAGTCACCTTAAAGTATTGCCAATTTTAAAGGTCCGTAAGCTTCCCAGGTCAGCCTCTTAAAGGGCCAGTACACTTAAAATGCTGTTGTTTCGAGGGTTGTACACAACCCTGGTCAACCTCTTAAAGGACATAATTCCCTAAATTTGTCACCTCTTCAAGGGTTTGTCCACTTCTAGGGTCTGCCTCTTAAAGGGCCAGTCCGCAAAACATGCCACATGTTCAACTGGCTTTCCACTTCATAAGCCCCATTGACATTTCCAAAGGTCTGTCCATTCCCAGGGTTGTCTCTTAGAAGGCCACCCACACACAATAATGCATCTTTAAGGACTGTCCACTTCCATGGTCATCCTCTTCATAGGCCAGTCACCTTAAAGTATTGCCAATTTTAAAGGTCCGTAAGCTTCCCAGGCCTGCCTCTTAAAGGGCCAGTACACTTAAAATGTTGTTGTTTCGAGGGTTTGTACACAACCCTGGTCAACCTCTTAAAGGACATAATTCCCTAAATTTGTCACCTCTTCAAGGGTTTGTCCATATCTAGGGTCTGCCTCTTAAAGGGCCAGTCATCAAAACATGTCACATGTTCAAGTGGCTTTCCACTTCATAAGCCACATTGACATTTACAAAAAGGTCTGTCCATTCTCAGGGTTGTCTCTTAGAAGGCCACCCACACACAATAATGCATCTTTAAGGACTGTCCACTTCCATGGTCATCCTCTTCATAGGCCAGTCACCTTAAAGTATTGCCAATTTTAAAGTTCCGTAAGCTTCCCAGGTCCACCTCTTAAAGGGCCAGGACACTTAAAATGCTGTTGTTTTGAGGGTTTGTACACAACCCTGGTCAACCTCTTAAAGGACATAATTCCCTAAATTTGTCACCTCTTCAAGGGTTTGTCCACTTCTAGTTTCTGCCTCTTAAAGGGCCAGTCCGCAAAACATGTCACATGTTGAAGTGGCTTTCCACTTCATAAGCCACATTGACATTTCCAAAGGTCTGTCCATTCCCAGGGTTGTCTCTTAGAAGGCCACCCACACACAATAATGCATCTTTAAGGACTGTCCACTTCCATGATCATCCTCTTCATAGGCCAGTCACCTTAAAGTATTGCCAATTTTAAAGGTCCGTAAGCTTCCCAGGTCCACCTCTTAAAGGGCCAGTACACTTAAAATGCTGTTGTTTCGAGGGTTTGTACACAACCCTGGTCAACCTCTTAAAGGACATAATTCCCTAAATTTGTCACCTCTTCAAGGGTTTGTCCACTTCTAGGGTCTGCCTCTTAAAGGGCAAGTCCGCAAAACATGTCACATGTTCAAGTGGCTTTCCACTTCATAAGCCACATTGACATTTCCAAAGGTCTGTCCATTCCCAGGGTTGTCTCTTAGAAGGCCACCCACACACAATAATGGATCTTTAAGGACTGTCCACATCCATGGTCATCCTCTTCATAGGCCAGTCACCTTAAAGTATTGCCAATTTTAAAGGTCCGTAAGCTTCCCAGGTCCACCTCTTAAAGGGCCAGGACACCTAAAATGCTGTTGTTTTGAGGGTTTGTACACAACCCTGGTCAACCCTTTTAAAGGACATAATTCCCGAAATTTGTCACCTCTTCAAGGGTTTGTCCATATCTAGGGTCTGCCTCTTAAAGGGCCAGTCCGCAAAACATGTCACATGTTCAAGTGGCTTTCCACTTTATAAGCCACATTGACATTTCCAAAGGTCTGTCCATTCCCAGGGTTGTCTCTTAGAAGGCCACCCACACACAATAATGCATCTTTAAGGACTGTCCACTTCCATGGTCATCCTCTTCATAGGCCAGTCACCTTAAAGTATTGCCAATTTTAAAGGTCCGTAAGCTTCCCAGGTCCACCTCTTAAAGGGCCAGGACACTTAAAATGCTGTTGTTTTTAGGGTTTGTACACAACCCTGGTCAACCTCTTAAAGGACATAACTCCCTAAATTTGTCACCTCTTCAAGAGTTTGTCCACTCCTAGGGTCTGCCTCTTAGAGGGCCAGTCCGCAAAACATGTCACATGTTCAAGTGGCTTTCCACTTCATAAGCCACATTGACATTTCCAAAGGTCTGTCCATTCCCAGGGTTGTCTCTTAGAAGGCCACCCACACACAATAATGCATCTTTAAGGACTGTCCACTTCCATGGTCATCCTCTTCATAGGCCAGTCACCTTAAAGTATTGCCAATTTTAAAGGTCCGTAAGCTTCCCAGGTCCACCTCTTAAAGGGCCAGTACACTTAAAATGCTGTTGTTTCGAGGGTTTGTACACAACCCTGGTCAACCTCTTAAAGGACATAATTCCCTAAATTTGTCACCTCTTCAAGGGTTTGTCCACTTCTAGGGTCTGCCTCTTAAAGGGCCAGTCCGCAAAACATGTCACATGTTCAAGTGGCTTTCCACTTCATAAGCCACATTGACATTTCCAAAGGTCTGTCCATTCCCAGGGTTGTCTCTTAGAAGGCCACCCACACACAATAATGCATATTTAAGGACTGTCCACTTCCATGGTCATCCTCTTCATAGGCCAGTCACCTTAAAGTATTGCCAATTTTTAAGGTCCGTAAGCTTCCCAGGTCCACCTCTTAAAGGGCCAGTACACTTAAAATGCTGTTGTTTTGAGGGTTTGTACACAACCCTGGTCAACCCTTTTAAAGGACATAATTCCCTAAATTTGTCACCTCTTCAAGGGTTTGTCCACTTCTAGGGTCTGCCTCTTAAAGGGCCAGTCCGCAAAACATGTCACATGTTCAAGTGGCTTTCCACTTCATAAGCCACATTGACATTTCCAAAGGTCTGTCCATTCCCAGGGTTGTCTCTTAGAAGGCCACCCACACACAATAATGCATCTTTAAGGACTGTCCACTTCCATGGTCATCCTCTTCATAGGCCAGTCACCTTAAAGTATTGCCAATTTTAAAGGTCCGTAAGCTTCCCAGGTCCACCTCTTAAAGGGCCAGTACACTTAAAATGCTGTTGTTTCTAGGGTTTGTACACAACCCTGGTCAACCTCTTAAAGGACATAATTCCCTAAATTTGTCACCTCTTCAAGGGTTTGTCCACTTCTAGGGTCTGCCTCTTAAAGGGCCAGTCCGCAAAACATGTCACATGTTGAAGTAGCTTTCCACTTCATAAGCCACATTGACATTTCCAAAGGTCTGTCCATTCCCAGGGTTGTCTCTTAGAAGGCCACCCACACACAATAATACATCTTTAAGGACTGTCCACTTCCATGATCATCCTCTTCATAGGCCAGTCACCTTAAAGTATTGCCAATTTTAAAGGTCCGTAAGCTTCCCAGGTCAGCCTCTTAAAGGGCCAGTACACTTAAAATGCTGTTGTTTCGAGGGTTGTACACAACCCTGGTCAACCTCTTAAAGGACATAATTCCCTAAATTTGTCACCTCTTCAAGGGTTTGTCCACTTCTAGGGTCTGCCTCTTAAAGGGCCAGTCCGCAAAACATGTCACATGTTCAAGTGGCTTTCCACTTCATAAGCCCCATTGACATTTCCAAAGGTCTGTCCATTCCCAGGGTTGTCTCTTAGAAGGCCACCCACACACAATAATGCATCTTTAAGGACTGTCCACTTCCATGGTCATCCTCTTCATAGGCCAGTCACCTTAAAGTATTGCCAATTTTAAAGGTCTGTAAGCTTCCCAGGTCAGCCTCTTAAAGGGCCAGTACACTTAAAATGCTGTTGTTTCGAGGGTTTGTACACAACCCTGGTCAACCTCTTAAAGGACATAATTCCCTAAATTTGTCACCTCTTCAAGGGTTTGTCCATATCTAGGGTCTGCCTCTTAAAGGGCCAGTCATCAAAACATGTCACATGTTCAAGTGGATTTCCACTTCATAAGCCACATTGACATTTCCAAAGGTCTGTCCATTCCCAGGGTTGTCTCTTAGAAGGCCACCCACACACAATAATGCATCTTTAAGGACTGTCCACTTCCATGGTCATCCTCTTCATAGGCCAGTCACCTTAAAGTATTGCCAATTTTAAAGGTCCGTAAGCTTCCCAGGTCCACCTCTTAAAGGGCCAGTACACTTAAAATGCTGTTGTTTCGGGGGTTTGTACACAACCCTGGTCAACCTCTTAAAGGACATAATTCCCTAAATTTGTCACCTCTTCAAGGGTTTGTCCACTTCTAGGGTCTGCCTCTTAAAGGGCCAGTCCGCAAAACATGTCACATGTTCAAGTGGCTTTCCACTTCATAAGCCACATTGACATTTCCAAAGGTCTGTCCATTCCCAGGGTTGTCTCTTAGAAGGCCACCCACACACAATAATGCATCTTTAAGGACTGTCCACTTCCATGGTCATCCTCTTCATAGGCCAGTCACCTTAAAGTATTGCCAATTTTAAAGGTCTGTAAGCTTCCCAGGTCAGCCTCTTAAAGGGCCAGTACACTTAAAATGCTGTTGTTTCGAGGGTTTGTACACAACCCTGGTCAACCTCTTAAAGGACATAATTCCCTAAATTTTTCACCTCCTCAAGGGTTTGTCCATATCTAGGGTCTGCCTCTTAAAGGGCCAGTCATCAAAACATGTCACATGTTCAAGTGGATTTCCACTTCATAAGCCACATTGACATTTCCAAAGGTCTGTCCATTCCCAGGGTTGTCTCTTAGAAGGCCACCCACACACAATAATGCATCTTTAAGGACTGTCCACTTCCATGGTCATCCTCTTCATAGGCCAGTCACCTTAAAGTATTGCCAATTTTAAAGGTCCGTAAGCTTCCCAGGTCCACCTCTTAAAGGGCCAGTACACTTAAAATGCTGTTGTTTCGAGGGTTTGTACACAACCCTGGTCAACCTCTTAAAGTACATAATTCCCTAAATTTGTCACCTCTTCAAGGGTTTGTCCACTTCTAGGGTCTGCCTCTTAAAGGGCCAGTCCGCAAAACATGTCACATGTTGAAGTAGCTTTCCACTTCATAAGCCACATTGACATTTCCAAAGGTCTGTCCATTCCCAGGGTTGTCTCTTAGAAGGCCACCCACACACAATAATGCATCTTTAAGGACTGTCCACTTCCATGATCATCCTCTTCATAGGCCAGTCACCTTAAAGTATTGCCAATTTTAAAGGTCCGTAAGCTTCCCAGGTCCACCTCTTAAAGGGCCAGTACACTTAAAATGCTGTTGTTTCGAGGGTTTGTACACAACCCTGGTCAACCTCTTAAAGGACATAATTCCCTAAATTTGTCACCTCTTCAAGGGTTTGTCCACTTCTAGGGTCTGCCTCTTAAAGGGCCAGTCCGCAAAACATGTCACATGTTCAAGTGGCTTTCCACTTCATAAGCCGCATTGACATTTCCAAAGGTCTGTCCATTCCCAGGGTTGTCTCTTAGAAGGCCACCCACACACAATAATGCATCTTTAAGGACTGTCCACTTCCATGGTCATCCTCTTCATAGGCCAGTCACCTTAAAGTATTGCCAATTTTAAAGGTCTGTAAGCTTCCCAGGTCAGCCTCTTAAAGGGCCAGTACACTTAAAATGCTGTTTTTTCTAGGGTTTGTACACAACCCTGGTCAACCTCTTAAAGGACATAATTCCCTAAATTTGTCTCCTCTTCAAGGGTTTGTCCACTTCTAGGGTCTGCCTCTTAAAGGGCCAGTCATCAAAACATGTCACATGTTCAAGTGGGTTTCCACTTCATAAGCCACATTAACATTTCCAAAGGTCTGTCCATTCCCAGGGTTGTCTCTTAGAAGGCCACCCACACACAATAATGCATCTTTAAGGACTGTCCACTTCCATGGTCATCCTCTTCATAGGCCAGTCACCTTAAAGTATTGCCAATTTTAAAGGTCCGTAAGCTTCCCAGGTCCACCTCTTAAAGGGCCAGTACACTTAAAATGCTGTTGTTTCGAGGGTTTGTACACAACCCTGGTCAACCTCTTAAAGGACATAATTCCCTAAATCTGTCACCTCTTCAAGGGTTTGTCCACTTCTAGGGTCTGCCTCATAAAGGGCCAGTCCGCAAAATATGCCACATGTTCAAGTGGCTTTCCACTTCATAAGCCCCATTGACATTTCCAAAGGTCTGTCCATTCCCAGGGTTGTCTCTTAGAAGGTCACCCACACACAATAATGCATCTTTAAGGACTGTCCACTTCCATGGTCATCCTCTTCATAGGCCAGTCACCTTAAAGTATTGCCAATTTTAAAGGTCCGTAAGCTTCCCAGGCCTGCCTCTTAAAGGGCCAGTACACTTAAAATGTTGTTGTTTCGAGGGTTTGTACACAACCCTGGTCAACCTCTTAAAGGACATAATTCCCTAAATTTGTCACCTCTTCAAGGGTTTGTCCATATCTAGGGTCTGCCTCTTAAAGGGCCAGTCATCAAAACATGTCACATGTTCAAGTGGCTTTCCACTTCATAAGCCACATTGACATTTACAAAAAGGTCTGTCCATTCTCAGGGTTGTCTCTTAGAAGGCCACCCACACACAATAATGCATCTTTAAGGACTGTCCACTTCCATGGTCATCCTCTTCATAGGCCAGTCACCTTAAAGTATTGCCAATTTTAAAGTTCCGTAAGCTTCCCAGGTCCACCTCTTAAAGGGCCAGGACACTTAAAATGCTGTTGTTTTTAGGGTTTGTACACAACCCTGGTCAACCTCTTAAAGGACATAACTCCCTAAATTTGTCACCTCTTCAAGAGTTTGTCCACTCCTAGGGTCTGCCTCTTAGAGGGCCAGTCCGCAAAACATGTCACATGTTCAAGTGGCTTTCCACTTCATAAGCCACATTGACATTTCCAAAGGTCTGTCCATTCCCAGGGTTGTCTCTTAGAAGGCCACCCACACACAATAATGCATCTTTAAGGACTGTCCACTTCCATGGTCATCCTCTTCATAGGCCAGTCACCTTAAAGTATTGCCAATTTTAAAGGTCCGTAAGCTTCCCAGGTCCACCTCTTAAAGGGCCAGTACACTTAAAATGCTGTTGTTTCGAGGGTTTGTACACAACCCTGGTCAACCTCTTAAAGGACATAATTCCCTATATTTGTCACCTCTTCAAGGGTTTGTCCACTTCTAGGGTCTGCCTCTTAAAGGGCCAGTCCGCAAAACATGTCACATGTTCAAGTGGCTTTCCACTTCATAAGCCACATTGACATTTCCAAAGGTCTGTCCATTCCCAGGGTTGTCTCTTAGAAGGCCACCCACACACAATAATGCATATTTAAGGACTGTCCACTTCCATGGTCATCCTCTTCATAGGCCAGTCACCTTAAAGTATTGCCAATTTTTAAGGTCCGTAAGCTTCCCAGGTCCACCTCTTAAAGGGCCAGTACACTTAAAATGCTGTTGTTTTGAGGGTTTGTACACAACCCTGGTCAACCCTTTTAAAGGACATAATTCCCTAAATTTGTCACCTCTTCAAGGGTTTGTCCACTTCTAGGGTCTGCCTCTTAAAGGGCCAGTCCGCAAAACATGTCACATGTTCAAGTGGCTTTCCACTTCATAAGCCACATTGACATTTCCAAAGGTCTGTCCATTCCCAGGGTTGTCTCTTAGAAGGCCACCCACACACAATAATGCATCTTTAAGGACTGTCCACTTCCATGGTCATCCTCTTCATAGGCCAGTCACCTTAAAGTATTGCCAATTTTAAAGGTCCGTAAGCTTCCCAGGTCCACCTCTTAAAGGGCCAGTACACTTAAAATGCTGTTGTTTCTAGGGTTTGTACACAACCCTGGTCAACCTCTTAAAGGACATAATTCCCTAAATTTGTCACCTCTTCAAGGGTTTGTCCACTTCTAGGGTCTGCCTCTTAAAGGGCCAGTCCGCAAAACATGTCACATGTTGAAGTAGCTTTCCACTTCATAAGCCACATTGACATTTCCAAAGGTCTGTCCATTCCCAGGGTTGTCTCTTAGAAGGCCACCCACACACAATAATACATCTTTAAGGACTGTCCACTTCCATGATCATCCTCTTCATAGGCCAGTCACCTTAAAGTATTGCCAATTTTAAAGGTCCGTAAGCTTCCCAGGTCAGCCTCTTAAAGGGCCAGTACACTTAAAATGCTGTTGTTTCGAGGGTTGTACACAACCCTGGTCAACCTCTTAAAGGACATAATTCCCTAAATTTGTCACCTCTTCAAGGGTTTGTCCACTTCTAGGGTCTGCCTCTTAAAGGGCCAGTCCGCAAAACATGTCACATGTTCAAGTGGCTTTCCACTTCATAAGCCCCATTGACATTTCCAAAGGTCTGTCCATTCCCAGGGTTGTCTCTTAGAAGGCCACCCACACACAATAATGCATCTTTAAGGACTGTCCACTTCCATGGTCATCCTCTTCATAGGCCAGTCACCTTAAAGTATTGCCAATTTTAAAGGTCTGTAAGCTTCCCAGGTCAGCCTCTTAAAGGGCCAGTACACTTAAAATGCTGTTGTTTCGAGGGTTTGTACACAACCCTGGTCAACCTCTTAAAGGACATAATTCCCTAAATTTGTCACCTCTTCAAGGGTTTGTCCATATCTAGGGTCTGCCTCTTAAAGGGCCAGTCATCAAAACATGTCACATGTTCAAGTGGGTTTCCACTTCATAAGCCACATTAACATTTCCAAAGGTCTGTCCATTCCCAGGGTTGTCTCTTAGAAGGCCACCCACACACAATAATGCATCTTTAAGGACTGTCCACTTCCATGGTCATCCTCTTCATAGGCCAGTCACCTTAAAGTATTGCCAATTTTAAAGGTCCGTAAGCTTCCCAGGTCCACCTCTTAAAGGGCCAGTACACTTAAAATGCTGTTGTTTCGAGGGTTTGTACACAACCCTGGTCAACCTCTTAAAGGACATAATTCCCTAAATCTGTCACCTCTTCAAGGGTTTGTCCACTTCTAGGGTCTGCCTCATAAAGGGCCAGTCCGCAAAATATGCCACATGTTCAAGTGGCTTTCCACTTCATAAGCCCCATTGACATTTCCAAAGGTCTGTCCATTCCCAGGGTTGTCTCTTAGAAGGTCACCCACACACAATAATGCATCTTTAAGGACTGTCCACTTCCATGGTCATCCTCTTCATAGGCCAGTCACCTTAAAGTATTGCCAATTTTAAAGGTCCGTAAGCTTCCCAGGCCTGCCTCTTAAAGGGCCAGTACACTTAAAATGCTGTTGTTTCGAGGGTTTGTACACAACCCTGGTCAACCTCTTAAAGGACATAATTCCCTAAATTTGTCACCTCTTCAAGGGTTTGTCCACTTCTAGGGTCTGCCTCTTAAAGGGCCAGTCCGCAAAACATGTCACATGTTGAAGTAGCTTTCCACTTCATAAGCCACATTGACATTTCCAAAGGTCTGTCCATTCCCAGGGTTGTCTCTTAGAAGGCCACCCACACACAATAATGCATCTTTAAGGACTGTCCACTTCCATGATCATCCTCTTCATAGGCTAGTCACCTTAAAGTATTGCCAATTTTAAAGGTCCGTAAGCTTCCCAGGTCCACCTCTTAAAGGGCCAGTACACTTAAAATGCTGTTGTTTCGAGGGTTTGTACACAACCCTGGTCAACCTCTTAAAGGACATAATTCCCTAAATTTGTCACCTCTTCAAGGGTTTGTCCACTTCTAGGGTCTGCCTCTTAAAGGGCCAGTCCGCAAAACATGTCACATGTTCAAGTGGCTTTCCACTTCATAAGCCACATTGACATTTCCAAAAGTCTGTCCATTCCCAGGGTTGTCTCTTAGAAGGCCACCCACACACAATAATGCATCTTTAAGGACTGTCCACTTCCATGGTCATCCTCTTCATAGGCCAGTCACCTTAAAGTATTGCCAATTTTAAAGGTCTGTAAGCTTCCCAGGTCAGCCTCTTAAAGGGCCAGTACACTTAAAATGCTGTTGTTTCGAGGGTTTGTACACAACCCTGGTCAACCTCTTAAAGGACATAATTCCCTAAATTTGTCACCTCTTCAAGGGTTTGTCCATATCTAGGGTCTGCCTCTTAAAGGGCCAGTCATCAAAACATGTCACATGTTCAAGTGGATTTCCACTTCATAAGCCACATTAACATTTCCAAAGGTCTGTCCATTCCCAGGGTTGTCTCTTAGAAGGCCACCCACACACAATAATGCATCTTTAAGGACTGTCCACTTCCATGGTCATCCTCTTCATAGGCCAGTCACCTTAAAGTATTGCCAATTTTAAAGGTCTGTAAGCTTCCCAGGTCCACCTCTTAAAGGGCCAGTACACTTAAAATGCTGTTGTTTCCAGGGTTTGTACACAACCCTGGTCAACCTCTTAAAGGACATAATTCCCTAAATGTGTCTCCTCTTCAAGGGTTTGTCCACTTCTAGGGTCTGCCTCTTAAAGTGCCAGTCATCAAAACATGTCACATGTTCAAGTGGCTTTCCACTTCATAAGCCACATTGACATTTCCAAAGGTCTGTCCATTCCCAGGGTTGTCTCTTAGAAGGCCACCCACACACAATAATGCATCTTTAAGGACTGTCCACTTCCATGATCATCCTCTTCATAGGCCAGTCACCTTAAAGTATTGCCAATTTTAAAGGTCCGTAAGCTTCCCAGGTCAGCCTCTTAAAGGGCCAGTACACTTAAAATGCTGTTGTTTCGAGGGTTGTACACAACCCTGGTCAACCTCTTAAAGGACATAATTCCCTAAATTTGTCACCTCTTCAAGGGTTTGTCCACTTCTAGGGTCTGCCTCTTAAAGGGCCAGTCCGCAAAACATGTCACATGTTCAAGTGGCTTTCCACTTCATAAGCCCCATTGACATTTCCAAAGGTCTGTCCATTCCCAGGGTTGTCTCTTAGAAGGCCACCCACACACAATAATGCATCTTTAAGGACTGTCCACTTCCATGGTCATCCTCTTCATAGGCCAGTCACCTTAAAGTATTGCCAATTTTAAAGGTCTGTAAGCTTCCCAGGTCAGCCTCTTAAAGGGCCAGTACACTTAAAATGCTGTTGTTTCGAGGGTTTGTACACAACCCTGGTCAACCTCTTAAAGGACATAATTCCCTAAATTTGTCACCTCTTCAAGGGTTTGTCCATATCTAGGGTCTGCCTCTTAAAGGGCCAGTCATCAAAACATGTCACATGTTCAAGTGGATTTCCACTTCATAAGCCACATTGACATTTCCAAAGGTCTGTCCATTCCCAGGGTTGTCTCTTAGAAGGCCACCCACACACAATAATGCATCTTTAAGGACTGTCCACTTCCATGGTCATCCTCTTCATAGGCCAGTCACCTTAAAGTATTGCCAATTTTAAAGGTCCGTAAGCTTCCCAGGTCCACCTCTTAAAGGGCCAGTACACTTAAAATGCTGTTGTTTCGGGGGTTTGTACACAACCCTGGTCAACCTCTTAAAGGACATAATTCCCTAAATTTGTCACCTCTTCAAGGGTTTGTCCACTTCTAGGGTCTGCCTCTTAAAGGGCCAGTCCGCAAAACATGTCACATGTTGAAGTGGCTTTCCACTTCATAAGCCACATTGACATTTCCAAAGGTCTGTCCATTCCCAGGGTTGTCTCTTAGAAGGCCACCCACACACAATAATGCATCTTTAAGGACTGTCCACTTCCATGGTCATCCTCTTCATAGGCCAGTCACCTTAAAGTATTGCCAATTTTAAAGGTCTGTAAGCTTCCCAGGTCAGCCTCTTAAAGGGCCAGTACACTTAAAATGCTGTTGTTTCGAGGGTTTGTACACAACCCTGGTCAACCTCTTAAAGGACATAATTCCCTAAATTTTTCACCTCCTCAAGGGTTTGTCCATATCTAGGGTCTGCCTCTTAAAGGGCCAGTCATCAAAACATGTCACATGTTCAAGTGGATTTCCACTTCATAAGCCACATTGACATTTCCAAAGGTCTGTCCATTCCCAGGGTTGTCTCTTAGAAGGCCACCCACACACAATAATGCATCTTTAAGGACTGTCCACTTCCATGGTCATCCTCTTCATAGGCCAGTCACCTTAAAGTATTGCCAATTTTAAAGGTCCGTAAGCTTCCCAGGTCCACCTCTTAAAGGGCCAGTACACTTAAAATGCTGTTGTTTCGAGGGTTTGTACACAACCCTGGTCAACCTCTTAAAGTACATAATTCCCTAAATTTGTCACCTCTTCAAGGGTTTGTCCACTTCTAGGGTCTGCCTCTTAAAGGGCCAGTCCGCAAAACATGTCACATGTTGAAGTAGCTTTCCACTTCATAAGCCACATTGACATTTCCAAAGGTCTGTCCATTCCCAGGGTTGTCTCTTAGAAGGCCACCCACACACAATAATGCATCTTTAAGGACTGTCCACTTCCATGATCATCCTCTTCATAGGCCAGTCACCTTAAAGTATTGCCAATTTTAAAGGTCCGTAAGCTTCCCAGGTCCACCTCTTAAAGGGCCAGTACACTTAAAATGCTGTTGTTTCGAGGGTTTGTACACAACCCTGGTCAACCTCTTAAAGGACATAATTCCCTAAATTTGTCACCTCTTCAAGGGTTTGTCCACTTCTAGGGTCTGCCTCTTAAAGGGCCAGTCCGCAAAACATGTCACATGTTCAAGTGGCTTTCCACTTCATAAGCCACATTGACATTTCCAAAGGTCTGTCCATTCCCAGGGTTGTCTCTTAGAAGGCCACCCACACACAATAATGCATCTTTAAGGACTGTCCACTTCCATGGTCATCCTCTTCATAGGCCAGTCACCTTAAAGTATTGCCAATTTTAAAGGTCTGTAAGCTTCCCAGGTCAGCCTCTTAAAGGGCCAGTACACTTAAAATGCTGTTTTTTCTAGGGTTTGTACACAACCCTGGTCAACCTCTTAAAGGACATAATTCCCTAAATTTGTCTCCTCTTCAAGGGTTTGTCCACTTCTAGGGTCTGCCTCTTAAAGGGCCAGTCATCAAAACATGTCACATGTTCAAGTGGGTTTCCACTTCATAAGCCACATTAACATTTCCAAAGGTCTGTCCATTCCCAGGGTTGTCTCTTAGAAGGCCACCCACACACAATAATGCATCTTTAAGGACTGTCCACTTCCATGGTCATCCTCTTCATAGGCCAGTCACCTTAAAGTATTGCCAATTTTAAAGGTCCGTAAGCTTCCCAGGTCCACCTCTTAAAGGGCCAGTACACTTAAAATGCTGTTGTTTCGAGGGTTTGTACACAACCCTGGTCAACCTCTTAAAGGACATAATTCCCTAAATCTGTCACCTCTTCAAGGGTTTGTCCACTTCTAGGGTCTGCCTCATAAAGGGCCAGTCCGCAAAATATGCCACATGTTCAAGTGGCTTTCCACTTCATAAGCCCCATTGACATTTCCAAAGGTCTGTCCATTCCCAGGGTTGTCTCTTAGAAGGTCACCCACACACAATAATGCATCTTTAAGGACTGTCCACTTCCATGGTCATCCTCTTCATAGGCCAGTCACCTTAAAGTATTGCCAATTTTAAAGGTCCGTAAGCTTCCCAGGCCTGCCTCTTAAAGGGCCAGTACACTTAAAATGCTGTTGTTTCGAGGGTTTGTACACAACCCTGGTCAACCTCTTAAAGGACATAATTCCCTAAATTTGTCACCTCTTCAAGGGTTTGTCCACTTCTAGGGTCTGCCTCTTAAAGGGCCAGTCCGCAAAACATGTCACATGTTGAAGTAGCTTTCCACTTCATAAGCCACATTGACATTTCCAAAGGTCTGTCCATTCCCAGGGTTGTCTCTTAGAAGGCCACCCACACACAATAATGCATCTTTAAGGACTGTCCACTTCCATGATCATCCTCTTCATAGGCTAGTCACCTTAAAGTATTGCCAATTTTAAAGGTCCGTAAGCTTCCCAGGTCCACCTCTTAAAGGGCCAGTACACTTAAAATGCTGTTGTTTCGAGGGTTTGTACACAACCCTGGTCAACCTCTTAAAGGACATAATTCCCTAAATTTGTCACCTCTTCAAGGGTTTGTCCACTTCTAGGGTCTGCCTCTTAAAGGGCCAGTCCGCAAAACATGTCACATGTTCAAGTGGCTTTCCACTTCATAAGCCACATTGACATTTCCAAAAGTCTGTCCATTCCCAGGGTTGTCTCTTAGAAGGCCACCCACACACAATAATGCATCTTTAAGGACTGTCCACTTCCATGGTCATCCTCTTCATAGGCCAGTCACCTTAAAGTATTGCCAATTTTAAAGGTCTGTAAGCTTCCCAGGTCCACCTCTTAAAGGGCCAGTACACTTAAAATGCTGTTGTTTCCAGGGTTTGTACACAACCCTGGTCAACCTCTTAAAGGACATAATTCCCTAAATGTGTCACCTCTTCAAGGGTTTGTCCACTTCTAGGGTCTGCCTCTTAAAGGGCCAGTCATCAAAACATGTCACATGTTCAAGTGGATTTCCACTTCATAAGCCACATTAACATTTCCAAAGGTCTGTCCATTCCCAGGGTTGTCTCTTAGAAGGCCACCCACACACAATAATGCATCTTTAAGGACTGTCCACTTCCATGGTCATCCTCTTCATAGGCCAGTCACCTTAAAGTATTGCCAATTTTAAAGGTCCGTAAGCTTCCCAGGTCCACCTCTTAAAGGGCCAGTACACTTAAAGTGCTGTTGTTTCGAGGGTTTGTACACAACCCTGGTCAACCTCTTAAAGGACATAATTCCCTAAATTTGTCACCTCTTCAAGGGTTTGTCCACTTCTAGGGTCTGCCTCTTAAAGGGCCAGTCCGCAAAACATGTCACATGTTGAAGTAGCTTTCCACTTCATAAGCCACATTGACATTTCCAAAGGTCTGTCCATTCCCAGGGTTGTCTCTTAGAAGGCCACCCACACACAATAATGCATCTTTAAGGACTGTCCACTTCCATGATCATCCTCTTCATAGGCCAGTCACCTTAAAGTATTGCCAATTTTAAAGGTCCGTAAGCTTCCCAGGTCCACCTCTTAAAGGGCCAGTACACTTAAAATGCTGTTGTTTCGAGGGTTTGTACACAACCCTGGTCAACCTCTTAAAGGACATAATTCCCTAAATTTGTCACCTCTTCAAGGGTTTGTCCACTTCTAGGGTCTGCCTCTTAAAGGGCCAGTCCGCAAAACATGCCACATGTTCAACTGGCTTTCCACTTCATAAGCCCCATTGACATTTCCAAAGGTCTGTCCATTCCCAGGGTTGTCTCTTAGAAGGCCACCCACACACAATAATGCATCTTTAAGGACTGTCCACTTCCATGGTCATCCTCTTCATAGGCCAGTCACCTTAAAGTATTGCCAATTTTAAAGGTCCGTAAGCTTCCCAGGCCTGCCTCTTAAAGGGCCAGTACACTTAAAATGCTGTTGTTTCGAGGGTTTGTACACAACCCTGGTCAACCTCTTAAAGGACATAATTCCCTATATTTGTCACCTCTTCAAGGGTTTGTCCACTTCTAGTTTCTGCCTCTTAAAGGGCCAGTCCGCAAAACATGTCACATGTTGAAGTGGCTTTCCACTTCATAAGCCACATTGACATTTCCAAAGGTCTGTCCATTCCCAGGGTTGTCTCTTAGAAGGCCACCCACACACAATAATGCATCTTTAAGGACTGTCCACTTCCATGATCATCCTCTTCATAGGCCAGTCACCTTAAAGTATTGCCAATTTTAAAGGTCCGTAAGCTTCCCAGGTCCACCTCTTAAAGGGCCAGTACACTTAAAATGCTGTTGTTTCGAGGGTTTGTACACAACCCTGGTCAACCTCTTAAAGGACATAATTCCCTAAATTTGTCACCTCTTCAAGGGTTTGTCCACTTCTAGGGTCTGCCTCTTAAAGGGCCAGTCCGCAAAACATGTCACATGTTCAAGTGGCTTTCCACTTCATAAGCCACATTGACATTTCCAAAGGTCTGTCCATTCCCAGGGTTGTCTCTTAGAAGGCCACCCACACACAATAATGGATCTTTAAGGACTGTCCACATCCATGGTCATCCTCTTCATAGACCAGTCACCTTAAAGTATTGCCAATTTTAAAGGTCCGTAAGCTTCCCAGGTCCACCTCTTAAAGGGCCAGGACACCTAAAATGCTGTTGTTTTGAGGGTTTGTACACAACCCTGGTCAACCTCTTAAAGGACATAATTCCCTAAATTTGTCACCTCTTCAAGGGTTTGTCCACTTCTAGGGTCTGCCTCTTAAAGGGCCAGTCCGCAAAACATGTCACATGTTCAAGTGGCTTTCCACTTCATAAGCCACATTAACATTTCCAAAGGTCTGTCCATTCCCAGGGTTGTCTCTTAGAAGGCCACCCACACACAATAATGCATATTTAAGGACTGTCCACTTCCATGGTCATCCTCTTCATAGGCCAGTCACCTTAAAGTATTGCCAATTTTTAAGGTCCGTAAGCTTCCCAGGTCCACCTCTTAAAGGGCCAGTACACTTAAAATGCTGTTGTTTTGAGGGTTTGTACACAACCCTGGTCAACCCTTTTAAAGGACATAATTCCCTAAATTTGTCACCTCTTCAAGGGTTTGTCCACTTCTAGGGTCTGCCTCTTAAAGGGCCAGTCCGCAAAACATGTCACATGTTCAAGTGGCTTTCCACTTCATAAGCCACATTGACATTTCCAAAGGTCTGTCCATTCCCAGGGTTGTCTCTTAGAAGGCCACCCACACACAATAATGCATCTTTAAGGACTGTCCACTTCCATGGTCATCCTCTTCATAGGCCAGTCACCTTAAAGTATTGCCAATTTTAAAGGTCCGTAAGCTTCCCAGGTCCACCTCTTAAAGGGCCAGTACACTTAAAATGCTGTTGTTTCTAGGGTTTGTACACAACCCTGGTCAACCTCTTAAAGGACATAATTCCCTAAATTTGTCACCTCTTCAAGGGTTTGTCCACTTCTAGGGTCTGCCTCTTAAAGGGCCAGTCCGCAAAACATGTCACATGTTGAAGTAGCTTTCCACTTCATAAGCCACATTGACATTTCCAAAGGTCTGTCCATTCCCAGGGTTGTCTCTTAGAAGGCCACCCACACACAATAATGCATCTTTAAGGACTGTCCACTTCCATGATCATCCTCTTCATAGGCTAGTCACCTTAAAGTATTGCCAATTTTAAAGGTCCGTAAGCTTCCCAGGTCCACCTCTTAAAGGGCCAGTACACTTTAAATGCTGTTGTTTCGAGGGTTTGTACACAACCCTGGTCAACCTCTTAAAGGACATAATTCCCTAAATTTGTCACCTCTTCAAGGGTTTGTCCACTTCTAGGGTCTGCCTCTTAAAGGGCCAGTCCGCAAAACATGTCACATGTTCAAGTGGCTTTCCACTTCATAAGCCACATTGACATTTCCAAAGGTCTGTCCATTCCCAGGGTTGTCTCTTAGAAGGCCACCCACACACAATAATGCATCTTTAAGGACTGTCCACTTTCATGGTCATCCTCTTCATAGGCCAGTCACCTTAAAGTATTGCCAATTTTAAAGGTCCGTAAGCTTCCCAGGTCCACCTCTTAAAGGGCCAGTACACTTAAAATGCTGTTGTTTCGGGGGTTTGTACACAACCCTGGTCAACCTCTTAAAGGACATAATTCCCTAAATTTGTCACCTCTTCAAGGGTTTGTCCACTTCTAGGGTCTGCCTCTTAAAGGGCCAGTCCGCAAAACATGTCACATGTTCAAGTGGCTTTCCACTTCATAAGCCACATTGACATTTCCAAAGGTCTGTCCATTCCCAGGGTTGTCTCTTAGAAGGCCACCCACACACAATAATGCATCTTTAAGGACTGTCCACTTCCATGGTCATCCTCTTCATAGGCCAGTCACCTTAAAGTATTGCCAATTTTAAAGGTCTGTAAGCTTCCCAGGTCAGCCTCTTAAAGGGCCAGTACACTTAAAATGCTGTTGTTTCGAGGGTTTGTACACAACCCTGGTCAACCTCTTAAAGGACATAATTCCCTAAATTTTTCACCTCCTCAAGGGTTTGTCCATATCTAGGGTCTGCCTCTTAAAGGGCCAGTCATCAAAACATGTCACATGTTCAAGTGGATTTCCACTTCATAAGCCACATTAACATTTCCAAAGGTCTGTCCATTCCCAGGGTTGTCTCTTAGAAGGCCACCCACACACAATAATGCATCTTTAAGGACTGTCCACTTCCATGGTCATCCTCTTCATAGGCCAGTCACCTTAAAGTATTGCCAATTTTAAAGGTCTGTAAGCTTCCCAGGTCCACCTCTTAAAGGGCCAGTACACTTAAAATGCTGTTGTTTCTAGGGTTTGTACACAACCCTGGTCAACCTCTTAAAGGACATAATTCCCTAAATGTGTCTCCTCTTCAAGGGTTTGTCCACTTCTAGGGTCTGCCTCTTAAAGGGCCAGTCATCAAAACATGTCACATGTTCAAGTGGATTTCCACTTCATAAGCCACATTAACATTTCCAAAGGTCTGTCCATTCCCAGGGTTGTCTCTTAGAAGGCCACCCACACACAATAATGCATCTTTAAGGACTGTCCACTTCCATGGTCATCCTCTTCATAGGCCAGTCACCTTAAAGTATTGCCAATTTTAAAGGTCCGTAAGCTTCCCAGGTCCACCTCTTAAAGGGCCAGTACACTTAAAGTGCTGTTGTTTCGAGGGTTTGTACACAACCCTGGTCAACCTCTTAAAGGACATAATTCCCTAAATTTGTCACCTCTTCAAGGGTTTGTCCACTTCTAGGGTCTGCCTCTTAAAGGGCCAGTCCGCAAAACATGTCACATGTTGAAGTAGCTTTCCACTTCATAAGCCACATTGACATTTCCAAAGGTCTGTCCATTCCCAGGGTTGTCTCTTAGAAGGCCACCCACACACAATAATGCATCTTTAAGGACTGTCCACTTCCATGATCATCCTCTTCATAGGCCAGTCACCTTAAAGTATTGCCAATTTTAAAGGTCCGTAAGCTTCCCAGGTCCACCTCTTAAAGGGCCAGTACACTTAAAATGCTGTTGTTTCGAGGGTTTGTACACAACCCTGGTCAACCTCTTAAAGGACATAATTCCCTAAATTTGTCACCTCTTCAAGGGTTTGTCCACTTCTAGGGTCTGCCTCTTAAAGGGCCAGTCCGCAAAACATGCCACATGTTCAACTGGCTTTCCACTTCATAAGCCCCATTGACATTTCCAAAAGTCTGTCCATTCCCAGGGTTGTCTCTTAGAAGGCCACCCACACACAATAATGCATCTTTAAGGACTGTCCACTTCCATGGTCATCCTCTTCATAGGCCAGTCACCTTAAAGTATTGCCAATTTTAAAGGTCCGTAAGCTTCCCAGGCCTGCCTCTTAAAGGGCCAGTACACTTAAAATGCTGTTGTTTCGAGGGTTTGTACACAACCCTGGTCAACCTCTTAAAGGACATAATTCCCTATATTTGTCACCTCTTCAAGGGTTTGTCCATATCTAGGGTCTGCCTCTTAAAGGGCCAGTCATCAAAACATGTCACATGTTCAAGTTGCTTTCACCTTCATAAGCCACATTGACATTTACAAAAAGGTCTGTCCATTCTCAGGGTTGTCTCTTAGAAGGCCACCCACACACAATAATGCATCTTTAAGGACTGTCCACTTCCATGGTCATCCTCTTCATAGGCCAGTCACCTTAAAGTATTGCCAATTTTAAAGTTCCGTAAGCTTCCCAGGTCCACCTCTTAAAGGGTCAGGACACTTAAAATGCTGTTGTTTTGAGGGTTTGTACACAACCCTGGTCAACCTCTTAAAGGACATAATTCCCTAAATTTGTCACCTCTTCAAGGGTTTGTCCACTTCTAGTTTCTGCCTCTTAAAGGGCCAGTCCGCAAAACATGTCACATGTTGAAGTGGCTTTCCACTTCATAAGCCACATTGACATTTCCAAAGGTCTGTCCATTCCCAGGGTTGTCTCTTAGAAGGCCACCCACACACAATAATGCATCTTTAAGGACTGTCCACTTCCATGGTCATCCTCTTCATAGGCCAGTCACCTTAAAGTATTGCCAATTTTAAAGGTCCGTAAGCTTCCCGGGTCCACCTCTTAAAGGGCCAGTACACTTAAAATGCTGTTGTTTCGAGGGTTTGTACACAACCCTGGTCAACCTCTTAAAGGACATAATTCCCTAAATTTGTCACCTCTTCAAGGGTTTGTCCACTTCTAGGGTCTGCCTCTTAAAGGGCCAGTCCGCAAAACATGTCACATGTTCAAGTGGCTTTCCACTTCATAAGCCACATTGACATTTCCAAAGGTCTGTCCATTCCCAGGGTTGTCTCTTAGAAGGCCACCCACACACAATAATGCATCTTTAAGGACTGTCCACTTCCATGGTCATCCTCTTCATAGGCCAGTCACCTCAAAGTATTGCCAATTTTAAAGGTCCGTAAGCTTCCCAGGTCCACCTCTTAAAGGGCCAGTACACTTAAAATGCTGTTGTTTCGAGGGTTTGTACACAACCCTGGTCAACCTCTTAAAGGACATAATTCCCTAAATTTGTCACCTCTTCAAGGGTTTGTCCACATCTAGGGTCTGCCTCTTAAAGGGCCAGTCATCAAAACATGTCACATGTTCAAGTGGATTTCCACTTCATAAGCCACATTGACATTTCCAAAGGTCTGTCCATTCCCAGGGTTGTCTCTTAGAAGGCCACCCACACACAATAATGCATCTTTAAGGACTGTCCACTTCCATGGTCATCCTCTTCATAGGCCAGTCACCTTAAAGTATTGCCAATTTTAAAGGTCCGTAAGCTTCCCAGGTCCACCTCTTAAAGGGCCAGTACACTTAAAATGCTGTTGTTTCGAGGGTTTGTACACAACCCTGGTCAACCTCTTAAAGGACATAATTCCCTAAATTTGTCACCTCTTCAAGGGTTTGTCCACTTCTAGGGTCTGCCTCTTAAAGGGCCAGTCCGCAAAACATGTCACATGTTCAAGTGGCTTTCCACTTCATAAGCCACATTGACATTTCCAAAGGTCTGTCCATTCCCAGGGTTGTCTCTTAGAAGGCCACCCACACACAATAATGCATCTTTAAGGACTGTCCACTTCCATGGTCATCCTCTTCATAGGCCAGTCACCTTAAAGTATTGCCAATTTTAAAGGTCCGTAAGCTTCCCAGGTCCACCTCTTAAAGGGCCAGTACACTTAAAATGCTGTTTCGAGGGTTTGTACACAACCCTGGTCAACCTCTTAAAGGACATAATTCCCTAAATTTGTCACCTCTTCAAGGGTTTGTCCACATCTAGGGTCTGCCTCTTAAAGGGCCAGTCCGCAAAACATGTCACATGTTCAAGTGGATTTCCACTTCATAAGCCACATTGACATTTCCAAAGGTCTGTCCATTCCCAGGGTTGTCTCTTAGAAGGCCACCCACACACAATAATGCATCTTTAAGGACTGTCCACTTCCATGGTCATCCTCTTCATAGGCCAGTCACCTTAAAGTATTGCCAATTTTAAAGGTCCGTAAGCTTCCCAGGTCCACCTCTTAAAGGGCCAGTACACTTAAAATGCTGTTGTTTCGAGGGTTTGTACACAACCCTGGTCAACCTCTTAAAGGACATAATTCCCTAAATTTGTCACCTCTTCAAGGGTTTGTCCACTTCTAGGGTCTGCCTCTTAAAGGGCCAGTCCGCAAAACATGTCACATGTTCAAGTGGCTTTCCACTTCATAAGCCACATTGACATTTCCAAAGGTCTGTCCATTCCCAGGGTTGTCTCTTAGAAGGCCACCCACACACAATAATGCATCTTTAAGGACTGTCCACTTCCATGGTCATCCTCTTCATAGGCCAGTCACCTTAAAGTATTGCCAATTTTAAAGGTCCGTAAGCTTCCCAGGTCCACCTCTTAAAGGGCCAGTACACTTAAAATGCTGTTGTTTCGAGGGTTTGTACACAACCCTGGTCAACCTCTTAAAGGACATAATTCCCTAAATTTGTCACCTCTTCAAGGGTTTGTCCACTTCTAGGGTCTGCCTCTTAAAGGGCCAGTCCGCAAAACATGTCACATGTTCAAGTGGCTTTCCACTTCATAAGCCACATTGACATTTCCAAAGGTCTGTCCATTCCCAGGGTTGTCTCTTAGAAGGCCACCCACACACAATAATGCATCTTTAAGGACTGTCCACTTCCATGGTCATCCTCTTCATAGGCCAGTCACCTTAAAGTATTGCCAATTTTAAAGGTCCGTAAGCTTCCCAGGTCCACCTCTTAAAGGGCCAGTACACTTAAAATGCTGTTGTTTCAAGGGTTTGTACACAACCCTGGTCAACCTCTTAAAGGACATAATTCCCTAAATTTGTCACCTCTTCAAGGGTTTGTCCACATCTAGGGTCTGCCTCTTAAAGGGCCAGTCATCAAAACATGTCACATGTTCAAGTGGATTTCCACTTCATAAGCCACATTGACATTTCCAAAGGTCTGTCCATTCCCAGGGTTGTCTCTTAGAAGGCCACCCACACACAATAATGCATCTTTAAGGACTGTCCACTTCCATGGTCATCCTCTTCATAGGCCAGTCACCTTAAAGTATTGCCAATTTTAAAGGTCCGTAAGCTTCCCAGGTCTACCTCTTAAAGGGCCAGTACACTTAAAATGCTGTTGTTTCGAGGGTTTGTACACAACCCTGGTCAACCTCTTAAAGGACATAATTCCCTAAATTTGTCACCTCTTCAAGGGTTTGTCCACTTCTAGGGTCTGCCTCTTAAAGGGCCAGTCCGCAAAACATGTCACATGTTCAAGTGGCTTTCCACTTCATAAGCCACATTGACATTTCCAAAGGTCTGTCCATTCCCAGGGTTGTCTCTTAGAAGGCCACCCACACACAATAATGCATCTTTAAGGACTGTCCACTTCCATGGTCATCCTCTTCATAGGCCAGTCACCTTAAAGTATTGCCAATTTTAAAGGTCCGTAAGCTTCCCAGGTCCACCTCTTAAAGGGCCAGTACACTTAAAATGCTGTTGTTTCGAGGGTTTGTACACAACCCTGGTCAACCTCTTAAAGGACATAATTCCCTAAATTTGTCACCTCTTCAAGGGTTTGTCCACTTCTAGGGTCTGCCTCTTAAAGGGCCAGTCCGCAAAACATGTCACATGTTCAAGTGGCTTTCCACTTCATAAGCCACATTGACATTTCCAAAGGTCTGTCCATTCCCAGGGTTGTCTCTTAGAAGGCCACCCACACACAATAATGCATCTTTAAGGACTGTCCACTTCCATGGTCATCCTCTTCATAGGCCAGTCACCTTAAAGTATTGCCAATTTTAAAGGTCCGTAAGCTTCCCAGGTCCACCTCTTAAAGGGCCAGTACACTTAAAATGCTGTTGTTTCGAGGGTTTGTACACAACCCTGGTCAACCTCTTAAAGGACATAATTCCCTAAATTTGTCACCTCTTCAAGGGTTTGTCCACTTCTAGGGTCTGCCTCTTAAAGGGCCAGTCCGCAAAACATGTCACATGTTCAAGTGGCTTTCCACTTCATAAGCCACATTGACATTTCCAAAGGTCTGTCCATTCCCAGGGTTGTCTCTTAGAAGGCTACCCACACACAATAATGCATCTTTAAGGACTGTCCACTTCCATGGTCATCCTCTTCATAGGCCAGTCACCTTAAAGTATTGCCAATTTTAAAGGTCCGTAAGCTTCCCAGGTCCACCTCTTAAAGGGCCAGTACACTTAAAATGCTGTTGTTTCGAGGGTTTGTACACAACCCTGGTCAACCTCTTAAAGGACATAATTCCCTAAATTTGTCACCTCTTCAAGGGTTTGTCCACTTCTAGGGTCTGCCTCTTAAAGGGCCAGTCCGCAAAACATGTCACATGTTCAAGTGGCTTTCCACTTCATAAGCCACATTGACATTTCCAAAGGTCTGTCCATTCCCAGGGTTGTCTCTTAGAAGGCCACCCACACACAATAATGCATCTTTAAGGACTGTCCACTTCCATGGTCATCCTCTTCATAGGCCAGTCACCTTAAAGTATTGCCAATTTTAAAGGTCCGTAAGCTTCCCAGGTCCACCTCTTAAAGGGCCAGTACACTTAAAATGCTGTTGTTTCAAGGGTTTGTACACAACCCTGGTCAACCTCTTAAAGGACATAATTCCCTAAATTTGTCACCTCTTCAAGGGTTTGTCCACATCTAGGGTCTGCCTCTTAAAGGGCCAGTCATCAAAACATGTCACATGTTCAAGTGGATTTCCACTTCATAAGCCACATTGACATTTCCAAAGGTCTGTCCATTCCCAGGGTTGTCTCTTAGAAGGCCACCCACACACAATAATGCATCTTTAAGGACTGTCCACTTCCATGGTCATCCTCTTCATAGGCCAGTCACCTTAAAGTATTGCCAATTTTAAAGGTCCGTAAGCTTCCCAGGTCTACCTCTTAAAGGGCCAGTACACTTAAAATGCTGTTGTTTCGAGGGTTTGTACACAACCCTGGTCAACCTCTTAAAGGACATAATTCCCTAAATTTGTCACCTCTTCAAGGGTTTGTCCACTTCTAGGGTCTGCCTCTTAAAGGGCCAGTCCGCAAAACATGTCACATGTTCAAGTGGCTTTCCACTTCATAAGCCACATTGACATTTCCAAAGGTCTGTCCATTCCCAGGGTTGTCTCTTAGAAGGCCACCCACACACAATAATGCATCTTTAAGGACTGTCCACTTCCATGGTCATCCTCTTCATAGGCCAGTCACCTTAAAGTATTGCCAATTTTAAAGGTCCGTAAGCTTCCCAGGTCCACCTCTTAAAGGGCCAGTACACTTAAAATGCTGTTGTTTCGAGGGTTTGTACACAACCCTGGTCAACCTCTTAAAGGACATAATTCCCTAAATTTGTCACCTCTTCAAGGGTTTGTCCACTTCTAGGGTCTGCCTCTTAAAGGGCCAGTCCGCAAAACATGTCACATGTTCAAGTGGCTTTCCACTTCATAAGCCACATTGACATTTCCAAAGGTCTGTCCATTCCCAGGGTTGTCTCTTAGAAGGCCACCCACACACAATAATGCATCTTTAAGGACTGTCCACTTCCATGGTCATCCTCTTCATAGGCCAGTCACCTTAAAGTATTGCCAATTTTAAAGGTCCGTAAGCTTCCCAGGTCCACCTCTTAAAGGGCCAGTACACTTAAAATGCTGTTGTTTCGAGGGTTTGTACACAACCCTGGTCAACCTCTTAAAGGACATAATTCCCTAAATTTGTCACCTCTTCAAGGGTTTGTCCACTTCTAGGGTCTGCCTCTTAAAGGGCTAGTCCGCAAAACATGTCACATGTTCAAGTGGCTTTCCACTTCATAAGCCACATTGACATTTCCAAAGGTCTGTCCATTCCCAGGGTTGTCTCTTAGAAGGCCACCCACACACAATAATGCATCTTTAAGGACTGTCCACTTCCATGGTCATCCTCTTCATAGGCCAGTCTCCTTAAAGTATTGCCAATTTTAAAGGTCCGTAAGCTTCCCAGGTCCACCTCTTAAAGGGCCAGTACACTTAAAATGCTGTTGTTTCGAGGGTTTGTACACAACCCTGGTCAACCTCTTAAAGGACATAATTCCCTAAATTTGTCACCTCTTCAAGGGTTTGTCCACTTCTAGGGTCTGCCTCTTAAAGGGCCAGTCCGCAAAACATGTCACATGTTCAAGTGGCTTTCCACTTCATAAGCCACATTGACATTTCCAAAGGTCTGTCCATTCCCAGGGTTGTCTCTTAGAAGGCCACCCACACACAATAATGCATCTTTAAGGACTGTCCACTTCCATGGTCATCCTCTTCATAGGCCAGTCACCTTAAAGTATTGCCAATTTTAAAGGTCCGTAAGCTTCCCAGGTCCACCTCTTAAAGGGCCAGTACACTTAAAATGCTGTTGTTTCGAGGGTTTGTACACAACCCTGGTCAACCTCTTAAAGGACATAATTCCCTAAATTTGTCACCTCTTCAAGGGTTTGTCCACTTCTAGGGTCTGCCTCTTAAAGGGCCAGTCCGCAAAACATGTCACATGTTCAAGTGGCTTTCCACTTCATAAGCCACATTGACATTTCCAAAGGTCTGTCCATTCCCAGGGTTGTCTCTTAGAAGGCCACCCACACACAATAATGCATCTTTAAGGACTGTCCACTTCCATGGTCATCCTCTTCATAGGCCAGTCACCTTAAAGTATTGCCAATTTTAAAGGTCCGTAAGCTTCCCAGGTCCACCTCTTAAAGGGCCAGTACACTTAAAATGCTGTTGTTTCAAGGGTTTGTACACAACCCTGGTCAACCTCTTAAAGGACATAATTCCCTAAATTTGTCACCTCTTCAAGGGTTTGTCCACTTCTAGGGTCTGCCTCTTAAAGGGCCAGTCCGCAAAACATGTCACATGTTCAAGTGGCTTTCCACTTCATAAGCCACATTGACATTTCCAAAGGTCTGTCCATTCCCAGGGTTGTCTCTTAGAAGGCCACCCACACACAATAATGCATCTTTAAGGACTGTCCACTTCCATGGTCATCCTCTTCATAGGCCAGTCACCTTAAAGTATTGCCAATTTTAAAGGTCCGTAAGCTTCCCAGGTCCACCTCTTAAAGGGCCAGTACACTTAAAATGCTGTTGTTTCAAGGGTTTGTACACAACCCTGGTCAACCTCTTAAAGGACATAATTCCCTAAATTTGTCACCTCTTCAAGGGTTTGTCCACATCTAGGGTCTGCCTCTTAAAGGGCCAGTCATCAAAACATGTCACATGTTCAAGTGGATTTCCACTTCATAAGCCACATTGACATTTCCAAAGGTCTGTCCATTCCCAGGGTTGTCTCTTAGAAGGCCACCCACACACAATAATGCATCTTTAAGGACTGTCCACTTCCATGGTCATCCTCTTCATAGGCCAGTCACCTTAAAGTATTGCCAATTTTAAAGGTCCGTAAGCTTCCCAGGTCTACCTCTTAAAGGGCCAGTACACTTAAAATGCTGTTGTTTCGAGGGTTTGTACACAACCCTGGTCAACCTCTTAAAGGACATAATTCCCTAAATTTGCCACCTCTTCAAGGGTTTGTCCACTTCTAGGGTCTGCCTCTTAAAGGGCCAGTCCGCAAAACATGTCACATGTTCAAGTGGCTTTCCACTTCATAAGCCACATTGACATTTCCAAAGGTCTGTCCATTCCCAGGGTTGTCTCTTAGAAGGCCACCCACACACAATAATGCATCTTTAAGGACTGTCCACTTCCATGGTCCTCCTCTTCATAGGCCAGTCACCTTAAAGTATTGCCAATTTTAAAGGTCCGTAAGCTTCCCAGGTCCACCTCTTAAAGGGCCAGTACACTTAAAATGCTGTTGTTTCGAGGGTTTGTACACAACCCTGGTCAACCTCTTAAAGGACATAATTCCCTAAATTTGTCACCTCTTCAAGGGTTTGTCCACATCTAGGGTCTGCCTCTTAAAGGGCCAGTCATCAAAACATGTCACATGTTCAAGTGGATTTCCACTTCATAAGCCACATTGACATTTCCAAAGGTCTGTCCATTCCCAGGGTTGTCTCTTAGAAGGCCACCCACACACAATAATGCATCTTTAAGGACTGTCCACTTCCATGGTCATCCTCTTCATAGGCCAGTCACCTTAAAGTATTGCCAATTTTAAAGGTCCGTAAGCTTCCCAGGTCCACCTCTTAAAGGGCCAGTACACTTAAAATGCTGTTGTTTCGAGGGTTTGTACACAACCCTGGTCAACCTCTTAAAGGACATAATTCCCTAAATTTGTCACCTCTTCAAGGGTTTGTCCACTTCTAGGGTCTGCCTCTTAAAGGGCCAGTCCGCAAAACATGTCACATGTTCAAGTGGCTTTCCACTTCATAAGCCACATTGACATTTCCAAAGGTCTGTCCATTCCCAGGGTTGTCTCTTAGAAGGCCACCCACACACAATAATGCATCTTTAAGGACTGTCCACTTCCATGGTCATCCTCTTCATAGGCCAGTCACCTTAAAGTATTGCCAATTTTAAAGGTCCGTAAGCTTCCCAGGTCCACCTCTTAAAGGGCCAGTACACTTAAAATGCTGTTGTTTCGAGGGTTTGTACACAACCCTGGTCAACCTCTTAAAGGACATAATTCCCTAAATTTGTCACCTCTTCAAGGGTTTGTCCACTTCTAGGGTCTGCCTCTTAAAGGGCCAGTCCGCAAAACATGTCACATGTTCAAGTGGCTTTCCACTTCATAAGCCACATTGACATTTCCAAAGGTCTGTCCATTCCCAGGGTTGTCTCTTAGAAGGCCACCCACACACAATAATGCATCTTTAAGGACTGTCCACTTCCATGGTCATCCTCTTCATAGGCCAGTCACCTTAAAGTATTGCCAATTTTAAAGGTCCGTAAGCTTCCCAGGTCCACCTCTTAAAGGGCCAGTACACTTAAAATGCTGTTGTTTCGAGGGTTTGTACACAACCCTGGTCAACCTCTTAAAGGACATAATTCCCTAAATTTGTCACCTCTTCAAGGGTTTGTCCACTTCTAGGGTCTGCCTCTTAAAGGGCCAGTCCGCAAAACATGTCACATGTTCAAGTGGCTTTCCACTTCATAAGCCACATTGACATTTCCAAAGGTCTGTCCATTCCCAGGGTTGTCTCTTAGAAGGCCACCCACACACAATAATGCATCTTTAAGGACTGTCCACTTCCATGGTCATCCTCTTCATAGGCCAGTCACCTTAAAGTATTGCCAATTTTAAAGGTCCGTAAGCTTCCCAGGTCCACCTCTTAAAGGGCCAGTACACTTAAAATGCTGTTGTTTCAAGGGTTTGTACACAACCCTGGTCAACCTCTTAAAGGACATAATTCCCTAAATTTGTCACCTCTTCAAGGGTTTGTCCACATCTAGGGTCTGCCTCTTAAAGGGCCAGTCATCAAAACATGTCACATGTTCAAGTGGATTTCCACTTCATAAGCCACATTGACATTTCCAAAGGTCTGTCCATTCCCAGGGTTGTCTCTTAGAAGGCCACCCACACACAATAATGCATCTTTAAGGACTGTCCACTTCCATGGTCATCCTCTTCATAGGCCAGTCACCTTAAAGTATTGCCAATTTTAAAGGTCCGTAAGCTTCCCAGGTCTACCTCTTAAAGGGCCAGTACACTTAAAATGCTGTTGTTTCGAGGGTTTGTACACAACCCTGGTCAACCTCTTAAAGGACATAATTCCCTAAATTTGTCACCTCTTCAAGGGTTTGTCCACTTCTAGGGTCTGCCTCTTAAAGGGCCAGTCCGCAAAACATGTCACATGTTCAAGTGGCTTTCCACTTCATAAGCCACATTGACATTTCCAAAGGTCTGTCCATTCCCAGGGTTGTCTCTTAGAAGGCCACCCACACACAATAATGCATCTTTAAGGACTGTCCACTTCCATGGTCATCCTCTTCATAGGCCAGTCACCTTAAAGTATTGCCAATTTTAAAGGTCCGTAAGCTTCCCAGGTCCACCTCTTAAAGGGCCAGTACACTTAAAATGCTGTTGTTTCGAGGGTTTGTACACAACCCTGGTCAACCTCTTAAAGGACATAATTCCCTAAATTTGTCACCTCTTCAAGGGTTTGTCCACTTCTAGGGTCTGCCTCTTAAAGGGCCAGTCCGCAAAACATGTCACATGTTCAAGTGGCTTTCCACTTCATAAGCCACATTGACATTTCCAAAGGTCTGTCCATTCCCAGGGTTGTCTCTTAGAAGGCCACCCACACACAATAATGCATCTTTAAGGACTGTCCACTTCCATGGTCATCCTCTTCATAGGCCAGTCACCTTAAAGTATTGCCAATTTTAAAGGTCCGTAAGCTTCCCAGGTCCACCTCTTAAAGGGCCAGTACACTTAAAATGCTGTTGTTTCAAGGGTTTGTACACAACCCTGGTCAACCTCTTAAAGGACATAATTCCCTAAATTTGTCACCTCTTCAAGGGTTTGTCCACATCTAGGGTCTGCCTCTTAAAGGGCCAGTCATCAAAACATGTCACATGTTCAAGTGGATTTCCACTTCATAAGCCACATTGACATTTCCAAAGGTCTGTCCATTCCCAGGGTTGTCTCTTAGAAGGCCACCCACACACAATAATGCATCTTTAAGGACTGTCCACTTCCATGGTCATCCTCTTCATAGGCCAGTCACCTTAAAGTATTGCCAATTTTAAAGGTCCGTAAGCTTCCCAGGTCCACCTCTTAAAGGGCCAGTACACTTAAAATGCTGTTGTTTCAAGGGTTTGTACACAACCCTGGTCAACCTCTTAAAGGACATAATTCCCTAAATTTGTCACCTCTTCAAGGGTTTGTCCACTTCTAGGGTCTGCCTCTTAAAGGGCCAGTCCGCAAAACATGTCACATGTTCAAGTGGCTTTCCACTTCATAAGCCACATTGACATTTCCAAAGGTCTGTCCATTCCCAGGGTTGTCTCTTAGAAGGCCACCCACACACAATAATGCATCTTTAAGGACTGTCCACTTCCATGGTCATCCTCTTCATAGGCCAGTCACCTTAAAGTATTGCCAATTTTAAAGGTCCGTAAGCTTCCCAGGTCCACCTCTTAAAGGGCCAGTACACTTAAAATGCTGTTGTTTCAAGGGTTTGTACACAACCCTGGTCAACCTCTTAAAGGACATAATTCCCTAAATTTGTCACCTCTTCAAGGGTTTGTCCACATCTAGGGTCTGCCTCTTAAAGGGCCAGTCATCAAAACATGTCACATGTTCAAGTGGATTTCCACTTCATAAGCCACATTGACATTTCCAAAGGTCTGTCCATTCCCAGGGTTGTCTCTTAGAAGGCCACCCACACACAATAATGCATCTTTAAGGACTGTCCACTTCCATGGTCATCCTCTTCATAGGCCAGTCACCTTAAAGTATTGCCAATTTTAAAGGTCCGTAAGCTTCCCAGGTCTACCTCTTAAAGGGCCAGTACACTTAAAATGCTGTTGTTTCGAGGGTTTGTACACAACCCTGGTCAACCTCTTAAAGGACATAATTCCCTAAATTTGCCACCTCTTCAAGGGTTTGTCCACTTCTAGGGTCTGCCTCTTAAAGGGCCAGTCCGCAAAACATGTCACATGTTCAAGTGGCTTTCCACTTCATAAGCCACATTGACATTTCCAAAGGTCTGTCCATTCCCAGGGTTGTCTCTTAGAAGGCCACCCACACACAATAATGCATCTTTAAGGACTGTCCACTTCCATGGTCCTCCTCTTCATAGGCCAGTCACCTTAAAGTATTGCCAATTTTAAAGGTCCGTAAGCTTCCCAGGTCCACCTCTTAAAGGGCCAGTACACTTAAAATGCTGTTGTTTCGAGGGTTTGTACACAACCCTGGTCAACCTCTTAAAGGACATAATTCCCTAAATTTGTCACCTCTTCAAGGGTTTGTCCACATCTAGGGTCTGCCTCTTAAAGGGCCAGTCATCAAAACATGTCACATGTTCAAGTGGATTTCCACTTCATAAGCCACATTGACATTTCCAAAGGTCTGTCCATTCCCAGGGTTGTCTCTTAGAAGGCCACCCACACACAATAATGCATCTTTAAGGACTGTCCACTTCCATGGTCATCCTCTTCATAGGCCAGTCACCTTAAAGTATTGCCAATTTTAAAGGTCCGTAAGCTTCCCAGGTCCACCTCTTAAAGGGCCAGTACACTTAAAATGCTGTTGTTTCGAGGGTTTGTACACAACCCTGGTCAACCTCTTAAAGGACATAATTCCCTAAATTTGTCACCTCTTCAAGGGTTTGTCCACTTCTAGGGTCTGCCTCTTAAAGGGCCAGTCCGCAAAACATGTCACATGTTCAAGTGGCTTTCCACTTCATAAGCCACATTGACATTTCCAAAGGTCTGTCCATTCCCAGGGTTGTCTCTTAGAAGGCCACCCACACACAATAATGCATCTTTAAGGACTGTCCACTTCCATGGTCATCCTCTTCATAGGCCAGTCACCTTAAAGTATTGCCAATTTTAAAGGTCCGTAAGCTTCCCAGGTCCACCTCTTAAAGGGCCAGTACACTTAAAATGCTGTTGTTTCAAGGGTTTGTACACAACCCTGGTCAACCTCTTAAAGGACATAATTCCCTAAATTTGTCACCTCTTCAAGGGTTTGTCCACTTCTAGGGTCTGCCTCTTAAAGGGCCAGTCCGCAAAACATGTCACATGTTCAAGTGGCTTTCCACTTCATAAGCCACATTGACATTTCCAAAGGTCTGTCCATTCCCAGGGTTGTCTCTTAGAAGGCCACCCACACACAATAATGCATCTTTAAGGACTGTCCACTTCCATGGTCATCCTCTTCATAGGCCAGTCACCTTAAAGTATTGCCAATTTTAAAGGTCCGTAAGCTTCCCAGGTCCACCTCTTAAAGGGCCAGTACACTTAAAATGCTGTTGTTTCGAGGGTTTATACACAACCCTGGTCAACCTCTTAAAGGACATAATTCCCTAAATTTGTCACCTCTTCAAGGGTTTGTCCACATCTAGGGTCTGCCTCTTAAAGGGCCAGTCATCAAAACATGTCACATGTTCAAGTGGATTTCCACTTCATAAGCCACATTGACATTTCCAAAGGTCTGTCCATTCCCAGGGTTGTCTCTTAGAAGGCCACCCACACACAATAATGCATCTTTAAGGACTGTCCACTTCCATGGTCATCCTCTTCATAGGCCAGTCACCTTAAAGTATTGCCAATTTTAAAGGTCCGTAAGCTTCCCAGGTCTACCTCTTAAAGGGCCAGTACACTTAAAATGCTGTTGTTTCGAGGGTTTGTACACAACCCTGGTCAACCTCTTAAAGGACATAATTCCCTAAATTTGCCACCTCTTCAAGGGTTTGTCCACTTCTAGGGTCTGCCTCTTAAAGGGCCAGTCCGCAAAACATGTCACATGTTCAAGTGGCTTTCCACTTCATAAGCCACATTGACATTTCCAAAGGTCTGTCCATTCCCAGGGTTGTCTCTTAGAAGGCCACCCACACACAATAATGCATCTTTAAGGACTGTCCACTTCCATGGTCCTCCTCTTCATAGGCCAGTCACCTTAAAGTATTGCCAATTTTAAAGGTCCGTAAGCTTCCCAGGTCCACCTCTTAAAGGGCCAGTACACTTAAAATGCTGTTGTTTCGAGGGTTTGTACACAACCCTGGTCAACCTCTTAAAGGACATAATTCCCTAAATTTGTCACCTCTTCAAGGGTTTGTCCACATCTAGGGTCTGCCTCTTAAAGGGCCAGTCATCAAAACATGTCACATGTTCAAGTGGATTTCCACTTCATAAGCCACATTGACATTTCCAAAGGTCTGTCCATTCCCAGGGTTGTCTCTTAGAAGGCCACCCACACACAATAATGCATCTTTAAGGACTGTCCACTTCCATGGTCATCCTCTTCATAGGCCAGTCACCTTAAAGTATTGCCAATTTTAAAGGTCCGTAAGCTTCCCAGGTCCACCTCTTAAAGGGCCAGTACACTTAAAATGCTGTTGTTTCGAGGGTTTGTACACAACCCTGGTCAACCTCTTAAAGGACATAATTCCCTAAATTTGTCACCTCTTCAAGGGTTTGTCCACTTCTAGGGTCTGCCTCTTAAAGGGCCAGTCCGCAAAACATGTCACATGTTCAAGTGGCTTTCCACTTCATAAGCCACATTGACATTTCCAAAGGTCTGTCCATTCCCAGGGTTGTCTCTTAGAAGGCCACCCACACACAATAATGCATCTTTAAGGACTGTCCACTTCCATGGTCATCCTCTTCATAGGCCAGTCACCTTAAAGTATTGCCAATTTTAAAGGTCCGTAAGCTTCCCAGGTCCACCTCTTAAAGGGCCAGTACACTTAAAATGCTGTTGTTTCGAGGGTTTGTACACAACCCTGGTCAACCTCTTAAAGGACATAATTCCCTAAATTTGTCACCTCTTCAAGGGTTTGTCCACATCTAGGGTCTGCCTCTTAAAGGGCCAGTCATCAAAACATGTCACATGTTCAAGTGGATTTCCACTTCATAAGCCACATTGACATTTCCAAAGGTCTGTCCATTCCCAGGGTTGTCTCTTAGAAGGCCACCCACACACAATAATGCATCTTTAAGGACTGTCCACTTCCATGGTCATCCTCTTCATAGGCCAGTCACCTTAAAGTATTGCCAATTTTAAAGGTCCGTAAGCTTCCCAGGTCCACCTCTTAAAGGGCCAGTACACTTAAAATGCTGTTGTTTCAAGGGTTTGTACACAACCCTGGTCAACCTCTTAAAGGACATAATTCCCTAAATTTGTCACCTCTTCAAGGGTTTGTCCACTTCTAGGGTCTGCCTCTTAAAGGGCCAGTCCGCAAAACATGTCACATGTTCAAGTGGCTTTCCACTTCATAAGCCACATTGACATTTCCAAAGGTCTGTCCATTCCCAGGGTTGTCTCTTAGAAGGCCACCCACACACAATAATGCATCTTTAAGGACTGTCCACTTCCATGGTCATCCTCTTCATAGGCCAGTCACCTTAAAGTATTGCCAATTTTAAAGGTCCGTAAGCTTCCCAGGTCCACCTCTTAAAGGGCCAGTACACTTAAAATGCTGTTGTTTCAAGGGTTTGTACACAACCCTGGTCAACCTCTTAAAGGACATAATTCCCTAAATTTGTCACCTCTTCAAGGGTTTGTCCACATCTAGGGTCTGCCTCTTAAAGGGCCAGTCATCAAAACATGTCACATGTTCAAGTGGATTTCCACTTCATAAGCCACATTGACATTTCCAAAGGTCTGTCCATTCCCAGGGTTGTCTCTTAGAAGGCCACCCACACACAATAATGCATCTTTAAGGACTGTCCACTTCCATGGTCATCCTCTTCATAGGCCAGTCACCTTAAAGTATTGCCAATTTTAAAGGTCCGTAAGCTTCCCAGGTCTACCTCTTAAAGGGCCAGTACACTTAAAATGCTGTTGTTTCGAGGGTTTGTACACAACCCTGGTCAACCTCTTAAAGGACATAATTCCCTAAATTTGCCACCTCTTCAAGGGTTTGTCCACTTCTAGGGTCTGCCTCTTAAAGGGCCAGTCCGCAAAACATGTCACATGTTCAAGTGGCTTTCCACTTCATAAGCCACATTGACATTTCCAAAGGTCTGTCCATTCCCAGGGTTGTCTCTTAGAAGGCCACCCACACACAATAATGCATCTTTAAGGACTGTCCACTTCCATGGTCCTCCTCTTCATAGGCCAGTCACCTTAAAGTATTGCCAATTTTAAAGGTCCGTAAGCTTCCCAGGTCCACCTCTTAAAGGGCCAGTACACTTAAAATGCTGTTGTTTCGAGGGTTTGTACACAACCCTGGTCAACCTCTTAAAGGACATAATTCCCTAAATTTGTCACCTCTTCAAGGGTTTG
Organism: Eleutherodactylus coqui; assembly: GCF_035609145.1. Classification (NCBI taxonomy): domain Eukaryota; kingdom Metazoa; phylum Chordata; class Amphibia; order Anura; family Eleutherodactylidae; genus Eleutherodactylus; species Eleutherodactylus coqui. Next base: position 6,134 of record NW_027101888.1, on the reverse strand, counting down.
TCCACATCTAGGGTCTGCCTCTTAAAGGGCCAGTCATCAAAACATGTCACATGTTCAAGTGGATTTCCACTTCATAAGCCACATTGACATTTCCAAAGGTCTGTCCATTCCCAGGGTTGTCTCTTAGAAGGCCACCCACACACAATAATGCATCTTTAAGGACTGTCCACTTCCATGGTCATCCTCTTCATAGGCCAGTCACCTTAAAGTATTGCCAATTTTAAAGGTCCGTAAGCTTCCCAGGTCCACCTCTTAAAGGGCCAGTACACTTAAAATGCTGTTGTTTCGAGGGTTTGTACACAACCCTGGTCAACCTCTTAAAGGACATAATTCCCTAAATTTGTCACCTCTTCAAGGGTTTGTCCACTTCTAGGGTCTGCCTCTTAAAGGGCCAGTCCGCAAAACATGTCACATGTTCAAGTGGCTTTCCACTTCATAAGCCACATTGACATTTCCAAAGGTCTGTCCATTCCCAGGGTTGTCTCTTAGAAGGCCACCCACACACAATAATGCATCTTTAAGGACTGTCCACTTCCATGGTCATCCTCTTCATAGGCCAGTCACCTTAAAGTATTGCCAATTTTAAAGGTCCGTAAGCTTCCCAGGTCCACCTCTTAAAGGGCCAGTACACTTAAAATGCTGTTGTTTCAAGGGTTTGTACACAACCCTGGTCAACCTCTTAAAGGACATAATTCCCTAAATTTGTCACCTCTTCAAGGGTTTGTCCACTTCTAGGGTCTGCCTCTTAAAGGGCCAGTCCGCAAAACATGTCACATGTTCAAGTGGCTTTCCACTTCATAAGCCACATTGACATTTCCAAAGGTCTGTCCATTCCCAGGGTTGTCTCTTAGAAGGCCACCCACACACAATAATGCATCTTTAAGGACTGTCCACTTCCATGGTCATCCTCTTCATAGGCCAGTCACCTTAAAGTATTGCCAATTTTAAAGGTCCGTAAGCTTCCCAGGTCCACCTCTTAAAGGGCCAGTACACTTAAAATGCTGTTGTTTCGAGGGTTTGTACACAACCCTGGTCAACCTCTTAAAGGACATAATTCCCTAAATTTGTCACCCTCTTCAAGGGTTTGTCCACATCTAGGGTCTGCCTCTTAAAGGGCCAGTCATCAAAACATGTCACATGTTCAAGTGGATTTCCACTTCATAAGCCACATTGACATTTCCAAAGGTCTGTCCATTCCCAGGGTTGTCTCTTAGAAGGCCACCCACACACAATAATGCATCTTTAAGGACTGTCCACTTCCATGGTCATCCTCTTCATAGGCCAGTCACCTTAAAGTATTGCCAATTTTAAAGGTCCGTAAGCTTCCCAGGTCTACCTCTTAAAGGGCCAGTACACTTAAAATGCTGTTGTTTCGAGGGTTTGTACACAACCCTGGTCAACCTCTTAAAGGACATAATTCCCTAAATTTGCCACCTCTTCAAGGGTTTGTCCACTTCTAGGGTCTGCCTCTTAAAGGGCCAGTCCGCAAAACATGTCACATGTTCAAGTGGCTTTCCACTTCATAAGCCACATTGACATTTCCAAAGGTCTGTCCATTCCCAGGGTTGTCTCTTAGAAGGCCACCCACACACAATAATGCATCTTTAAGGACTGTCCACTTCCATGGTCCTCCTCTTCATAGGCCAGTCACCTTAAAGTATTGCCAATTTTAAAGGTCCGTAAGCTTCCCAGGTCCACCTCTTAAAGGGCCAGTACACTTAAAATGCTGTTGTTTCGAGGGTTTGTACACAACCCTGGTCAACCTCTTAAAGGACATAATTCCCTAAATTTGTCACCTCTTCAAGGGTTTGTCCACATCTAGGGTCTGCCTCTTAAAGGGCCAGTCATCAAAACATGTCACATGTTCAAGTGGATTTCCACTTCATAAGCCACATTGACATTTCCAAAGGTCTGTCCATTCCCAGGGTTGTCTCTTAGAAGGCCACCCACACACAATAATGCATCTTTAAGGACTGTCCACTTCCATGGTCATCCTCTTCATAGGCCAGTCACCTTAAAGTATTGCCAATTTTAAAGGTCCGTAAGCTTCCCAGGTCCACCTCTTAAAGGGCCAGTACACTTAAAATGCTGTTGTTTCGAGGGTTTGTACACAACCCTGGTCAACCTCTTAAAGGACATAATTCCCTAAATTTGTCACCTCTTCAAGGGTTTGTCCACTTCTAGGGTCTGCCTCTTAAAGGGCCAGTCCGCAAAACATGTCACATGTTCAAGTGGCTTTCCACTTCATAAGCCACATTGACATTTCCAAAGGTCTGTCCATTCCCAGGGTTGTCTCTTAGAAGGCCACCCACACACAATAATGCATCTTTAAGGACTGTCCACTTCCATGGTCATCCTCTTCATAGGCCAGTCACCTTAAAGTATTGCCAATTTTAAAGGTCCGTAAGCTTCCCAGGTCCACCTCTTAAAGGGCCAGTACACTTAAAATGCTGTTGTTTCGAGGGTTTGTACACAACCCTGGTCAACCTCTTAAAGGACATAATTCCCTAAATTTGTCACCTCTTCAAGGGTTTGTCCACTTCTAGGGTCTGCCTCTTAAAGGGCCAGTCCGCAAAACATGTCACATGTTCAAGTGGCTTTCCACTTCATAAGCCACATTGACATTTCCAAAGGTCTGTCCATTCCCAGGGTTGTCTCTTAGAAGGCCACCCACACACAATAATGCATCTTTAAGGACTGTCCACTTCCATGGTCATCCTCTTCATAGGCCAGTCACCTTAAAGTATTGCCAATTTTAAAGGTCCGTAAGCTTCCCAGGTCCACCTCTTAAAGGGCCAGTACACTTAAAATGCTGTTGTTTCGAGGGTTTGTACACAACCCTGGTCAACCTCTTAAAGGACATAATTCCCTAAATTTGTCACCTCTTCAAGGGTTTGTCCACTTCTAGGGTCTGCCTCTTAAAGGGCCAGTCCGCAAAACATGTCACATGTTCAAGTGGCTTTCCACTTCATAAGCCACATTGACATTTCCAAAGGTCTGTCCATTCCCAGGGTTGTCTCTTAGAAGGCCACCCACACACAATAATGCATCTTTAAGGACTGTCCACTTCCATGGTCATCCTCTTCATAGGCCAGTCACCTTAAAGTATTGCCAATTTTAAAGGTCCGTAAGCTTCCCAGGTCCACCTCTTAAAGGGCCAGTACACTTAAAATGCTGTTGTTTCAAGGGTTTGTACACAACCCTGGTCAACCTCTTAAAGGACATAATTCCCTAAATTTGTCACCTCTTCAAGGGTTTGTCCACATCTAGGGTCTGCCTCTTAAAGGGCCAGTCATCAAAACATGTCACATGTTCAAGTGGATTTCCACTTCATAAGCCACATTGACATTTCCAAAGGTCTGTCCATTCCCAGGGTTGTCTCTTAGAAGGCCACCCACACACAATAATGCATCTTTAAGGACTGTCCACTTCCATGGTCATCCTCTTCATAGGCCAGTCACCTTAAAGTATTGCCAATTTTAAAGGTCCGTAAGCTTCCCAGGTCTACCTCTTAAAGGGCCAGTACACTTAAAATGCTGTTGTTTCGAGGGTTTGTACACAACCCTGGTCAACCTCTTAAAGGACATAATTCCCTAAATTTGTCACCTCTTCAAGGGTTTGTCCACTTCTAGGGTCTGCCTCTTAAAGGGCCAGTCCGCAAAACATGTCACATGTTCAAGTGGCTTTCCACTTCATAAGCCACATTGACATTTCCAAAGGTCTGTCCATTCCCAGGGTTGTCTCTTAGAAGGCCACCCACACACAATAATGCATCTTTAAGGACTGTCCACTTCCATGGTCATCCTCTTCATAGGCCAGTCACCTTAAAGTATTGCCAATTTTAAAGGTCCGTAAGCTTCCCAGGTCCACCTCTTAAAGGGCCAGTACACTTAAAATGCTGTTGTTTCGAGGGTTTGTACACAACCCTGGTCAACCTCTTAAAGGACATAATTCCCTAAATTTGTCACCTCTTCAAGGGTTTGTCCACTTCTAGGGTCTGCCTCTTAAAGGGCCAGTCCGCAAAACATGTCACATGTTCAAGTGGCTTTCCACTTCATAAGCCACATTGACATTTCCAAAGGTCTGTCCATTCCCAGGGTTGTCTCTTAGAAGGCCACCCACACACAATAATGCATCTTTAAGGACTGTCCACTTCCATGGTCATCCTCTTCATAGGCCAGTCACCTTAAAGTATTGCCAATTTTAAAGGTCCGTAAGCTTCCCAGGTCCACCTCTTAAAGGGCCAGTACACTTAAAATGCTGTTGTTTCAAGGGTTTGTACACAACCCTGGTCAACCTCTTAAAGGACATAATTCCCTAAATTTGTCACCTCTTCAAGGGTTTGTCCACATCTAGGGTCTGCCTCTTAAAGGGCCAGTCATCAAAACATGTCACATGTTCAAGTGGATTTCCACTTCATAAGCCACATTGACATTTCCAAAGGTCTGTCCATTCCCAGGGTTGTCTCTTAGAAGGCCACCCACACACAATAATGCATCTTTAAGGACTGTCCACTTCCATGGTCATCCTCTTCATAGGCCAGTCACCTTAAAGTATTGCCAATTTTAAAGGTCCGTAAGCTTCCCAGGTCCACCTCTTAAAGGGCCAGTACACTTAAAATGCTGTTGTTTCAAGGGTTTGTACACAACCCTGGTCAACCTCTTAAAGGACATAATTCCCTAAATTTGTCACCTCTTCAAGGGTTTGTCCACTTCTAGGGTCTGCCTCTTAAAGGGCCAGTCCGCAAAACATGTCACATGTTCAAGTGGCTTTCCACTTCATAAGCCACATTGACATTTCCAAAGGTCTGTCCATTCCCAGGGTTGTCTCTTAGAAGGCCACCCACACACAATAATGCATCTTTAAGGACTGTCCACTTCCATGGTCATCCTCTTCATAGGCCAGTCACCTTAAAGTATTGCCAATTTTAAAGGTCCGTAAGCTTCCCAGGTCCACCTCTTAAAGGGCCAGTACACTTAAAATGCTGTTGTTTCAAGGGTTTGTACACAACCCTGGTCAACCTCTTAAAGGACATAATTCCCTAAATTTGTCACCTCTTCAAGGGTTTGTCCACATCTAGGGTCTGCCTCTTAAAGGGCCAGTCATCAAAACATGTCACATGTTCAAGTGGATTTCCACTTCATAAGCCACATTGACATTTCCAAAGGTCTGTCCATTCCCAGGGTTGTCTCTTAGAAGGCCACCCACACACAATAATGCATCTTTAAGGACTGTCCACTTCCATGGTCATCCTCTTCATAGGCCAGTCACCTTAAAGTATTGCCAATTTTAAAGGTCCGTAAGCTTCCCAGGTCTACCTCTTAAAGGGCCAGTACACTTAAAATGCTGTTGTTTCGAGGGTTTGTACACAACCCTGGTCAACCTCTTAAAGGACATAATTCCCTAAATTTGCCACCTCTTCAAGGGTTTGTCCACTTCTAGGGTCTGCCTCTTAAAGGGCCAGTCCGCAAAACATGTCACATGTTCAAGTGGCTTTCCACTTCATAAGCCACATTGACATTTCCAAAGGTCTGTCCATTCCCAGGGTTGTCTCTTAGAAGGCCACCCACACACAATAATGCATCTTTAAGGACTGTCCACTTCCATGGTCCTCCTCTTCATAGGCCAGTCACCTTAAAGTATTGCCAATTTTAAAGGTCCGTAAGCTTCCCAGGTCCACCTCTTAAAGGGCCAGTACACTTAAAATGCTGTTGTTTCGAGGGTTTGTACACAACCCTGGTCAACCTCTTAAAGGACATAATTCCCTAAATTTGTCACCTCTTCAAGGGTTTGTCCACATCTAGGGTCTGCCTCTTAAAGGGCCAGTCATCAAAACATGTCACATGTTCAAGTGGATTTCCACTTCATAAGCCACATTGACATTTCCAAAGGTCTGTCCATTCCAGGGTTGTCTCTTAGAAGGCCACCCACACACAATAATGCATCTTTAAGGACTGTCCACTTCCATGGTCATCCTCTTCATAGGCCAGTCACCTTAAAGTATTGCCAATTTTAAAGGTCCGTAAGCTTCCCAGGTCCACCTCTTAAAGGGCCAGTACACTTAAAATGCTGTTGTTTCGAGGGTTTGTACACAACCCTGGTCAACCTCTTAAAGGACATAATTCCCTAAATTA